>NC_088798.1:108003001-108326751 GCF_011386835.1 Chrysemys picta bellii
TTCCTCTCACCTATAGGCAGACTGGTGGTGTCTTTCAGTGCTTATGTAGACTGGGAAGCAGTCCCCATTGCCAAAGAAGCTTGAGGTGTATAATGCACACAGGATGCTGTGGGATGGGAAAGGTTTCATTGGAGATGATCTGCAACACTCACTCATGACTTCCCAGCCGCTAAGTATTGTCCCCCTCATTCAGGCCAGGCCTTTACACCCCACAATTGTGTATTACATATGCGCACACACAGTCCCACAAAAAAAAAAAATCTTAAAGAGGAGAAATTGTCATGATCTACAAGGACACAAGAGGCTGAATTGATACCGAACAGCCCCAGAGCTCAAATATTCACACCCCACCTAGTGGCAGAATTTAACTCTGCAAACAAGCTAACCATCAGCGTGGCCACTGTTATAAAACAACTTTAATCAGTCATTTGTTTCAAATCTTAGGAGCAGTGAGAAAAACAAACACACACACACACACATCACTCCAGGAATGGACTCGGTATCGCTCCAACTAGCAGAGTTTAGCTTCAGTTGTATGTGTCATGGTATGTGGGGAAAAGTAAAGTTATCAGAAGCAATATGCAGCAGATCTGTAGCAAATACATACAGCTTTGCTTCTGGTTTTAATTTTTTCTCTTTTGTTTCTTGCTCACGAGGAAAGAGCGCAGTGCTGAGATCAGTGCCATGCCCCTGCAATCATACTGACTTTAGCCACAGCAAAAATCCAGATTTTTCTATTTGACGCCAACCAGACAAGTTTCACTACGAACAACTTTGTGAGCCAGAAATGGGAGCAACCTGGGGGCCAGAGATATCGGTGTTCTAATGCCAGCCCCAGGGCAGACTCAGGCAAGCCACACACTGCCTCAGTTTCCCTCACCAGCAAAATATGAAAAATACACACCTATCTCACAGGGGGTGCATGAAGATTAGTTAGCACTTGAAGGAAAGTGCTGATCAATATTAACCATCTATCACTAATGGGAACTGGACTGTATCACAAGCTTCCCCAGTACAGAACTGCACCTGTTTATCGCTTTGCATCCAAAATCCGGAACAATTAGCAGTACTTCTTGCATGGCTTATAGACCCATTTAGTCATGCACAGGAAATGGGCACTGGATCACGCCGAGAGGATCTGTACAAGACAGAGCCCGGGGTGCCTGACAATGCCAATCCTGCTTAGAATCCAAAGGTGGGGGACGACATCAGAGGAGGCCATCCACCATTCACCTTCTCCTGCCATGGATTGGTACGACACATGCTGCTACATATGCTGGATGCAGCTCTCGAGGTCGGGGATTTTAGGAATACAGCCACTGACAGCTCCCAATTCCTGCAGCCTTCTTTTCACAGGAAAAGCGGCTTAGTCCCTGAAACCTGCTGTGTTGATTCCACCGTAGGAACACACTGTTGTGTCAGAACAGCTCCCAGAGTGCTGCCATTCCACTTCGAAACCTGCCGTTCTCTGTCAAATCGGTATGTTTTATCGCAGTTCCTGTAATTCCTGCCCACTCATTTATTCATATGTTGGATTCCTAGGTCTCCTAACTCATTTGTGCTGAAAAACAACTCCCAGCTTTGTAGAACACGGTCAGACAAAGCAGAGCGTGGCGTTGAAACTAAAAGGTCACCAGTGCCCAGCATACAACTGGCACCAGGAGAAATAAGGAAAACAACGTGCAATAGAAACCACCACCAATGCTTTGTGACTTCCACCACCATTCCCCTGCCTTCTCATGAACGGAAGCAGAAGTCCTGTTCTCAGGCACAAAGACACTAGTACCAAAGAGTTGATTGTTAGCCTCGCCAATTCGATTCAATGTGACAGTGACACTTCACAGCACATTGCACCCAATCTCATTTGAAGCTGACAAAGATTGTTTCTGCTTTATATCTAGTGGTTTATTAATGGACTACAGCCTCCTAAGCAGATGCATATTCATTAGATAGCCAGCTGTTAGGAGGTTCCCAGATGTCGAATGTAGCTCTGTCTTGGAATGTAATTTTTTTTTTCCTTATCATGAAGCAAAGCAATTGAAGCCCTATTAAAGAACCAGTTAATTACTAAACCGGTACCTTATGGCACAAGGTTGTATGTTTTTTTATAATTTAAATCTGCAAACTCTTGGGGACTGCTCAAAATTGTTTAAAAAGAACCAATAAATAGGCCTATACCCGTTTATATATAGCATATACACAGAATAGGTAAAGAGTCCTAGCAACCGTCAGTATTTATTGCTACTGTGAGTGTAAAAAATTCAGATTTACAGTCGTCAAGGAAGGTTCTCGAAACCTAGTTAAAGGCTCCTTTCTAATAAACATTTCCATTCAGTATACGGTAGTTTCTGGTATGGTGTTCCTCCTATCATTGTGTATGGGAACAACATAAAAATGGAGACTTCTTTTCTTCTACTTCCTTGAAACTTTTAGATGTCTGAAGAGAAGCAAATCCCTTGCATCACATATGGGTAGCCACATCCCTGGTGAGCCAACGGGCTCTCTGTCCAAAATAGCCTACAAACGCCGTAGGACGGGAAGTCCTATGTACATTAGCTGCATTAGCTCAATAAATGATTGTCTCCATAACAGCCTTATTCTTCCCCATCCCTTTCAAGGCTTTTCACTTTAATATATATATTTTTTTACGTTTGTAAAACTCTATGAATGACTGAAAACATCAGCTCCAAAATACAAGCCTTCAAATTGTTTTTGAAATGTTAAAGGAAAAACAAACACACACCCTTATTAATATGTTTGCTCAAAACATTAGGTCAGCTCTGACGCTAACAATGTTAAGGGAAAATTGTTCACACTGATTCTGGATAATATGGTGGAAACAGAATTGAAGTTTACAAACAGCTGGGCATCATACCATTCCGCAGCAGAAAGAGGAACCGGAGACTCCGATGAACATCCAGTACAGTGGTTCTCACCCAGTTGTATACAGGGACCTCTCTCCCATTTAGCAATAGGGGAAGGGTATGGTAGTCACATTCCCCTTATGCCTGTTTGCAGCCTCCAGGTGTAATAGATAGTTTATAGCTATCTATAAATATTGGATTTCCATTTCTTTATCTTGTACTTTCATTTCTTACTCTTTTATAGTCAAACACCAGAACATTGGGAGACTGCTTTTCCTTCTTCCTATTCCATCTGATGTCAACCCTCAGACAAAGGAAACTAATTCATTGCTCAGCAATACAATACAAATACATCAGAAGTCCAAAAATATTCACATCTGGCCATCTCTCCCCATCAGTGCAAACTGACATTACTAGGGCTGTGATATCTACAAGAGAAAAGCATTAACCTGACCATATCGTAAAGCAACTTTCTTTTCCTGTGGTCCTAACTCCTTCGTTTATTAGACTGAAGAAAATGTTTACATTTATTTTTCACTGTTTTTGCAATGAAGTCCTGTTTGACTTTGGTTTATGGTTAATTTCACTTCCAGATTCTCAGAATTGCAATGCTGAAGTTGCCAAAACTTTGAAGTAAGTGCAGTTTAACAATTTTCCACTGGAATGTTACAAAAAATGAAAACGAATATTGGCCTTTTGGTTTCACAGAGGCTTATTTTTGGACCAATTTTGAAAGAAGTGTCCCTTTAAAACATTCCCCCCTCCTCCACAAATACATTAAAACTATTCATCAACACCACGTATGCAGCTAGTAGTAATTATAAATACTTATATAATACACACACTCACAGAGGAAGGCAGAGCCCGCAGAAACAAGATCTTGGAGTAAGTGCCTCCAGGAGCAAAGACCTTGGAGAATAAAAAAGTCTTCAGATATTTGTTATACTGTTATTGTTGGTATCACCTTGTGTATAGGATGCCTGCCTGCATTATGTAAACACTTCATTGATAAATCCCTCCCCTACCTCCCTCAGCAAGCTGCATCTTAATTCCTAGCTGAAACAGATGCTGCTATAAATACCCTGGTTTCTCTGTTTTGAATGTAATTTTGAATGTAGAACATACTGAATGCTCTGGTTATCGCTGAACCTGCATCTGTGCTGCAGTTTTACTTGCAAGGCTCTGGGTGCAAACAGGAAGACGCATGTGTTTTTAAATGAGCTCCTACCCACAGAACCAGACATACAGGGACAGAGTCTCCTACCCACCAGCCTTTAAAATCACGGACCCTCTCGCACTGGAACTACCTGTAGATCGAGCAGCTAGTCATTGTGAGAGTGGCGGAAGCTGGATGTCACTGAGGGGTCAACAAAGCAGCAGGCAGAAGTTAACTTAATTTGAAAACTCCAAGCGGGGACACTGGTAGGGCAAGCGGGAAGCGGCACAGTCCGAGGGACGTGCTGGCTGCCCTTCCCGCAGCCCCCTTTGGCCTGGAGCAGCAAACAGCAGCCAGTGGGAGCCGCGAGCGGCCGAACCTGCGGAAGCGGCAGGTAAACAAACCAGCCTGGACCGCCAGGGGCTTTCCCTGAACAAGCGGCGGCCCAACTTTGAGCAGCACTGGTCTAGGGAATGGCTGAATTTATTTATTTACTTTTATTTTTTAGCACCCATCCCAACCTGTGGGCACTTAATCACCATTAGTAGGTCATACAAAAGTTAGGACACTTGTAGCACAATTACTGGACTGGATGTAAGCAGCAAAAAAGCCAGCCCCTCCCTTACCAGTAATAATTCATCATCCGACCCACCATCTCCCACGTTTATCAGCATATATAACTGACTAGTTAGCCACATGTATGGTTTGGTGATAATTGCAAAGTTAATAGAAAGCTATTGTACAGGTTCGATGGGTCAGGATCATTTAGTTGCGTATTCAAAATGTTAGTGACCGTACTAAGGAATAGGTGAATCAGCTTTTACAAGTTCCAGCTCTATATTTTTTTTAATAAGATTGATTTGATAGTTTCCTAGAATATTTTCCTTATCTTTACCTGTGTGAGCAAGGTAAAGAGTATTAAATAACGGTCTTTACATATTTCATATCCTGAAAATTGGCTGGTGAGACTTCTTAAATATATGGTCAATACCTTTTATAAAAGCTTACAAGATGCGTTTGTGGATGTGATTTCAGTTTTTCAGGATACAGATCCCTTTAAAGAGAGGTGGAAACTGCTATCATTTCCCTGCCTAATACTTCTACATTCATCCTCCATAGTGTCACTTCAACACCGAGACAGTCTTTGTTGTGCATTCTTTATATCGACAAGGAAGTAAACCTCCTTTTGTCAAGTTGTGTCCAAGCACTACCTTT
Organism: Chrysemys picta bellii; assembly: GCF_011386835.1. Classification (NCBI taxonomy): domain Eukaryota; kingdom Metazoa; phylum Chordata; order Testudines; family Emydidae; genus Chrysemys; species Chrysemys picta. The sequence continues at coordinate 108,008,237 of NC_088798.1, forward strand.
GACCACTATCTAAACGTGTTCCCTTAACCTGTCTCTACACTTTGCATGCTCCTTGGGCTGGGACCACGCTGCCTTGGGTTGGGTAATGTCCAAAATAATCCAGGATTTTCCAAAGTAAGTAATCCCCTCCATCCACTGCTTTGGGTTAAATATGGGTCACCTATGGATTATGCTCATCCTTAAAAGCATTGTCAGCTTTATATTTTTGCAGGATGGCAGGTGCTGCAACTCTGGGCCTGATCCCAGTGAATTAAATGGAAAGATTCCCATCAACTTCAAAGAGCTTTAAACTAGGCCCTCATTCGGCAATTTATGGCAAATATATTGATGCGTCCCCCTTTTTTTCTGTTAAAAGGGCTTCAATGGACTTTGGATGCATGCGTAGGCCAGCTACGTGGGCTACCATGCAGCGAAGCCCACTGAGAAACAGCTCGGGAAAAAACGTACAACAGAGCACAGCAATAAGATTGAAAGATTCTCTCCTCTCCCAGCACCGCTGGGTCTAATCGCTGAGTAGCTTGAAACTAAAAGCAGTCTGCAGAATTCTGCCCGGATTCCTCCATTTGCACATGTTCACTAGGGTGTCTCAGGAGTGCTGTGTTGTCATCATAAACCAACTCATGAAATGGAAAGAATTGCAGATTCCATGTAAACACATGTATGAAAAAATAGGTTGAACTTTGGGCTTCCAGTCTTCGATCATGTATCTAAGGGTATGTCTTCACTACCCACCGTATTGGTGGGTAGCAATCAATCAATATATCACGTCTTGTTAAGACGCGATATAATCGATCCCCGAACACACTCACCGTCGACTCTGGAACTCCACCAGAGCGAGCGGCGGTAGTGCAGTTGACGGGGGAGCCGCGGCCGTTGATCCCACGCCATGTGGACCCCAGGTAATTCGATCCAAGATACTTAGACTTCAGCTATGCTATTTGTGTAGCTGAAGTTGCGTATCTTAGATCAACACCCCCCCCCCCCCCCCCCGGTGTAGACCAGCCCTAAGGTAAACATTTAGGCCCTTCATATTTTGTCAATACTTCTAAGGAGCTGGAAGAAGAAAACTCAGGTAAAAGCTACAGCAAACCTATTTCAAGGGATTGATAGAGTTCTTGAGTTTTGTTCCTATATTCCTATAGGCTGTTGCCAGAACAGGAAGATCCTGGTCAGCAAAGCTGTTCCACACAGGAAGCTAGCTAACACAGGCGTCCATTCAGGAGTTGTTTGCCCAGCCAGTCACAATGAAGGGTGAAGAACCAACTTCTTTCACCCCAGTGATCCTCAGACAGAGGCTCGGGAGCCGCCCGTTGCTCTTTAATGTGTCTCCTGCCATTCTTTGCAGCACATATTAAAACACTTATGTAATTATTAACCAATCCAAGATATTAACCAATCAGGATGCTTTTACTATATTAACAACCAATTGTAGAATACTTGGTCAGTTGTTTTAATACGGTGGCTCTTCTGGGTAATGTTGATTGCTAATTTGGCTCCTGAACCACTGAGGTCTGAGTATCGTTTTTATTGCTCTCTGTGACGTTGCACTCTATATGCTGATGAGTGTGAATATAATGTAACTGGAATATGCTTCATGCAGAAGATCTCTTGTAAGGTATCATTACAAAGCTTATAATCTACTGAGTGTGGTCATCCCATTTGTATAAATGTACCACTCTTGTATCTGAAACTAGAATATGAAATATAACTCTGAGGGCCTATTGTAATTATGCAAAGGGTGGGCCATTAATGGTGGTTTGGAATCTTGATGGCTCCCATCAACCAGGACAATTGACGGTGGATGGCTCTGTTTGCTTGCAGGCCTTCCTGTGAGTCAGGCTGGGAGGAATGAAGGCTTGGGGTGTTACAGTGACATATGATCGTGTCACCTGAACTGGAATCCATCTTTAACCTGGTGCTTTTCCATTTAGAAGGAGGGGTGGGAACCCAGAGGGACAAAGGATTCTCACCCTATGCAAAAGACATACAAGTGGGCGGAACAGAACAAAGAGGAGCCATCATGAGGAATCCCCTAGCTACCACCTGAGCTGGAACAAGGGCTGTACCAGGGGAAAGGACTGTGCCCAGACTAGGAAGGCATCCAGTCTGTGAAAGAGACTTATTGAAACATCTGAGGGTGAGATTTTATCTGTATTCAGTTGTATTACTGTATTAGGTTTAGACTTGTGTGTTTTATTTTATTTTGCTTGGTAATTCACTTTGTTCTGTCTGTTACTACTTGGAACCACTTAAATCCTACTTTCTGTATTTAATAAAAATCACTTTTTACTTATTAACCCAGAGTATGCATTAATACCTGGGGGGGAGGGGCAAACAGCTGTGCATCTCTCTATCAGTGTTATAGAGGGCGAACAATTTATGAATGTAAAACGGATTTATTTGGGGTTTGGACCCCGTCGGGAGTTGGGCTTCTGAGCGTTAAAGACAGGAACACTTCTTAAGTTGCTTTCAGTTAAGTCTGCAGCTTTGGGGCATTTGGTTCAGACCCTGGGTCTGTGCTGGAGCCGACGGGCATGTCTGGCTCAATAAGACAAGGGGCTGAAGTCCCAGGCTGGCATGGAAAGCAGGGCAGAAGTGGTCTTGGCACATCAACTGACTGGTTCCCAAGGGGGGGGGTTCTGTGATCCAACCCGTCACTCTCCCCCACAGGTGAAATATCACCAGATGAAGTGCTAGACTATATTGGTCACAAGTATTTTTACCCCCATTGACTAATCCTGCAGATCTAGATGACATGGAGGCTAAATCGCCAGTGGTCAGTCCACATCAGTGCTCTCAACAGGGGACATGCACTGAGGAGAGATTGAGAAATCCTAGTGTAGGACCTGAACAGGAAGCTCTCTCATTGGAAGACTTTTGGGAAGTTTCTCCTATCCTTCCACATGTGCATGTGTCACCCTAACATTTGCAATATGTTATAAGAAATGTTAGTCAACTTGGTCATGTAACTGTCCACAAACCAGTCTTGCTATTTTTAAAAGAAATAAGCAGAGTGGAATTAGACTTATGGCAGGGTTGGGAAACTTTATTAAAAAACAAAACAAACAAACAAACACCAATTAAGTAGTACTAAATACATCAACTAGGCTGCAGGCAGGGCAAACTACTGGATTATTCTTGTGTTAATTAATCCTGGGAGTGGAATGTCCCTAGAATTGCTTTTCATTAAGGGGAAGCACCCAGGGTCACACCTACCAGCATCTTCCCAATATTTGCTCAGCATCTGCTTTGCACTATGAGCAGAGCACCTTGTATGGTCCTCCCTCTTTACATACATACCTTGGGCTGAAGTTTGCAGAGAAGTGCATGCATATATATATAATATATATTATATATATATAGGATTCACTTTTTCCTTGGGCAGATCCTTTAAGGATGGAAAAACCTCTTTGAGGTGTTCCAATGAGCGTCAGGGAGCTATGATATTAGCCCATGCTTCACCTTTTTCATAATTCTTTATGGACCAATAGCCTACTGTTGTCTTGGTCTATGCTAAGACTCAGTTCAATATTAGATTATGGTCTAAGGACAGAGGTATTAGATCAATGAAATGAATAGGGTGGGTCTATATAAACCATTGACCAAGATGACTTCATTTGGAGTAATTCCAATCCATTGGCTACAAAAGATATCTTAGGGGGGAAAAAAGAGGATTAATAATAGGGACCAGAGTAACCCCAATGAGTTAACTTCTAAAAATATCTGAGAAATCAGGCAGGGACATAGATTCTATGTTGAGATAAAAGACTGTCAGGCCCCATCCAGAACAACCAGCCAAACTGAGTTTAAAGCACATCAGTCTAAACAGCTCACTGTGGCTTCCAACTGTTTACACAGAGGACGTCCACTTTGACTGTCTTTGACAGTCTCAAGTTGTGACACAATCTAACAGTTTGTCCTATTAGTTTGGCTTTCCGTGCGTCTCCACCATACTCTCCAAATATAATCTGTTCCCTCCGCCTTGCCATTCTGTTTTCCAAACCAGCTTGAATAGTACCATCTGTCACAAGATAAGTTCTGAAGATGATTATTCCAACAAAGTTTAAAGGTTTCAAAATGGCAACTGGAGAGAAGATCTCTCTTGCTCATCCACTAAAGTCTGCCTTGATTACTTTGATGTAACAACACTTGAAAGCTCCTATTCTTTGAAACTAATTTAAACACATTGAATTGTTGAAAGATTAAAAACCACAGTCAGCTAATTACACTCACTCTCATCTCTTATTCAGCAAATGAATCACTTTTCATTACCACTTAGCTGAAGTACATGAATTTCTGCCTAATTAGAAATGTTGTAGATGGAGCATTAGCAAGGCTGGAGCGGGTCAGGATATCTTGCCTGCTTCATTTTTAATTCCTAACCGTAGAGCCAGATAGGAAAGGCTGGAGATAAGAAGTCATTAAACAAATGTAAATTATTTATAAAAATTACTTTGCCCAAATTATAATTATTTTTTCCCCCAAACACTCTTATAAACGTCAAATGGAACGAAAGGAAAAGCGGCCCAACATTGATTTTAATGACCATTTTAATGTTATGTATAACAGAACATTGTGAATACAATGGAAACAAAGTTTTATCAATTTAATAATAAAAAAGAAATCCAAGATAAGAAAGGGGAGGTAATAAATTTCATACCTATAATATAGTGCTTAGTCTCAATAATACTCCCAGCTTGTGAGTATAACCATGTCTTTGTATTCCAGACTCGAGAATCATGATTCGTGTGTGAACTTAAAATGCAGAATTACAGTAGGAAAACAAAACCTTAATTAATTAGTTTCCTTTATTTTCATTAAATCAATAAAATCTTTGACTGCTACAGGTTTCCTTTAATAATAATATATATATATATATATGTATTATATATATTTAACTCCTTTCTTTTGGATTCCACCGCTGCTAATGCCATATTTACACCAAAAAGTCACCAAATGTTGTATAAAATCTAAAATCCAATGCTGTTGGATTGACAAGGGTTTAGAGATTTAACTTAAAAGACAATGTAGTTACCTTGTTACTTTTCTTTTTGTAAAGATGATTTTTTTTTTTGCCTTTTGACTGCTACTGACACGGTAAACCAGTGGCCCCCTACGGGTACATGTGGCATAAAGTTGCCACTGAAATAGAACTGCAAAAAGTGTTCATATGCTGGAGTTTTCTGAAAGGAAACCATAAAGCAGCTCTGGATGAAATTTCTCCCAATTCAGCACTGGGTATTAATTATAGCAGTATAGGTGTGAAGAGCCCCTAAACCTATTAATGATCAAATTGCTTAAAGAGGTTTTTACAATAAAAATTTGGATATTATAGCAGTGTTGCTGGAACATCAGCAAAAGTATATATATATACACACACATTCCAGGTCCCTTTGAATTAGCCAGAAGCACATATGTAAGCCATTGTTTTTTTGGACAAAAATATATATTCTTATAAAAAACTGATCATTGTACTTGAGTGACTTCAAATATGGACTCAGAGTGGTAGTAAAAGGAATGGCTTCAATTATGACAAAGCGATTCAGGGAGAGAAAAATCAAGCTCTTCAAGAAAAAAAAGAAAAGTATAAAATTAGATTCAAACAGATTTACCCAACCCCCATTCCAGTCTCCCCACAAGTTTCAATGTTAAAATTGGTTCTTCCATCTAGAAAGGCTTTTGATGGTCTTGCTACAAAACAATGGCCTCTTAATTGCAAAGTCATCCAATTGATTCATCAGAAGAACCTTTCGTCTCCCCAGAGCTTGAACGCTAGGTGTTTCAGCATTTACAAAACAGCCTTTTGGTTCTTTATGTAGGTTCATTTTAATTAACTGATAAAAGGAAAAAAGGTATTGATCAGTGTTCTCCATCCCTCCCCCAGCTCTATTTGTGCAGCTAAAAATCCTTCATTCACTCTGACCAATTCTTTACAATCTTTATTTGCTAAAATTGGCAAAATTTGCAAAGGCATCTTGCTTGGGTTGCACAGTTCCAGGAGTCATAGCAGAGGTCATAGCTATATTGGGTACCCCCAAGCCCATCGTGCCTGTCAAACCCATTCCAGCAGCTGGCATCCCCACGTTCACATTCATTCCCAGAATTCCCTGGTTCATCATAGGCGTGTTTCCCAAGGAGGTCATACCCATTGTACCCGTCATAACATTGGGCATCCCCATTCCCACAGGAATGGGCCCTCCCATCAATGAACTCGTTGGGGATCGAACAGGCATCACGTTGGACTGGGAGTTGAGGCTCACGGCTGCAAAATTTTGAGTCATCACATTCACAGGTTGTTGCATATCTGCAGAAAAATAAGATACAACAGCCTTTAATTTAATCAATATCCTAGGGTTGAACATGGTGAGTTACAATCTACTTTTAGAAGTTATGTAACTATATTGTGACTTTACAGTGAACAAAGACAAGGAAAAAGTTATATTTATGTTCACTAGCCAGTTAGCCTACAAAAGATGACTAATTTCCACATCTCTTCCTTCTTCAGTTAAAATAGAGAAAAGTCTAACAAAGTTTTACAATATGTCTTTCTCCCAGGTTCACTATTGCTAACGAATTGAGCTCCGAGGACAGAGAGTTGATACCACCCATAGGAAAAGCTTAAGAGATGCGGGGGTCCTAATGATGCAAGCCTCTGCAGTTAGAGACCTGGCTTCACATCCCTGAAACATTCCTGGGCTCATTCTTCTGGATCACGTTACGGTAACAGAGCTGCCAATGGTAAAAGGCAATGGAGCAGATGAAAAATAGGATGATGATTAAAATTAAGAGAAAAGGTGGTCTAGCAAAAGGATCCTTTTTTTTTTTTTAAAAAGACACATTGGTAACGTCTGCATAGCAGGTCATGCCAGTGAAGTATTAGTACATCAATGGGATCACTTACTCTGTTGCTGAATCATTGTATTAAGTGACGGCTGCTGGGGTTTGGAAGGCTGCATACCAGGTACTAAATTGTCCAAACTGATATTTACACTGGGGTCTGACCAAGTGGATGGCAGAGTTTTGCTGGCATTTTTCTGGACCATCTCTGTACTCGGATTATAAAGAGGACTGGGCTTCTGCAGCATACTGTTAACATTCTGCAAAGGCTAGAAACAAAAGAAAAAAGCTTTTTGTTTTTTTAAATGATGCCATTCACTCCCTAACATTTACTACTGCTGTGTCTAAGAAATAAACAGCTCCATCATGTCAGCGTAAAATACAACAAATGGTTGTTGGTTTGCATAGGAGACGTTAAAAAGCCAAAGAGAAATGTCGTCAGTTTTTATGAGACATGGATGTTCATCTCTTTCAAAGTGGTTTCCCCATCAGTTGGTATCTTGTTGGAAGTGATCAGGATGGTATTTCATATGTTAGCACTAAGCATTTTGCATAGTGGATTGGGTCACCAAATCAGAGTTGCCTGGCATCTCCCAGACAAGGAGCCCATTCTATTCTGGGCTTTTTGAAATGCATTTGTAGGTTTTTGCACAAGAGTCAACGTGCTTTGGTTTCAACAGCCAATTACTTTCCACTGGAGTAGCCCCACTGTGTGTCATGGCAACACACAGATGAGGGTGAGGACTGGTCCATCAGTTGCCTGATGATGTAGGCTGCACACATTCTATTTTTTTTTTTCAGGTTCTAACTTTAAAACCTTCCCTCCCCCAAAAAGGATGAGATGCTCTGTCAGATAGAGTGACCGAGTGATAAAGAATGCATCTGAGAGCTAGGGGTAACAAGAAGGTTTAAGCTAAAATAGGACAAAAGCATTCTAGAACCTTTTCTTCACAGAGGAACCAGTCATTAAGGGATTGAGTAACAATAGCATACCTGTGACCTTGACATGGGTAGACCGATGCCCACCGCACTAGAGCTCATCATCGCAAAATTCATGCTTTGTGAAGAAGCCATGGTTGCCTGAGAGGAGCCCATCAAATCAAAGAGGTCAGTAGAATTTGAGGCAGCTGGAGGATGGCCAAGAGCTGGCTGCGAGCTACCAAAGAGCTCTACAGCTGGCTGGGCAGTGCCACCAAAGTGCTCTCCTGCTGAAGCACTGGGACACGGAGAGGCTTGGTTGAAGGCACTCCAGTCGCCGAAGTCTCCGTTCCCACTTGCTGCTGTACCTGGGGGTGAGGGAAAGAAGGTAAAAGATTTTGAAAGGCACAGAAAAACGCCACATTCTGTGAACTGAAACAAATGAGACCTGATTTGTGTCCGTCCAGATTAACATCTGCAGGTAGAACCTCCATCTGGACATCATTCCTTCTCATGAATATTCCAACAGTTTTAACAAGGTAGCAAAGGAAATATGAAACACCCACGCACAGACAAAAAACTACATCTGATAATGTGTCACCTATGGACCTGGATGAGTGGGACACAGGTTTCCTTCAACTAAGTTTGCAGCATCCAAATGCTTCCAAATAGACACTGGAAAAGTAGATTTGAGGTTCTGTCAAAAGCAGGGCTAGAAGTTTAAGAATCAAACTTGCCAGTACTTTAATCCAATGCTCTGATATTCTCAACAGAGCCATGATCCCAGCTAATGGGTATTATGCAGTCACTGTACATGAGAAGCCCAATTCCACGGTCATAGTAAAGCATACAAGATAACAGCCATTTATTCAAAACTTTTTGATTACATATAATTAATAGCTTTTGCACAACATAAGAAAATAGTGACACTAAGTGGGATACCAATAAAACCAAGAGCTTTCAAAACAGATTACCAGAGGGTCCTTATCTTACTCTGTTGCCTGCTAACATAAGTAATATTTCCCCTGGGCTATGAGAGTACATGATGCTTTGATATGTACCTGTTTCAGATCACATGCCCCAATACCTTCATATAGACCAGCAAGCCCAGGATGTGACAGGATCCTTACTTCCATTTCTTTACCTTTATAAGGATCAGTCAAACCACTGACATTAAAATAAGTTTCCTTCACTTACAGGAAAAAAGTAAGTTACAAGAAACATCATGGGTAACATTTTATAGTGAAAGTTATTTAAAATATCCCAAAAGCTGTGGTGGTTTTTGTTGTTCTGTTTTTAAAGGGCCACAACCTTCCAGAGGGTTTTTTGGGGGTGGGAGGTTGGAGGGGCATTGCATAGGTCAGATTTTTGGTGATGTGGCTAATGTTTTACAGATCTGGATGTAGTAGATGAATATCATTCTTCTGGCATATGAAATGCATAGGATTGCTTTATTTGCTACATGGATGCACAGCTTAGAGGGAACATTTCCATCATGCATAAGAATTATGATATTCCCCTGTAGGTTGTATCTCATGATGAAGTTCTCATTCCCAGTTAGGCCACAAGCAATATCCCTGCAGTAGGGAAAGAGCTCTGAACTCTAATAAATGATTAAATCAACTCCATTTCCCCCTGCATGAGCAAAGGAAGAGGCTCTGAGATTTCACTGATTTCAAAGTTGCTAGACCTATGCACCTGGCTAAGAGTACAACCCACACACCTGGCTATTTCCTAGAGCTGTATTTTGTCTCGTCAAAGGCAACTGCAATAATATTTTACACTCCATGTAAATGCTTAAACACCTGTGTTCAAACCTGGTTTTAATTACCCTTACCTTCACTAGTGTATTACATTTTAAGTAATGGAAAAGGGGGTAGGAGGAAAGAAGTGAGTTTGTTTACAAAATCCAAGCACTACCTGTAGTTTTAACACAAGAAATGGACTAATGTTGATTAGCTCAGGGCCTTACTAGAACATTTTGCTTTCATTTCCCTTACAAAAGGGACTATCGGAGGATTTCAATTAGTACTGCATATTAAAGATTTAAACCCACTTTAAATATTCCTGATGGACAAGTAAACGCTGAATGTGCTGATTCCATGTGTATTGGATGCAGAGATCTGAACACACAATAAGAAAAAGTAGGGGTAAGAGGAGAAGGTTTTGCCCCCCTTTTGGGGGACTTGATCAAAGATGATTAATCCGGGAAGAAAGGATTACTAGAGGGGCTTATATTGTTAGAGAATGATTAATCATTTCACAAGACTCCTGGCCCACTGCATAATGGTGATCGGTATAGATTAATCATGTTAATGCAGATAAAGGATTGTGTCATTTTAGGCTGTATTCATACACAAATTATTTGCATAGTAGGCAGCTTTATACTTGTAAAAATAACTTTATTTTGAATCAGTATCACAAGCAAGGAAGCCTGTACAATTAGGACAGTGCTTTTTTTCCCTGCCGGTTGAAATATTAAAGGTGTGTTTTAACCCACAGATACCCAATACAGCTTTCCTAAATGTAGCAAATAATGCAAAAAGATTCCCAGGTGCTGATCTACAGCCAATTTGCCCAGAGATTTACTAATCTGTCACTGAAGTGTCTTCATTCATACTGGATTTACTCCTATGCCCCTAGCTGAGGCACAACTCCCAACCGCCTCAAGAGCAAGAATTACACCCCTTTTGATTGGAGCGCCACACTTTTTGGTCAACTGCAAATATCCATATTTAGCAACATTGTTAAGTTGGCACCTGCAAGTGCCTGAGCACCCTCGACTCCTACTGGAAGGCTGAGCTCAGAAAAGCTCAAATTAAAGAAAGAGGAGATTTTAAGTGGTCACCTCCAACACACTTTGCTGGCATAAGACTGTTCACTCTGGTTTGCTTACTACTAATTTGTTGAGAATCGTTTTAAGCACCACAAGCGACGTGGGCTCCATTTCCCTTGAGAAACCACTCCCCAGTGTGATATTTCATTATGGATACATTCTCCTTGTTCGAAGAAAGAGCTGTTCTCTCTTACTCCTAGATATATTCCTTGTGCCCCCATAAACAGTTCCTTGCCCTCCTTGGCATTCATATCTTTCCTATACTTGTAAACAAGTTGTCATTTAGCTAAGCTATGGAGGACCATCCATCAGTTTTAGCCCATGGATATGCATAAACATAGTCCACTGAAGACAATGGAGTTATGCCAGAGTATTGAGGGCATAACTTGGCCTCACGTCAGTCCTTCCAGGTGTAACTCCTATTCCACCTGGAGGTTTTGAAATCTTGATAGCATCTCCCTTGACATCCGGCAAAGCCAATTTACCTTTGTCTCTCCATTTACTATACAAATGTTTTGTTAATCTTGGAAGACAAGTGGGATTTTAGGTATCTTTAGGGATTATCATTCTTCCAACACAGGTGGGCTGCTATTCCTCATTGCATATGAGCCTAAAGTTTTGTTTTTATTTGTTAGACTTTTATAGGTGAATTGTTTGTGGGACTGTGTGGGGAGGTGGGGTTATCCTGACGTTAAATTCCAATTTGCCAATGCAGTACTCAATCTGAGCTTTGGGCTAGGTCAAACATTCTATTGTTATTTTCCCCCAGAATTTCCAACATACTAAAATTCCTTTGTATGTGTGTCCTCAGACATTCATAAGCCTCCCAATTTAGTGTGCTCTTATATTCCAGATTAATAAAGTTGCTATGATACCCCAGTCCTAGAAAGGATCCCTGCAGCCAGTGTTCCCTCTAATTTTTCCCATCCATGTGTGGAATGAAATGTGTTATGTGCACCAATATGTGTGTCACATCACCTCCATATTGGTGCACATAATGTTCATGGGGTGGGGTGGGGCCAAGGGGTTCGGAGTGTGGGAGGGTGAGGGCTCTGGCTGGGGTTGTGGGCTCCGGGATGGGGCTCAGGGCTGGAGCAGAGGGTTGCGGTGCGAGGGGTGAGGGCTCCGGCAGGAAGCGAAGACTCCCCCCAGCTCTCTATCCCTGCAGCAGCACCTGGGCTGGGTGACCTGCAGCCCCAGCCCTGGACCTGCCACGGAGAGGTGCTTCTCCCCGGCTGCAGCAGATCTGGGGCCAGTGGGAAGAGGTGCCTCTCCCCTGGCTGTGGCAGGTCCGGGCTGGGCTGGGGCCGGCGGGGAGAGGTGCCTCTCCCCTGGCCGCGGCAGATCCGGGACTGGAGGAGAGGCATCACTCCTCACCGTGGCCCTGAGCACTTGCGTGGCACTTAATAGGCTGCTGCGTGGCCATGCAGCTTAGAGGGAACTTAGCCTGCAACACTGCTGAACAGTTTGATACATTGTTGTTTGCCATTACCATGTGTTTAGGGCTCTTCAATCACTTTTCAGTCCGTGGCAGTGCTCAAAGTCAAGCAATATAAATTTGTTTTTGAAGACAAACTATCAAATACTTTACTGAAATACTGCTGCCCCACTCAGATTAGTTTTTTATAGCACTTGCTTGTATCTGAAAAAGTTTGCGAACTTTTGACTGGAAAGATCAGGAGAAAGGCTGCCTTTTCTCAGAGAAAAAAGTTGGTCAGATGATCTTACATAACGCATTAGACCATTTTGACGAACAGCGATTAGGTATATCAGTTAGCGATTAGTTCTATCAATAACAGCCAAGAAAGCACGAAGAGTTCACAAATACTGTCTGTGGGAGCACTCAGCATATCACTAAGACTCCTATTAAAAAAGTTCCCCCTCCCCATTTCCAAATATTATAAAAACTATGTTTTTACTGTGTGAAGTTTTTTCTGCTGTTTAATACGTGTTTTTCACCTGGCACGCTACACCCACAAAACTTGGAAGTGTTGAATACCTTGAGTAAGTTTTATTGTCTTGATTTTCCACCCTAAAAGCCACATCTTATTTTGTTATTGTTCAAGTGAGACCATAATTCCAAATGTCAATTTGTATGGAATTCTACTTTCACTAAAACAAAGTTTTGCCTGACGCTCCCACTGGTACACTGTTTTCTGAAATAAGGCCCTCACACATTTCAGAATCAACTGTATCTGATATTGCCAAAAAGTGGGGCTCTCGCTTCCTGTCTGCGACATACCACAGTTGTGTTTCCCTGGACCATTTAAGTACTTAAACCTTATGCCAATACAAAGCTGAAATTTAAATACTGTTTTGTGACATCCACGAACTCTCCTCTAAGCCACCTGACATCCAGGATGGGCAAGGATATTAAAAGCCACTTGGGAATCTGAATCACTTTGAAATGAAGAGGGAGGGTAAAGACTCATCTAAATTTCCGTTATTAACCACCATTTTTTCTGACTACTTATGTACTATTTCCCCTCACTCCCTGTATCCTTTTGATGGATGTGACTATATAGTCTGCCAATTTCCTCTAAGATATCTTATGACTTTATAGCAACATTGCTAAGGGATGCTTCTCAACAATGCAGGGTGCATCAAATAAGGCAAAATAGGCTTCTAACCCATACCCATTAAAGAACTATAGAAGAATCATTCATCAAAACCAGAAAGCTGTCCTTTACTAAGCCTCAACTCTGTGAAAATACCCATCAGAGACCAAAAAACCATCCAGCACCACTGAGGTGAGCATGTGGCTTTCTTGGTCAAACTAACACCACAAACAAGCCCCAGGAAAGGGAGCTGACTGCCAATAATGCCACAAAAAAGAAAGTGGCTTCATGCCCCTCTCCTCATCCCTAAGGGCCGTTTTTCAGTCAGTAAATTATCCTACCTTGGGGCGAGGGGAAACTTGCTGAGGCAGCGGCAGAACCAAAGTCAGCGAATCCTCCGAACGGGTCAGTTGATCCACCTAGAAAGGAGAGGAATCACAGGGTTGTGGAGCGATGCCCTGCTCAATGAACTTGACAAGGGCTTTCTGTAAGCTGCTTTCAGGCATTTCGTTTTATTTTTAAACCTCCCGCATTTGGCAGTCAGGGTTGGTTGAGTCTGTCGTATGTCTGTACCATTTTTTGAGGCTTTATTACCACCACCATTCTGTATTTATATGAACCTAGACAAACTGGATATTCTTGCCTATGCTGCAGATCTAGCGGATTGTGCTTTGCCATATAGGTGGCAGGGAGAACAAGATGCAAGTTCTGTTTCACAATTCATTCTAAAATAGTAATTCATACAGCGCAATGAAGCTTGAGAGATCAAACTGACAGGAGATGGTGGCTGGTATGGTGTAAACTAAGTAATGGGAGGATTACAGAATTAAAACTTGGGAAGCAAAAAAATATCAAAATAAATACTTTTTGTTACTGGAGGAATCCTTAATTTATTATGCTGCTTACCATGAAAAATTAAAAGTCTTCTTATATTTAGTTTTTATGTTTCTTAAAGCATGAATGATTCTGCAATGATCTTGGTATCAAGATTTCAAGGACGGAGCTTGCATTGGTGTTCATTTTTTATAAGTTTGCTTTCTCTCTAGAGCAACAACATTAAAGTCCCAACCATGCCTTTGTAAGCTACCAGTTAAATTATTAACATTTGAATATAGTATTGTAACTATTTTTCCATTAAAGCATATTCAACCCAAACTAGAAAGAAAAGGAAAAAAGCTTTAATAATTATATTTGGGACAAAAGAATAGGCAGAAGGCTAATTTCTTAGTCCAAAACACACTTTGCTTGACAGTGTAGTTTTTGTCACTTCTTTCCCCTACAGCTTTTAAGTGGCCATTCTAACGGCCTAAAAGTATCAAAAAGTTGACCTTATTTTTGTTTGTCCTTAAAGATTTCACCTCTGAACAGTCACACCCTGAGAAGTAGCAGCAGCAGTTCAATTATTGTGCTTTTAGTGTTATGCGTACATTATATAGGTTACATCACAGCTGCTTAGCCTGCAGTGCTTAGAAACTAGCCAGGTGGGACTGGAACATCTGTGCTGCACTCAAACACCACCAGGGACAGCTTCCAACATCTGGTGCCATTTCTGAATTGTCTTATCGCTGCAAGACATTCTGCCCCATCTGCTACTCTCAACTGGGTTAATTAAACTAGAACTATCTTCTTTATAATAAACGGCGAGCAGTAATAAAAGGAACAATTCACTTTCTAATACATGTGTACTTGTATTTCTTTTTAATGTTATTTTATTGTCGTCAATATCAGGAAGGCATGACTGTTTTTCAAAGGGGAAATGGTGTCTATCTACAGAACATGTATGATTTGATATAAAGCAGCAAATAAAGAGAAAGGGAGGACCATGCGTCTCTGAATTCCCACGGAAGGTTAATTCCATTGTAATACCTGTACCACTCTTTTTAGAAAAGATAGGAAATTTCAATCTGATGATGATGCCTGAACAGTATTTCAGTAGGATTTGTATTGAAGGAATTTATATAAAATATTTGTTTAGTCTGTTGTATTTTGATATAAAAACCTTGCATTGGATATAATGTAAACGTGGGAGGGAGGTGGCATGAGCCAGTCAAATATCAAGTTGGAAACTAAGTGAGAAGATCAAACTTACTGGGTCTACTGCAAAGGAAACACTTTCATAGTAATACCTCATTTGCTTCCTGTTGAAGAAGGTGAAGATTTGATCTTTTCGTACATAGAACATACAGCATAGGGTCTGCATTCTCCTATGTCAAACCACAACCTCAAGATCAGCTGCTTTCCTGACAAGCCTAAAGAGGTAACCCATAGCTACAGCATTGACTAACCCCCTCACTTTGAACCCAAAGTTGTAAGGGATTTCTGAATATTCTTCATTCTTGCCAATTCTCTCTCTCTCTCTCATGTGCCTGTTTCATTTTCGGATTGAACACTAAGCTCAAGAGGAAAGAAGCAGAACCTAGACCGATAGCAACAAAAGCAGCTCTCAATGGAGGAAGCCACTGGCCTAGAGTTAAACCTAGTCTCCAGTAATCCTAAAAAAATAGCTCTGACCACCTACGTGCCACCATGGACATAGCACTGTCTTGTTGCTGTGACTTCTCTATGCAAGTCTGTCTTCACACCTTCTGTAAAACAGGATGCAACTTACTTGGGCAACTTTAGTAATTTGTAAATCTCAAACTTCACCATCCCTTTCCTGTACTGTAAAGCTTGCTCAGTGTTCCCACATCTCAGGGGAAACAGTTACAGCACCTACTACACTGAAAAATACATATAGATGAGGAGTTGTTTAGCAAACGCCTCCACAGATCCTGGAACTCATAGTATTTCCCTGCCAATTTCTTTACAGGGGAGATCAAAGACTGCTTTTGACCCCTCCACTGTGTCTTGCGTGACCCAGGAAATGTTCCCACACCCTCTGCTGCAAGGAACATATTGGTCATCACAAGCGACCTGCATGTGAAGGACAGTGCTAATCTTCACAACATGAGCTATCCTCAAAGATTCCCACAGGAGATCTGTCGCTATAAATGAACTCTTTCCATCTGCCTTCGCAGGGCAGCAAGGAGATTATTTACAATGACCAGCTGGTAATATGCCTCTTCTCAATACCACTCCTCAATGCTGCTGAAGAAGGGAAAAATTGCTGTACCACTGTAGAGCAACAAAAAGAATCAGCAGCTCAGATGTGCTCAAATGTGGAGAGCTCCATTTGTTTGAAAAGGATTCAGTTTAAAAATGAAAAAAATTCTAAAAACAGAAGAATTTTAAAATTCTCTCATCTCCCATTAAAACTGGATTTAAAAGGGAAAGAATAAAGTGTTACAAAATAGGCTTTTTACAAAAACCTGATGAAGAGTATTTCCATGGATAAAGGGGCAAGGTGGAGGACAATGTGGATTCTGCTTTTGGAACGTATCAGAATGACCATGGATCTCAGCATTCCCAAAATGCATGCCTCACCTCATCTACCTTTCCCTCAATAAAGGCAAATAAAAGTTAACGTATGACAACTTTAAAGATCTTGGGAAGTGGGAAGGAGAGAAATTAAGACAGATACTAATTTATTATTTATTTTAACTTGGTTGTCTGGTGAGTACTATGGGTGCTGTTTCTACCCAGCATCACTGCTTTGTCACCCAGACTATTTTCAAGATCACACCATTATAGCACAGGCAGTATCTCAGATGATATTTATCACATTTGACTGTTATTTCATGAATGCGTAACATGTCCAAACTAAACAAGTTTGCCCTCTTTTGATAAGTGACATTGTGCAATGCAGCAGCATTGAGATGGTGCCATATTGCTCTTGGCTGCTAACGGTGTAATCTTTTACTGAATTTTCTTGCACTTATGGATTCATAAATAACCCACAAGATTATGAATTAAATACATTTTAAGTTTTATGTAAATCTTATACAATTATATCCAGCGGCGGCTCCAGACACCAGTGCTCCAAGCGCGTGCCTGGGGCGGCAAGCCGTGGGGGGTGCCCTGCCGGTCCCTGCGAGGGTGGCAGTCAGGCAGCTTTCGGCAGCATGCCTGCGCGAGGTTTGCTGGTCCCGCAGATTCGGCGGCTGGTACACTGAATCTGCGGGACCGGTGGCTCTCCCGCAGGCATGCCGCCAAATCCGCGGGACTGGGGACCTCCTGCAGGCATGCCGCCAAAGGCAGCCTGCCTGCTGTGCTTGGGGCGGCAAAAAACCTAGAGCCGCCTCTGATTATATCTAGTTAATGATTATGCATCATACCACAAAGCTATTAGCCCTTGGTGTTGGGCAAAACTAGGAAGTGTGGCCTTAAAAAACAAAAACCATGTATTATATAAAAGAGTAACAAGTTATTTGAAAAAATTTAAATTTGTTTTGCTCAATGAATACAGCTGGAAAAACTGCAATCAATTCACAGAATTTAATTATTATAACCCAATCTGCTATGGGGAGGAGGCTCATTCAGCCCCACTATAAGCTACTACAAATACTGCGAGGAAAGAAGCACTACTAAGGTGCCCCATGTTACACAGAAACAGTAGCTTGCGTTAATTAGTAAAATTTCTGTTTGCAATTGAGAGAGAAACCTTCTCTCAAAGGTTTCTTGCCAACTAAAAGGGTCACACTGGTGCTTAATTCTCTGTTAAAATTGATCTTGATACTGAGGGGAAAAAATTACATCCAGCCATCTGACCATCCCCATCCTCCTCCAGTTAACTCTTCTTTGATTGTCCCATTAAAACACCTTAGATACATGACAAACTCCCTTTAATAGTTTATGATCCACTGTTTTAACTGTGGCTGGCATGAATGTCTGTAGCATGACACTAGACTTTTTTTTTTTTAAATTATATTATCTCTCTCTTTCTCACACCCACATCCATACACACCCACACCCAACCCAGTTTTGTACTTCTGTAGGTAAGTCACTGAAATCTAAAGCTTGCCTAAAAGAGTTACTGTGGTTTCACAGTTTAGTGCTAGCGTGGACATGAGTGAACTTAAATTTCAGTTTAGTATTCAGAGAATAATTCACCATAAATTAATTGAACAGAATTGTAACTTCAGAGTGAGTTTTTTGGCATTAGGGTTGGGGTTATCCAGGGGTCATGAGGAGATAAAAGAAATGAGTTTGCTTTTGCTGTATACATTAGATGTGGCTTGTGAATAGAGGTCATCCATTTCTATAGCTGCCTATCCCTTAACTTGTAACATGAGAAACTTAAAGCTGACTGGATTGTGCTTGCTTTTAGAATTAATTATAAATAACTCTGCATTATAACCCATGCAGTTTCTGACAGACTGATTTAGTGGCTAATCTTTATGATTTGCTAACCTTATTATTAATCCTATATATAATAAAAGCTGTGTTATCCAGCACTTTAAACCGGACTTTCAATGAAGACCAGAAATGCCGGTTTAGAGAGCTGTCCGGTTGGTATAGTCCAGTTGGCGCGGGGCCAGCAAGCTCCCTACGTGGCTCAGCATGTAGTGGCGACATGTCCCTGCTGCTCCTCGGTAGAGGTGCAACTAGGCAGCTCTGCGCCGGCCCCGCCCTAAGCGCTGGCTCCGCAGTTCCCATTGGCAGGGAACCGTGGCCAATGGGAGCTGCGGGGGTGGCACCTGCGAGCGGAGGCAGTGTGCAGAGCCATCTAGCTGTGCCTCTGCCTAGGAGCAGCAGGGACATGTCACCACTTGCAGGGAGCTGCCCAAGGTGAGCGCCACCTGGATCCGGCACCCCAACCCCCGCCCGAGCTCCCTCCCTCCAAGTCCCACCCAGAGCATGTGCCCCATACCTACTCCTGCACCCCAACCCCCAGCCCCACACCCCCTCCCCCACTCAAACTCCCACCCTCTTAGTTAACCAGAATTTTTCACTTACTGGCACCCCCCATTCTCCCAACATGCCAGATAAAAAATGTAATATGGTAGTTTGTGTGCAGTTATAAACTTACACACAGTTGTCCATTTTTTGGGTACTTGAAACATTTTGCTTTGCTTGTCACCATTTTTCTTTCCACTTTATCCTTACAATATTAAAACCCACAAGCTTGTGCACGGACAGTCAAAATTAAACAGATCATAGATTAAGGATAAGGATATATACCTGTTGAGATTGGCTGGCCAGCACCATCAAACAGATCAAACAGATCATTAGAAGACTTGCTGCCAGGGGGTACTGAAGCCTAAAGAAGACAGAATTTACCAGCTTTTTAAAAAACATGATTGAAGTACTATTTATAGTTCAACTGCAAGTGTAGCTTTCTAACTGTCTTATCACAAACTTCACACATGAATTGAGCATTGTTCTCCTGATGAAATGGCCCCCCAAAATGGCCAGAATGTCTGCAAAGATGCAGATGGGTAGAGGGGAGCTTGTTTGATTAACCTAATTAAGCAAAGACAGACTTCACTAGAATATATTTAAGAGAATCTGAAGTTAAAAAAGGAACATTACCTACCCATGTTATTTTTACTATCTGTAGCCATTTATGTCCACGGAAGATTTAAACCGGAGAAGCAAACATCAAAGGTGTGCATGTTTAAATCACTCTGGTTTTGGTTGAATGATATAAACCTTATGTAAAATACTAGTAAAGAACGTCACCGTTAACAGGTGGTGAGTATGTTCAATCAGTACTCCAAGTAATGGATCTTAGGGCTTGTCTTCATAGGGAGATTTCCTTCCCACATACTTATCGCAGAATTATTAATTCATTAATACATAATTATTCCATTTAGTTATACTGGTATAAGTCTCCACATGAACACTATTCAAGAATTGATTTTATTCCAGAATGATGACTGTGCTTTGGAAAATTATAAATCACTTATTCTGGAATTGTGTGTCCACAGGGGAATTTACACTGGTACAACTATAGAAGAATAATTATTCTGGTATAGCTATGCAAGAAAATTTTACCATGTAGACAAGCCCTTAGTTAATGGACAGAGTTATCTGGAAGACAGACTGTTTTGCAACACATTAATCTAAAATCTCAGAATAACTGACTTGTATTATCAAATATAATTCCAAAGTTACTGTGGGACCCTGACTTAGCTTGCAAGGTCACAAAGAAGACAGAGGGAAAGCAGTATTGAAGCCTTCCTTTTATCAGTCATGTAACAAGGAAGAGAATGCATTTCCTGACAGTACCATGGCACATCAGAAGTCACTTCACTAGCATAGTCACTAATACTAGTATTGGTCATGAATTTCCAAGAGAATGTTTTTCCATCAGAAAAATGCTGATTTGGCTAAACTGTTTTCAGGAAAGGGTTAATTTTGACAAATTTTGAAAAAAAATTGGGGAGTTTAGAAATTTTCTAAACATCTCATTTTGACACTCCTGAAACAAAAAATATTTTGTTTTTTGGTTTGAAACTTTAGTTAATTTATACTAAAAATAAAAATTTTAAAAAGTCAAAATTGAAGTGAAACCTTTCAATTAACCCAATCTGAAATTTTTGGAGTATTGTTTGTGAAAGTTTTTGAAATTTCAACTACACCTCTACCCCATTTTAACGCTGTCCTTGGGAGCCAAAAAAATCTTACTGCGTTATAGGTGAAACCGCGTTATATCGAACTTGCTTTGATCCGTTGGAGTGCACAGCCCCACTTCCCCGGAGCACTGCTTTACCGCGTTATATCGGGGTAGAGGTGTACTTGTCTAATTCAGGATGGGAAGTTTTTTTTTTTTTTAAAATCTTATGGGATGAAAAAACTGCTTCCCACTCAGCTCTAATACACGAGAACACCATCAGTTTGGTTAATCTGAATCCTATATTCTTGCAGGAAACATCACAAAGAATGCACACATTTAGCCAACGTTACTACTCCTGCAGTACAATGGCATTCTTACTGTTCTATAAATCTTGGCACTGGGGTCAAGTGCATCTATGGCAGACTGACGACCTGCTGAAAAGTCTGTTAAGTACCATTTTACTATTGGTCTTCCTGACTACTTGCCTCAGTCACACTGGCACAGAGTTTGTGGATTCTCTTACTTTAGGTGGAAGTGGGAGGCAGTCCAGAACAATCTATCCTGGTCAATGAGAAAAAGGGGAAGGTCTGCTGACTCTCCAGAACTCTCCTGGCAGGCTTCCACATTTTAAGATGGTTTCTACCTACTAGAGGAACAGTCATGGACTCAGACATTAGTCGGGCAGGGGGTGGGGAAAGAAAGAAAGAGAGAAAGAGAAAGAACTCGAATGGCTGACATTAGCTTTATTCCTCCAATGCGAGTTTTGTACCCTTCTAACACACTCATTAAATTAGTACTTGTGTTATACAACCAGCAGTAAGAATCTGAGACACCTAATTGAAATTTATAAGCCCATGATCATTTGGAGGGGAAAAGCCTTACAATCCCACTCTCAAAAGAGTTTTAAAAATAAAGAACTGCTTCAGAACACTCTTCCCACAGGCAGCACTAAGGCTGTAGTCTAGTTTGTAGATCCTGGTGAAGATACGCATCAATGGCCAGTCAACTCTGAACATCTCTTCAGGTGAGGGTATTTGTCAATAGAGAGCATTGCTCCTATAGACTTTTGAGAACCGGTCTGCCAATTTTGGGGTAGACTTTTCTAATATCACATCTTAGCTATTTAGAAATGGTTATTTTGAAGATTTTTTTATTCCTGTATTTGGAGTGGAAGCTCTGCAGATTTATAGATCTCTAGTCAAGCTGATAATTCATCTGAGATCCAGTTTGTGCTGAATTCCTCCTTATGCTTCAGATTCAGAGGGAAAGATGATTTTCTTAACATCACAGAATTCACAACAGCAATTATTGAAAGCAAAAGTTGACAGGATCACCTTGTCCTTGTGAAGTATACAGGATGCTTCTTTATCTGGGTAGTTTGAATACCTACAGAGGTAATGGAAACCAAGAAAGCTACTTCAATGGACCACAAGTAGATGGATAAGATAACATGGAGTTTGAGAGTTTAAGACCCAGATAAGTTCCACATAGGCCAATGTTTGTATAAAGTGGCTTTATTTTGACTCTGATGAATCATGCTATGCAAGAAAGCTAGTGGAGTCTTACTGCCAGGTGATGGCTTGTCTACGGGATCAGACTGTTTAGTAAGAATGAAGGAATGTCTTTAGTTCTTCTTGGTGTCATCACACAGTCCATTAGCTCCAAACATTGAGTCTGAGCCAGAAATGAGCAGAAGCCTTCTAAGACTGTTCCTTTTGAGACGATGGTATAACATATACATTAGATAAAATCTCTTGTTATGCTACATTCAAGAGCCATACTTCAAAATTCAGGAAGGTGGGTTCCAGATGGAAGATCTGGGTAACCAGTAGATGAAACGAACATATGGTTATCATCTCCATTTGTTCAAAGTATCAGGGCCTCATTAACCAACTGGTTACAAGCAGGATGACAAGTAATTTTTCTCTTTTTACACTGTTCTGTTCAGTAAAAGCATGGGGAGAGCAGAAGTAACTTGGAAGAGAGCTTCCATGCCTAGAACTATTGAGTGTGTCCTTCAAGACATTTGTTTTACTTGTGATTTGGCTGTGAAGCAAACAGGAACACTTAAGGCTGGCTTAATCTCAGATACAATATGGAAGTACTGGTTGCTCATTCTCCATTCTGACGACTGGACAATTTGACAATTCAGCCAGGCTGGATTTTCAGGTATGTAGGGCTAAATGAAGGCTAGGATTCTCTCCTCCCATTCCATACTGTGAAATGTCTCACAGCAGTTCAGAGCTTCTGATCCCTCCCGGGCACCTGATGCAGACAAAGGTGGTCACTTATCACCTTAAAGTACTGACCCTGCCGGAGGTCTGAGAAGCTAAGAATGTGAACTTCACTGATAGCCTGAGAAGACTTTTTTTTTTTTTTTTTTAAATAGCCTTTTCCACACTGTGGATGACCAAATGCCCTGAGGGTTGTGTGGGAGCCCAAGGTGAACCCCCCACACCTGAGAAACAACTAGTCCCTATTATTTTCTGACTTCTTGCAGATAGGACAGCTGCATAGTGCCTGTCAGGGAGCGCTTGATGAAAGATCACCACAGGAAAAAATTGGAAGTCCAATGGGAAACAGGCTCTTCCTTTTTATGGCAGAGAAGCGAGTGGACTCAACTTTGCAGCAGAAATCTTTGCAACAGCCTCTTGTGGAGTCTAACCAAAGATGTCACATCTATGCATGAGAGCATTGTGTTTAACAGCCTGAGGCAGTCTCAGTGACACTAATTATTTTTATAACAAGAAAGTTTAATTTCAGAGGATTACAATTTCAAATAAGGAACAAAGAGCAGGCCAGGAATAAAGATCCACTTTGCAAGTCAGTGTCAGACTAAAAATAGACAATATAAAAGATAGACACTTAGGCAAGATGTGCATCTAAAAGTTTTTGCCATTTTCCAAGAGATGTCAATAGGCTCTTGAATTTTTCAATATTTTCTGATGCGTGTAAGTGAACTGTACAAAGATTCATAAACTGTGGATTGACCATAAATAACTGTTTCACAGAGTCTGGCATGCCCACAATTACAGGAAGACAAAAAGCAGAAAGATAACAGATGGGGCAGGTAAGGAAATACAATATTAGTAGAAACCCAAGGGAAGCTAGGAAGACTAGAGCCTTCACCTATACTACATAAGTAGATATTTTAAACACTATTGTGAAACAAGCTTTCAACTCAGCCATGTTATAAGACTTCTCCCCCTTCCCCCTTTTGCCTGTGTGTACAGAAAAAAAGTTAGTTGTGGTTGGGCCACAAACTTGTTCCAACAATTATTTTGTAGCTTAGATATGACTGTAATTAAAAACACTGGCCCCAGACACTGAGTTTTCTAGTACCCAGTAGCAATAGAGACTGACGAGTTGGACAATATTTGTGAACTTACTAAATGGCTAGGGAAAAAGAAACTTGCCACAAGTATTTTTTTCCCCTTAGGTATGTCCAAATTTAGAAGCTTGAAATTCAGCCTAGTGATAAATCAAAATCATGTTTCTGTATTTTAAGTTAGAGCTTTGTATTTTGAGAGCTTTGCTAATTACATATGGCTGAATGTGGTGTTTTTAAACAAAAACTGTTACAAATCCGTATTGTATAGAATGCTAATGTTTTGAAATACCAGACATTTGGAGATTAAAAATAGAAGTATCTTTTGAACCTTAAATACTCTCCTCCTGCTATTTTTTTAAATAGAGATTAAAATAGAGAAATGATTAAAAAAACCATCCACCCATCAGAGCCTGTCCATTCTAAATTTGTGTAGCGACGGCACTATATTACTAGATAAGGGACATTTATTCTAGGTCCAATTTTAGGGTCTTAGACGCTATTGAAAATCCAACCCTTTAATTTCTGGGAAAATAGTTATTCTTTGGGCTGCTCTATAATCTACTTAATTCCGAGTTCCCTTGTTCTTAAAACAAACATGGTTTCAGAGTTGGAAGAATGGAAGTTACATCTTACCTTTATTGTAGATTGTGGGGTATGAGCTGCATTCTGATCCGGACTTGTTTTGTCTCCCGTGTAATGTGCTGCTGCTCCCAGATCAATGGTTTTGGAAGGATTTGCTGTGCGTTTGTGTCTGGTGGTGGTGGTCTCTGTGGCCTGTGTTATATGAATATGTTTGGTCGTCACCGTCTCCTCTTCATCTTTGAATTCACCTTTGGAGGATTTACCTCTTCTTGCTTTCTTTTCCTCATCACTATCACTAGAAGAGCAATGAAGAATGAAACAAAACTGATAGTAATCAGTACAAATATGATTCAATTCCTCCTCACCAAGATCCAAAGCCCACTGAAATCAATGGAGTCTTTTCATCTACTTCAATGGACGCTGAACTCTGGCCTAAGAATTTTGACAAGAGTGTTGATTTGTATTAACAAAAGACAGTGTAGACAGCGACTTAGGGAAAGGAGTACACAGCTTTAATATTTGAGAAGTTAATACTTTACACTTATGTGGCACTTTACAAAAGTGGGGGTAGCATTATCCCAATTTTTCAGAGACTTTTCTGTGCATGTGTGGGGTTTAAAGGTCTTTGTTAGATACAGCTGTCTGGCCTGTTAGAATTAGGGATATTTAGAAAAAGAGTGAAGTTGGTAGGCCTATTCAACACTTGCCCCAAGAGGTTATTCACTGGTCGAAATGAAGCGGCGCATCAAGAAAGGGTGCTGGCCTTAAGATGTCAAGCATACCAACTCCACTTCCAGCCCATATCCCATTTGAGATCTATGGGCTTTTATTTTCTTTCAAGTATTTGTGAAAAATGGTTACCCAGCTTTAATAAGGTTGTTTCCCAGTATTATACAAAACTGTTCTAAATTTCCCAGCTCAGAAAACACATTTATTCGAACACCTCAAAGCACGTGTCTGTTTTAGTTGAAATCTTTTTATGTACCACAGTGTAATGTACGTTTAGTCTGACTATTAAATTCTCCATTCTTACTTTGCTTGTGACCCAAAAAGGTGTAAAATATCATTCATTTTTGCAACAGGCATATTGCATTTTATCATTAGGGCAACAGAATTGTACATAACAATGAAAAATGCTGGAGAGAAAGCTTAAATATATTGAAAAACTATTTTGAAACAGCAATTCCCTTCTGGGTACATAATTAAAAGTGGAAGGTTTTTATATTTTAATAATGCACAAGAGTACTAACATCTCTAATTGAACAAAGACTGTCCTTTTGTCAGTGGGGATACAGGAGCAGCGCCAGGGTTTTTGACGCCCTAGGCGGCAGCGCCCCTCCTCAGAGCATTTGGCAGTGGGGGTCCTTCCACTCCATGTCTTCAGGGCGCTTCAGCGGTGGGTCCTGGAGTGAGTGAAGGACGCGCTGCTGAATTTCCACCGAAGACCCAGAGCGGAGGGACACCCCGCCGCCGAATTTCCGCCAAGGACGGCAAAATGCCACCCCCCCAAATCCTGCCGCCCTAGGGTCGCATAGTGGAAGCGCCAGCCCTCTGGGGATAGGACAACCACAATATACTCTAAAGGGTAGCCTTTGTTCTCTGCTGAGAATAGTGGGGAGTTTGGGATACTTCATATACATAGAGGAAATGGGACACATACAATCTAGTTGCCACTGGAAGTGCTTCCAAAGACTAACAGCATTAGCTTTAGCCAGACATACAAGCACGTGTGGTGAAAGACTGCACACAGCTCTGCCAGTGCACCTAGTCCCCGACTTGTAGCAACTCTCAGCTGTTCCAGCTCTTGGCCCTCTGAGTAATTAACAATTACTATTGTTAATTGTTAACCACATCAGTGCAGCCCCAAGTGTGCATGTGTTGTGGGGAACTTGAGGGAGAGGAGAGGTTATCAAGTGCAGGTGTTGTCACATGCACCGATGAAATGTGCACTTCAGATGCATGCCCATATTACACTATAGCATAAGTTTCAGAGGAACGTAGTAAGGTTAATCTCACTTGCTCAAGAGTAAGACACACATGACCCTTTAGTGATCTACACCATCTTAACTGCTGCACTACCAGAAATTCTAGCTCTACAAAAATAAAGAGGGTTTGAGTGGTCAACTGACCTCCAAAATCCACAGCATTAGAGAAGCAATGTTTAGGTGGATGCATGTGTTATATCTGAACGTTTTCCAGAGAGGTTAAATATATATACACTGAAATGTAGGACATAAAATATTACAGTGCCCAATTTTCTATAATAAACTGTACTGCTTCAAACTGAATGTCTCAGGAGATTTGTTTTGATTTTTCTTTGATGGTCACATTAACAGCAATGAAACATTATAGATGAACGTTCACTTTAAGTGTGTTTACTATGTACGGAATAAATCCCTATAAAATCGTACCGCTTCATGTGAGAACTGCATAGTGAATGTTAAGAAGTTTCATCTAGTATCATATTGAATCATTAAAGATAAGGTCCTATGAGCGATGCATGTTCACGTAACAGCCAGGAGCTGAACTCTAGCCTGTGGTCTCTTCCTTTGCTTTAGATTCTCCTCCCCATCCGAAGGAGTGAAAATGGTTTACTGTCTCTTTGATTCGGGGGGAGACAGTTTGAGGCAGAATGTCTAAACCTAGTCAGCCCACAAAGAAGGATTACCACTCTTTAAACCAAGGTCACCTTTAGCAAAGATGACACTTATGGTTTTATAGGAGACCAACACCACATTTTGTTTTCCTTTGCCATCTGCTGCCTACCCTAGCTTCTTAAAAGGTGGAGAGAAATAAATTTGGACAGAGTTCAAGAATTCCTGTTTGGTATTAAAAAACTGTTTTACAGATGCATTAAGGTACCTGCAGACAATTTGGAAAATACTGCTTCTGTACATAAGGATGGGATCAGCATTAATGGAGTGCAAAGCAAGGAGGATACTGGGGTCAAGCTTGGATCATTAGTGTAAGATTAGCGGGAATCCCAACAAACAAAGGAAAACCAGAGGCTTTTAGCGACTGCTTTCTGAATTGTCTTCTCTTCTACTATTTCAGTTCCAATGAGCCAGCCATACTGATAAGTTGGGAAAGGCAAAATCTAGATGAGTTAATGTACCCTTGGAAGACCTCTGCATACCCATGAGTATGTGTACCCCTGGTTGAGAACCACTGATTTAGGTTATTTCCATGAACCCAGAAGGGAAGGATACAAACTCCATATCTACTGCACACATTCTTCAAAGTACCATTTTGTGCAGTGTTGGATTTTTGATTTTTAAGCCACACATGATCACTAAAATCCAATTTCTTGCGATCACCGATGCTTAGATATTAAATATTTATGTAGAACTTGCACCTGCAGTATTCAATTAGTGGGTTATGAAACGGGAAATGATAAAAATAGGTACAACAGTTCTAGGAGTATAAAGAACGATCAATAGGATTTTTATTGGGTTTTAATTACACATTACATCATGAGATTCCTATGACAATATGGACCTGGCCTGAGGACTTTGCTCCTCCTACAGACAAAACTTCCATTTGTTTCAATTCCCAATGCACACGTAATGGCTTCTAGACTAGGCGCCACATGTGTGCTGTTGAGGCAAAAAG
Organism: Chrysemys picta bellii; assembly: GCF_011386835.1. Classification (NCBI taxonomy): domain Eukaryota; kingdom Metazoa; phylum Chordata; order Testudines; family Emydidae; genus Chrysemys; species Chrysemys picta. The sequence continues at coordinate 108,036,349 of NC_088798.1, forward strand.
ATGCTTTCGGACTGCTTTTTGTACGGTACTAGAGACACGGCATATTGGCAGAAGTCTGGATTATTTTGCATTGTGGGACTCAGCAGTGCAACCTTAACTACCACTTGGAAGAGCATTTTTGCTGGTGTATGTTGCATAATTTCCCCTTTTAACTCCTTGTTTAAAATTGATGTTATTACTTAATAGTACCAAACGCTTTTATGGCACTTTATAGAATCAAAGACATTGTCCCTGGGCTGACATTTCTGGTAAAAGATGAAAGGAAAGAGAAAGGATAACAACCAAAGATGCAAGATGTAATAACTATGAGGTGTGAAAGAGCAAATGATTAAGTTAGAAAACTGGTTAGTGCAGAAGATTAAAAACACGGGAGTAGAGCAGAAATGAGCAGTTGAAAGCTAGCTAAAGAAGAGGGCTTTGGAGAGGGATTAGAAGGTGAGAGAGAGGCTTGCTTGGCACACTAGGAGATAAGGATCCATCCAGGTGATAAGCAGTAGCGGGAGGAAGAACCGTAGTAGCACAAGACAACACGAGGGGAATATCAAGGTAAATATTTGTTCATTTTCTATTTGAAATATAGCTAAGGATCTTTATGGATGTTCTCATGTGCAAAATGGCTTTTGAAAGATAAGGACAAAGCTCAAATCAATGTACCATTATTGTTACATCTCAAGTTGTTTGTTTCTTCTGATTCTCTCTCTTTGTAGTCTATTGATGATAAATTCTAAGAGGGAACGCTGATGTGTGCATAGAGTACCAGTTTTTGATTTATTCATGTCCTAGGGGGAAGGCCATATTGCCCTGTTCTGAAAAGTGCCACCATTAGTATTACTTTCACTTCCCTGCTGGACTACTTGGTATTAAAAACACTTACACATAGGGTTGTGAAAAACCACTAATACACGTAAATGCAAGAAGTATTAGAATTCCTACAATTTTAGAACATTTACCCAAAAGGAAATTATTTAAATGAGCATTTTCTCTGTAGCAATTTCAGATTGTTAAGAATGGGTTTGATCTCCCAATAATAAAATTTAATACATCTGTTGAAGCGTGGTGCATTTAGAGTTCATACTGCAGGCAAAAACACCTCAGTTTTATTTTCTGACTGCAGAGGATTTACAGGCCAGGTGAACAAACATCTGTCATATTTTACAAAAGGGTTAGTTGAAAATGAAACTATTTGTTTCAAGTACAGGAGTAAGTGGTCCAAATTCTCTGTTCTTCTTGAGATCTGCTCAATACAGAAACCCAGTGAAAAAAAATGAAAATAGGAGGTGGAGGGTGGGGCTAAAGTGGCTGTAAGCAATTTCTGTGTCTCGTCTTATTCTTGGGTCATTTGGGAGTTTGCCGGGACTCGTCTATAAAATAGAGCAGCTTCAAGGCTGCTGCAGTGGGTCCAGGAGGCCACTGCAATAGCTGAGAATTACTAGAGCTCAGTGCACTTTGGCCAGACTCCCCCTGGACAAGCAGTTGCAAGGCCAGCAGAGGTGGCTCCAGGCACCAGCGCAGCAAGCGCGTGCCTGGGGCGGTGTGCCAGTCGCCGTGAGGGCAGCAGTCAGGCCGCCTTCGGCGGCATGCCTGCAGGAGGTCCGCCGGTCCCGCGGCTTTGGTGGCAATTCGTCAGCGGGTACACTGAAGGCACGGGACCAGCAGATCACCCCAGAAACACCGTTGAATCCGCATGACCAGCAGACCGCCTGCAGGCGTGCCGCCGAAGGTTGCCTGACTGCCGTGCTTGAGGCTGCAAAAAACAGAGCTGCCCCTGAAGGCCAGGGCACTTATGCTGACTCTAGACCACCAAAAGAGCCTCCTTATTCTCTGGGGTTGGGGATGACAGCTACATGGACCCCCTTGAACCAACAGAGCAGGGTAAGGGGGGAGGTGTCACACAACAGACTGGCCCAAAATAGTATTTCTATTAAGAGGCAAAAAAATGCAGACACCTAATAAGCCTTACAATTATAGTGACTATTCAGAATAGAGACAGCTGTTTTAACATAGTAGAAGTACCTGCATCTTTCAGGAGAGTCCTCTCTATCTTTCCTCCGGAACTTGCTGATGGTATCATCAATTGTGCTTCCAATTTTGTCACTCAGTTCACCTAGTTTATCGCTGAATGGAAAAGCGCCCTTGTTTTTATCCCATTCTTCATCCCATTTTGACTTGGGCTCAGAATCGTATCTTTCACCTATACAATTTGTGAAGAAATAACACTGATGATAAACGCAAGAAAAAGCCTGTAGTCTTTTTGGAGTTGTCCCCCATGACCCCCACAAAAACTGTTACCTTATGAGTTTTCAAAGCAAACTGAAAGCTCCCACAGTGCTGAATCAACACTATTACAGCAAGGCACAGCATGGAATGCCAATCATTAAGTGGCAGGAATGCAGATTCAAAAGCTTTTGTTTATGACAACTACACAATCGTAATGCACTGCACAGCACAGCACATCAGGATACTGTTAAACCCTGCTGGAGGAGCAGCATAAGAGAATCAACTCAGGCTGTATAAGCAACTTATCAGAATTGGAACATGCCATTTTTATAATGGTCACTTAATGTGTAATATTGCATTCCTGGCCAAGCTGCCACACTAAGTGGTAAATCTTTCAAAGATTTTATACATTTTAAAAGCTCATGAATACACAGAGGCACAGTACCAAACACCAAAACAGACTAGTGTGAAAACATATGATAATATTTCTAGCATCTATTCCAGTTAAAAAACCCTCAAACAACAAGGTTTAGAAACCATTAAGGAAAGTACAGCAACTTACCTTCTCAGCAGCCAGTCAATGCTTTCATTTCTCAACACTACAGTGCCATCAAGAATTAACAACAAAATAAATTTGCTTCTGAATGTTGAGAATCAAGAACTGCAACTAGCTGCTGGTTAGTTTAGAAAAGAGATTATACCTTTTCTTCAATTACCTGCAAATATTTCATGTACACATCTAAACTGAGATTTAGTAAAGTTAATTTTTTTAAAAAAGAATTTCAAAGATATCTTCACTAAAACTTCCCCTTGCATTGTTGGAATCTGAAACAATACGATGACTGCACTAAGTTTGAAAATTTTAGCAACCCAATCAGTGGCTTGATTTTCAACAGGCAGGTAATTTGGATCCTGGAAATGTTAAGCCACTTATGGGGTGCCTAAATCTGTATTCAGGTGCTTAAATTTAAGCACCAAACATTTGAACATGTTGGTCATAGTGCATGAAAATTAGAAAGGGGACATTGACCAGCCTACTTTTATTGCCTTACCTGAGTGAAATGGAACTAGCAAGCAGACAGCAAAAATGGTAAATTAGTTAAATTATTTGGGAACTCATAAGAAACTTGTAAGATACTTAAAAAAATACAAGGGTCATGCTCAATTAAAACAGTTTTAAATCCACACACAATGAATAAGTTATAGGAATATGAAAAGGTCCAATTGAATCCGAGTTATGCCTCTCTCCAACCTGAATTACACATTCAAAAATAAAAATCTTAATCTCTGAAAAAGAAAATGTGAACATCAAAATGACTCCCTTTGTTAGTTTTTTGTACAATACAGAATCCGGACAAGTACAGATATGCTTTCTGATCAAATGGCTCAATGTTAGTATCCAGCTGCCTGTAGCCTTTTCTCCATCTTGTATGTACCAAGACTATATTGAAAGAGTTTGTTGTAAGTGTCTACCAAACCAGGTAATCAATAGTGCTCTCCATCACAGGAAGAGCATAAGAATGGCCATACTGGGTCAGACCAAAGGTCCATCTAGCCCAGTATCCTGTCTACCGACAGTGGCCAATGCCAGGTGCCCCAAAGGGAGTGAACCTAACAGGTAATGATCAAGTGATCTCTCTCCTGCCATCCATCTCCACCCTCTGACAGACAGAGGCTAGGGACACCATTCCTTACCCATCCTGGCTAATAGCCATTAATGGACTTAACCTCCATGAATTTATCCAGTTCTCTTTTAAACCCCATTATAGTCCTAGCCTTCACAACCTCCTCAGGCAAGGAGTTCCACACGTTGACTGTGCGCTGTGTGAAGAAGAACTTCCTTTTATTTGTTTTAAATCTGCTGCCCATTAATTTCATTTGGTGGCCCCTAGTTCTTGTATTAAGGAAAAGTTATTTACTTATTCTCATATCTACTTTCTCCACATCACTCATTTTATATACCTCTATCAAATCCCCCCCTTAGTCTCCTCTTTTCCAAGCTGAAAAGTCCTAGTCTCTTCAATCTCTCCTCATATGGGACCCGTTCCAAACCCCTAATCATTTTAGTTGCCCTTCTCTGAACCTTTTCTAGTGCCAGTATATCTTTTTTGAGATGAGGAGACCACATCTGTACGCAGCATTCAAGATGTGGGCATACCATCTATTTATATAAGGGCAATAATATATTCTCCGTCTTATTCTCTATCCCCTTTTTCACGATTCCTAACATCCTGTTTGCTTTTTTGACTGCCTCTGCACACTGCGTGGACGTCTTCGTAGAACTATCCACGATGACATCCAGATCTTTTTTCTGATTCGTTGTAGCTAAATTAGCCGCCCATCATATTGTATGTATAGTTGGGGTTATTTTTTCCAATGTGCATTACTTTACATTTATCCACAAGAAATTTCATTTCCCATTTTGTTGCCCAATCACTTAGTTTTGTGAGATCTTTTTGAAGTTCTTCACAGTCTGCTTTGGTCTTAACTATCTTGAGCAGTTTAGTATCATCTGCAAACTTTGTCACCTCACTTTTTAACCCTTTCTCGAGATCATTTATGAATAAGTTGAATAGGATTGGTCCTAGGACTGATCCTTGGGGAACACCACTAGTTACCCCTCTCCATTCTGAGAATTTACCATTTATTCCTACCCAGAGAAAGTGCTAGGGAGCACATTAATGTGCACTGAATGTGCACTTTTTTGTTTCTGTATTTTAGCGTACATTGTGTTTCCTTGTATGTTATAAACATTTAGAATGCTGACAAGCAGCAGAAAAACCTGGCCTGATGTACCGAAATGTAGATTGAGACAACAAAAAGAAATATCAGGTTGGGTGGGGGTGTTAAAAAAAAGTTTTCCAATGTAAAGTTTATCCACATATTCCAGAACTTTGTTACACATTAGCCTGACACAGCATTGTTAAAAACTGTGGGCTATTTTGATGATAAAATACAGCCTGTTCACATTTTTTTAAACTCATAAAATAACCCAAACTAATATGTTTTTGGATACTTAAAAAAAAAAAAAAAAAGACTCTTAAAACTATTTCCCCCCAAAATTCCTATTGGATCCTCCTGCAAAAAATCAATTTTCTGTATAAGAGACTATTCCTTCTTAGCTGAAAGACCTGACCTTATATGTAGAATTTCAGCCTGAAGGGGTTTTTTAGTGCTGGCATTTTAAGATGATGAAAATGTTTGCAAACACTTCAATACAGTGATAAATGAAGTGATGCTAATTAGAGATCCTTTAGTATAAAAACAAATACATTTTAATGAGATGGCAGGGGTTCAGATTTGGAAGTGTGGTGAAAAGAGCTGAAGAGAATATGGAGAAGGAATGAAGTTTTCCACTGATCAACACGGGGTGGGTAAGTTCTCTTTGGACAGAGAGAAACAAGAGCCAACCCAGACAGAAAGATAGGAGACAACAATGAAGAAGGTACAGAGGCAGTGGCCCGTGAGCATTCTACAAGACAAGAGGATTACCAGAGCCCCCAGCAGGTAGCATAAACCCAAAGGAATATATTGCAAGGAGGCACTTATCCTATAGCATGGTGGAACTGCTTGTCTACCCTATTTTTTTTGGGGGGGGGGGGAGAGAGGAAATCCTTCCCTATACCATGGAGACGGTTCAGCCAACTGGCACTTACATGTACCCTTCCTCCTCACAGAGTGGCTTGTGCAGAGCAAATCTCCAGGTCACACAGAGAGGATGCATACTCCTGGCACAGCTCCTTCACATACAGTCCAATATCGCACAAAGCCACACTGGTTCCACTGCACAGGAGCACTCAGAAGTTGTGAACATGAGGGTTGGACTTTCCTCTTAGTGGAAAATATCCTGATCTCTAGTAATACCAGGGAGGATATGGAGAGACTGATGGTTTATATGCAACATATTGGCCTACACAAAAGAGATGCACATTTAGATGCACACTCAGACCTTTGTTCCTCACTGTGGCCGGACTGGGAGCATAGAGGAGGCCAAGGAGGGAGTGGTGCATAAAGAAGTGCCTTACATTGCTCATGAGTGATCATCTAAGCAAAGCAGACAGAGGTGGGCAAGCTTCAAGGCATGGCAAAAAAAAGACCTGATGTGAGATTCCATGCCTAAGTCAAGCTAGCTTTTAGGCAACCACTCCTGCAGATGAAGGGCAACTTCCCTGGACATATTAGGCTCTTGGAGTGCCTATTGTCAAGGAGAGATGTAGAGTTATGAATGGTCAATTTACAGACTTACACGTTTTTGCATTTTAACCTTAGAATATCCCTTTAAACTGATTTTTAAGACAAAGCTACTGCTTAGTTTCCCCCCCTTAAATCCATAGTTCCTTAAGCTTCAATACCAGCTGTTGTTCAACAAGGTTCCTTTAAGTTTCCCAAGCACCCACTGAAACACTGAACAGGTGACCTGCCTTCAGTTTTGCAAGGCCTGGTTGGTGCAATAAAGCAGCACAGTACATATTCAGCTGCAAGTTTCCTAGTGTGTCAAGGCAAAGTGGGGGTGGTACTGGCACTGGGAAGCATGCTCCTTAAGGTGCACATGGGAGCTGCAGATTCAACGCATGCCATAAAAATCACATAGACCAGATGCAGACCCCCGAATTCCATTAGAGATTGTAGATCAGCAAGCAGCACCACACGCACATTAACAAGAACACACAGACCTGATGTGAATATCAAAATACATACATATGGTGGCTTATATTCCAAGTGTCCATATAATGCTACATGGGAGTTTAAGATCTGCTTGTATATCCTAAGGTACACATTGTTTTACTTTAACACCACACACTCACCACCATCACCAAAACAAATCAAAGGCACTCAGTGAGGTCAGCTCCCTGAGACAAGGGTAGGATGTCTAGGTCAAGCCATTTTCAGCTATGAAGACGTGAGAAAGTATTAGCGATCTTAAAAAAAAAAAGGAAAAACAAAACCAGAATTCTTCTGGAAGCCCTGAAAATGCGGTTTGATTTGCTTCAAACTTTCCATTAGAATTGTATTGTGGCAAAGGACCCTACATGCCAATTTTCAGATAGATCAGTTAAGTTTTGGAAGCATCAGTGGATCACCACCAGCCATATAATAAAATCTCCATTTAGTTCATTTAAGTGACACCCGTACCCCCCACCCCACCAAGGGACTGAGAGAAACTGCCACCAATACATTTGAAAATATTTCATTTCTATTCAGATGTACCAGAAGGATTTGAAAAGTTATTAGCTCGATAAGAGTAATAAAAGTGCCAGGCATATTTTAAAGAGTCCTTTACAAAGGGACAAATTTCCAGGAAGGATTTGCTCAGTATTTATTTGCTCCTTGCTCCATGAAACCAAGCTAAGTCGCTGGGTGCAAATTGCTCTCCTCATCTACTTGACCAACACAGCACTGTACTCACCATATCTGAACCCTCCGACACTGTCAGAAGAAACCCCAATGTATTTGTCTTTGTTCTTCTTTGCCTTTTTCCTCTCTTCACGAAGTCGATCATCATCCTGGGCAAACTCTACCATTTCTTTCACCTTTTGGCGTATGTTTATACCTTGGTCTTTGCCATTCTCATCTATATATCGGCAAAGGGGGAAAAAAAAGAAGTAGCAGTTAGTACTGAGCATTAGACAACCTAACAAATTAAAAAAAAGTTACAAAATGAACAATTATGAGAAAAATCCTAAAGTGCACTGAACCTGTCTAAAATAGGAGGTCAAACAATATTTTATTTCAATTGAAATTTCATCAACTAAATCATGTATTTTCATTAAGTACAATTTGTATTTAGAAAAGTCTAACATTAATCTTTAACAGATCAACAGCAGTAAGTTTTGGAGTAAAAAAAAAAAAACCAGGCTCAGATTTAAACTATTTTCTTCACTCATATTTTATTCCGATTTTAACCCATTTTAAGAAGCAGCACCAGTTTTTAGCTTTTTTAGTGCAGTTTTTGAAACACTAATTGCTAGAATTCTGTCTCACTGCAAAACTGAATTTTTAAAGTGCTTTCAGCTAAAAACTAAAATTTGCTTTTCTCACCAGCCTCTTTCACATTCAAAACACACATTGGCCTTGCTGCCTTTGCACTGTAAATATTATTTGGTGGGAGGAAAAAAAAACCCAGCTTCAAACAGATGTGTGTGTTTTGGAGCTCTAACCTTTTCTTCCCATATGATTAAAGCTATTCCTTTACGGACACCACAGGGGACCAGTCTCTAGTGCATATTTTAATATAAACCCGAACACTCATGTTGTGTTGGTTCTGTTGTTATTAGCCAGTCTTTTCTGCAAGTTCTTGTCTTCACTAATTAATACTCTAGGGTCCCACGTCTTGGATTCTGCACTCTTCACACAACCGGCAACAGTCACATTCTAATTAGAGCAGGGAGGCTTCTAAGCTGGTTCAGGTGACTGACAACTCCAACTACTGTTTTAATTTGCTTATAAGATTTTTCTATTGCTCACCTACAAAGTGGTAATTTTCCAGGGAGCGCAAATCATAAATGTGTTCTCTGGCACTCGTAACAACACGCTCTGATCCATTCCTTATGAGGTAAGCTAGGAGCAGCAAAGACTATAAAAATACAAAGCACATTAAATGATTGCATGAACAAAAGCTCTATCAGAATTTGTTTTAAGTGTAATAAAAAACTAAACCCTAAAATCCAAAAGTTAGTCAATGACAAGATTTGTTCCCCTTTTAAATAAGTAACTATTACACTGATTTGCTTTTTATCGGGTTCTCTTTTTTCTTCCCCTTTTTTGTTTATAAGTATCACAAGCAAATTTAGATTGCTTTTGTTCAGTAAAAACCAAAGTAGATTGTTAATATTAGATCATCACTAATTCTTGAAGGAAATAACTTTTCATCAGAAAAAGATGGTTATGGAAATTTAAAAAGCAAACCTAACCCTGTAAAACAAAAAACAGTTTTCCTGTCTCCCCTCAACCCCTTCAATTCCCCCAATGTTTTTCATTTAAAAGCAATTTTTATGGTGACTTATTTATGTTGCTCTCTACAGGAATGTGTTCATGTATAAAACAGTATTCTGGAGTAAGCTTAAAGAAAACTTCAAGACAAAATTTTTAAAAGTTGAAAAAGTATTTTTTAAAATTGTGAACTTCCTTGAACTTCAATAAGTTCCATCTTAAAAAAAAGTCATACGTGAAGCAGAGTCTACCAGCTAAAATACGTAATCAAAATGCAATATATTCTAACCTGGTAGATAATTCCAACGAGTCTTTAGAACATTAAGTAGTATGTATGATAGCATTAAATATTAATTTACATTATACTTCAGGGAAAACAATTACTATGAGTACAAAGCATTGGGCACCCCAAGAAAACAGAGTATGCCTTAGAATTATTTTTGTCTTGTTATAATCTGAGCCTCAAACAAGACAGAGTAGGATCTAAACCTTAAATTTTAAAAAATCCCACTCCACCCTCAAAAACACCCAATATAATCCCGCATATGTTGTTACATTGGAAGTACAGCATAACAATATTAAGGAAAAAGTTGATCTGCGCTACACAAATTATTCAAAGCCAAGAAAACTTCAACTGGTGTTCAGTGCTTTCTCTACCACTAGTAAGACAAAAAGGCAAATGAAATACAATCTTCAAAATGAGTGGGAAAATTTGGATTCTTTTGAGGCAGAATGCTAATGGAAATTAAGTTTTAAGTGGTTTAACTTGGAAACAATTTTAATTTTTCTAGTTAGAAACAATATCCTTTAGAATGCTTAAAAAGAATTAGAAAATAATTTGAAAAAGAATTGTTTATCGACAGGCGTACATGCAAACGATTTTTTTAAAGTACAAAATGTAGATGTTATTCTGTTTGACACTTGTGCAACAGTAAAATAAGATTGCTATGTTAATTAAAAAGCATTTTACACAAAACACTTGTTTTTAGAAAGCTCAATACTGCAGAACAACAAAAGAGAAATTAGACTTTTATAACAGAGTTAACAGTAACATCTGATAGGAGAAATCTAAAGTTTATTTTAACTAGTGTTTCTTGATAATACAAAAATGTAACAGTTGAATACGTACATGCACAACAGTGCATCAAGATATGAAACTAAAATTAATACCTTAGTGTTTGTTCTGCAGTACACAGAGTAAGAGTAATCACATCCTAAAAATGTCTCTTATATGCACACACCTTATAAACTCTCCTCCAGTTCTTTTTATTATCTTTCAACATTCGAGTCCACAGCATGTTCATAAGTTCTGGAAACTGCTCATACATAAATGTAGCTCTAAGAGAATTAAACAAAAGGAGCAAAGCAATTATTTTCATAACAATTTTCCATAATAGTTTGCTACAATTTAATGTTGACAGTAGATGGCAGACTTGGTCTAAAACTATTGTAATTCCATCAAACTCCAAGTGAAGAGTTACCAAAATTTCTTATTTATACAGATGTATTTCACACACCACCATTTCAAACAAAGCTGAGTATCTATCAATCTGGGGGGGGAGGGAGAGGAATCTATGCTCTTCAAAGCAATGGTTTCATGTCTACAACATGACTATGGTGGTGCCCTTCATAACTAGCTCATCACACACTATCCAAGCCCTTCTCTGAAAGATAAAGTGATACATATGTTCATGAGCAAACATTTGGCTAATCTTACTCTGCTTAAAACCTTTAAAAAGTATTGAAGCAACGGGCCCAAATAGGATCTTTTTTATTCCAAAAAACCCACAAAATGATACATATTGTAAGACCAAGAATTAAAAAATAAAATAAAATAAAATAAAATAAAATACACTGCAAGTATACTGTGACAGGTTTTTGATTCAGTGATTCTGATGATTTTTTCCCCAGCATATAATCTTAAAATTTAATTTTTAATTATTTGTCAGCTCCTCTATATCAACCTGGCATCCCTGTTGGTCTGGCAGCAAATTTTATATTTCTGTATAAAGAAGCATCTTTTTCTTCAACGCTGAGTCAAATTATCACTTACTTGGCAATCTCTCCCATGAGCTGCCCTGAAGGTCCCCATGGATCATCATTGGTTGCTTCTCGAACCTTAGACTCAATGTCTGAATAATTCATAACCACGTTGGTGCTGCAAAGGAAAAAAATTAACACACACATGAAGATTAGCATCAAACTGAGAAACACATGAAAACTTAATAATGACACTAGTGGGTACCTTAATGAGATACCTCTACAGGGTGGGAAAGAAAACATCTTTAGTGCAGAAGCTACCCTGAGGACATTATACAACACATTTAAGTTATCTTTAAGAAGGTTTTTACTATTCCATTAGTCTTCAAGAATACAGATGAGAGACTAGGGATTACATGAGAGTTGGAATCAGTCCAGTAAAAATGGCTTTTGGTCAACTTAAAACTGAAACAACCACTAGAGTCTAAATTGGTAGTTTCCCAAGCTAGAGCTGGCTTGCTTGTCGGCTTACATGTTGCACAATTATTTGCCAGCACTTCTATAACTCAAGGAACAGAAGTGGATGTGTATTTTCTCAAACCATGTGCATTATAATGAAATCCAAACAATGTCCGTATCCCAGCAGGTGCTAGCAAAATTACACAGATAGGAGAAGTTGGAAAGAAGGGAGATGAGAAATTCACAGGGAAGTATGTTTTTTAGCTTGAACAGTTTTAATTAAGGGAAAATGGGAAGGAGAAAGGGAGAGAAGCTACAGGGCTCCCTCTATGCCGATTAAAGGAATGAAAACAATATCAAGAGTTCAAGGACCCTCTGCGGGAGTTCTTGCAAAAATGCAATATGGAAAGAGGAAATAAGATGTTTCAGTATCATCTCTAAAAGAGTCAAAGAATCTGCCTTCTTAATGAATAGCTGTTACAGAAAATGTTAACGTTTAATTACAAGCCTGATTTTTAATGCTTTCTTCCAAAAAAAAAAAAAAAGTCCTAATATACTCTGGAAGCAAGATGATCTGCCTTAACCTTAACAAAAGAGGGGCTCAGTGCATTTATTCCTTAACAACTGTATTCACGTGAAAAGAGCTCCAATTGCAATACTTTAAGATGTATTTTTTCAGATATTGTGCCACTGGGAAAATGGAATAATTGTGCATATGCATATTTACATCAGCAAAATATTGCACAACTAAAAGATACACCATTACCTATACTCTGCCTACTTGTATACTTTTCTCACACTCTCTAGTGTATTTAAAAGAGATTTGCAATGGTTATGTTTATACCCTTTATACTAAGAAGTTTAGAAGAAACTGTTAAATACTGTAGATAATTATACGACTGGTTTCATAATCGGAAAGAAATTGCTGCAACATGATTGTGTTCAACTTGGAGTCCACAGAATGTCTTGTAAACCAACTGGAATGAAATGCGGAACTGGTCCAGTGGCCTAGTAGTAATGCTACGGTGGAGGCTGGGTTCAATATTCATCACCTTCCTGTGTTCTCTGAATTTGGAAGGGCAGCAAAAACATGGCTTTACAGTCACTGGTTTGGGTGTTTAGGGAGAAGCATTAATTGGTTTTTAAAGTGACACTCATCCAACCCTCCATGCAGAAGGATGATGGAACTGGGCGTGTAAAGCAAAAGAGAAAGGAGAAACAAAAAGTTCTTTTAAGACCCAGAAAAGGACACAGAGGGTAATAAAACCCGAGGTAGAACTCCTAGACTTAATCAGGGATTCTCAGCATTAGAATCCTTGCAATCAGATTCTGAAAAACTATTTTATTTGACTGTCTAAAGAAAGCATAACCTACATGGCTGAATAAGTAATCAGCAAGCCAATAGACGATGATCTGTATAGGAAAGCATGTCCAAACTCAGCAATAGGTATGAACAATAGCAATCAGGGTTGTATAAAGTCACCGTTAAAAACTATTTAAAAAACCCTACAAACTTCTGTTTCTGCTGTTTTGTTTGCTGTAGACATCCAGATGTAAGCTAGTACCATTTTCAATTCTCATGCATATGGAACATTTTCATTTATTTATTTAACTACAGGCTTCAGAAGCTTTGCAGCTTTCAGCACACTAGTTTTCTTGTCCTATGTAAGGAAAACTTGTGGGTCAAAAAGGAAAGGTTCTGTTTGTTTTTATAAAACCTCCCCAAGCTCTTGTTTGAAGGGATGGATGGGGAGGGGGAATATAAAAAGGAGTTTCCTATATTTCAAGTAAAGTTTGAGATTGAAAAAAAAAATCACATAAAAAAGAAACTTACAGTAAAAATACCAGCATCAACTAAATAGTTTCTCAAAGTACAGGGCTAAGAGTACTGGGGAGAAAGTAAGCAATGGAGCATGGGAGGGGGGAATGCAGTTAAACCCCACTAAAATAGGAAGACATGCTCCATTTCTAAAACCATCCAGCAGTAAAGTTATTGTTCTCAGCAAATTGTAGAAAGCTCTCAAATGCCAAGATGAGATCTAATGGCACAAAACGTTCCAAAACAAAATATCTTTAAGCCACAGTTAATTCAGAAACAAATGTAAACTTAAAAAAGTTGTATAGTTTGGCTTAGTTCCAGGTCTTTTAAAAATAGCTATTTCTAAAAAGGTGGAAATATAGTTTTATTCTTCCTTTCCCATGTTTTCTATGGCCCTCATTTCATGCCCTACCCATGATTCCTGTGACCTTTGCAGCAAAAAATAATTTATGTCCAGATGTGAAGGGAAAAAGTGACTAGTTTGATTGCCAAGACTTCCTGTGATTGATATAAATTTAATATCCGAGGACACTTTCAGACGCCAGGGGGGGCTCTCTGATTAGTTTATACTGGGCAGCTTCCAGGGAATCGTGCTGGACTTCATGGACAGATTGCTTTGCAAACAAATGGTTATACAATAGTTAAGACTAACAGAAGGAATCCTAGTACTGAACGCTTAAAGCACACTATAATCACAAAGATTCCCTTTGGATTTACACTAACTCATTAATTTAAAGCCTTCACAATTGAAATCTTATAACAAGCCAGTTTTGACATGGATAGAGATGTTAAATAAACGGAAGAAGTGGATTTAGCAATTAGATTAAAAGTACGGCATATGGAAAAAATAAATGGACATTAATGATTACAAAACCTTTGCCACATTCCTTTCTGCTTACATGGTACATGCATACATGTTAGCTTTCTTAGAATTGTCTTTTTAATCTTACAGACCATTGTCAACTCCCACGGATACATTTAACTTTTTTTTTCCATTCACTGTTACAGCACCTTTTTTTAAAATCAGTGATGTCAGTATAGCTTTGGTTATTATATTTCTAGCCAGAAAGAGGAACTGGCAATAAAATAAACGGGTTCAGTAAAAAAGAGCTGTGGTCAGTGGGGTGTTCTTTATTTTAAAATCTCAGCAACAGATGGGTTAAGTTTATAAATACAAAAAGCTACACATTTACAACAATTTTAGAAAGGTTTCAAAGTAGCAGCTGTGTTAGTCTGTATCCGCAAAGAGAACAGGAGTACTTGTGGCACCTTAGAGACTAACAAATTTATTAGAGCATAAGCTTTCGTGGGCTACAGCCCACTTCTTCGGATGCATCCGAAGAGAACAGGATGTATCCGAAGAAGTGGGCTGTAGCCCACGAAAGCTTATGCTCTAATAAATTTGTTAGTCTCTAATTTTAGAAAGGTAGCTCAAGTGATGCTCTCAAATTCTTTGGCAGTGGGAATGCCAGTACACCTCATTATTTAAAAATATTTGGCTTGTCTCAGTGTGGATCAATTAACAAAGATTAAATATTCCTCATGTTTTTGAAAAAATGTTTATATTTAACACCTAATTCTACAACCAGATAAACTAAAAAAGAGAGATCCCTTTATTGTAATTAAACATACCCAGTTTAGGTAAAGTGTTTTATGTGCTTCTGAAAAGGAAAGAGAATCTTTGAAAGAACTATAGAGCAACTTCATAAATATTCCAAATTTCTGAGTTATGGTTTCCTGAGATCTAGAATATTTGCGATGCAGCTCTCAACAAGACCCAAGTGTCATGCCTTAAAATGGAATTAAAAAACAGAAAAGAGGGGAAACGGGTTGGAGAGAAAAATTGTATGTGCTTCATTAGATTTCCTGCTGCTTGTCATTTTTTGTGTGGGAGAAGGGAGGAAGGAGGTGTGGGAGAGAAAAGTCAGTTCTGTAACCATTCCTACAAAGATAACAGAAAGCCAAAAAACAATAAGCTCCATCCAAAATTTGTTGTGCAGAATATTTACAAATTAGCTATCTGTTCCCACTCATATTCTAGAACACTCATAAATCACATCAGCTTTCAGGAATAAAATGAGTGAAGAAACCTGAAATGCTCTTCCGAAGACAAACAAACATACATGGATTTCTTAAAGCATACAAATGAAATATAGTTCATTTGCAAGTAAAGATTTACATGTGTTACAATTTTCTGAAGGAGGGTACTTCACAAGACTAAATGCAAAAAGCATAAAGAGATCATCTCTCACCATACAGATGGTAAGCACAATTCAGGAACAAAGTAGGCACAAGAAACACTGTGTACACAAGTAAGTGATAATTATGTTGTGCACATGAGCTTTTTAAGTACTTGATTTCAATACATTCCGTGGCTGTGATAACAGTAATATTTTAGGTTTCAGAGTAGCAGCCGTGTTAGTCTGTATCCGCAAAGAGAACAGGAGTACTTGTGGCACCTTAGAGACTAACAAATTTATTAGAGCATAAACTTTCGTGGGCTACAGCACACTTCTTCGGATGCATACTGTACTATGGCTGTTCACAACACTGAACCCCATAATGAATCATCAAATCTCTATAATGCTCCTCAGCTCTGAAGAACAGCGTAATAATGAGAGTGAAATGTATTATGCTCTCCAGAAAGTATCAACTTCTCTTCAAAGTGTTTTACCATAAAACACCCATAAAATAAACACTGAAAAGGAAAGTTCCCTTAGGCTACAAAAAAAATCACTTTAGTCGCCAGGAAAAATCTGTTCTATTTTGTGTTTTCAGCCAAAACATTAGGGAAAACAGTTTTAAATAATACTTGCAATGTTGTGAGGTGAAACCTTGATAATCAATCAGGTGGTTTTCATTATTCTGGATCACAGGACATCCTCCACAGATTCTTATGCTGTACTTGTACCCAAATTGGAGCTCCTAAATGAGGTTTACCATCCAGCTCTAGATTTTGGGAAGCAATGTTCTTTTGAAGTATTACAAATACCTGGCTCACTAGAAAATGACATTTCAGCCCTTCAATGTGCACAACAATCCTCTAATGACAAGAGAAGTTTCTGGATTCAGAAATGTCCAAGTGATTCCCTCAACACCCCAGATCCAGATCCAAACTGTGAAATATCCCTAAAGTATCAAGGAATACTGCTTTACAAGTATTAGTATACAAAATCTGAAGTGGATAAAAATTAACTATTGCAGCACACTTTAATCAGTATTTACTGGAGTTTGCACATACAGTTCTTGCCACAGAGAGAATCACTGTGCTGAATAAAACTACACTCCCATGTAAGCAACACTAGTAAAGTATTCCCTTAATTCAATCCCCACTGTAGCACTGACGATTACGTCAAAGTAGGTAGAAGAGCCTATATTAAGTAAGGAATCCAAATATGAGCCAATCAAAAGGGGTGCGAGAAAAGAAAAACTCACACACTAAGGAGTGTAATGGGAAAGTAAAACATATCCACACACATTTAGAATAGAACCCACTTAATACTGGTTAAGGGACCAAGCAGCATTACAAGAGTTATTCAAATTAGTATTGCACAACTAAAAAACCTCGAGTGCAGCCTGGGGTAAGAGTCAGGCCACTCCACGTAAAGAGCTATGAGAATTAGGACTCTTATTGATGTAGCTGGTGTCAGCGAGGGCACAGGCACAATTCTGGACATGAGGTCTGCACTGGCTTTGTTTAATGCTATGTCAAATCTAGTGAGAACTAAAATAAATTGAAGTCCTAGTGAAAGGGAATATTATAATAGTTTCTTTATAGTGATGGGAAAAGGTATTGGACTGGACAGGGCAAGACTAATTAGAAACATTTCTCAAACCTTTGGGAAGCTACCCACTGTGCTGAGGGAGCAAGCAGCGGGAAAAGGGAACCTGGCTACCCAGTTAAATTTTTTAAATGCATATTTCGAACCAATTATGATATCATGTATACATGAACTCCTATGTGCATAATATTATGCCTTTAACTATTACTCCAAGGACCTTACTGGATTATGCACCTTCTGTTTTCCCTTTTTTAATTTTACAACTGGGAACACTAAAATACTAAAAGCTGAAATGAGAAACTTTCTGCTTTTTTACCACCATTAACAATTTGCAATGAAAGATCATTCCTCAAACATCTCCATTTGAAGAGTAAAGCTGAGTGTGTGTGTATATTATATATGTGTGTCTGTTCTATATTACAGAAAGCTTTAATACCTACACTACTGAATAAACACCAAATTTAAAAAAACAAACAAACAAAAAACCTCAACCCACATTTGGAATCATTCTTTCCCAAGAATTACTCCTTTGATAAAGACTGTTAGGTTGGGTACTGGGCAAAGCTCTGTTACTGTAAAACACTGCTTAGTATAGGGAGAAAATTTTGCAAGAAATAATTTTTTTTTTTTTTACTAATTGAAGTTTTTTCTATAAGAATATCAGAGTATATGCCTAATAGTCCTATCCTCAATCTATAATTACCATCTGCTGAACAGTCATACCTTTTAACAATTTTGAGATGTAAACACTTCAGTTTTTATCAAGTCTGTAATTCTGTTAGTGGTTTATTCCCTTTTTATGAAGCAATTCCCCCAATGCCTTCTACCTGATCACTTCAAGTGGAGTTTTCTTATTAAGCTGAGAATAAAATAAAACTTTTGATTGGGGTCATGAAAACATGGCTACGTATACAGAATTGGTAACAATTTAGTGCTCTCCTCCTCTACCTCAGTAAACGGTGTTTTTAGCAGCCTCAACCCCTGTACCCATAAAACCAAATAAAAATACGTTACCAAATATCTGTTGTATTTTTCAGACTGGCCATATCAATCTAGTTACTTGTCAACCCTAAGAGGCCAATGGCTGACATCATCTGAAAATGGATATGCAAAATCAATCTTACAACAGGGGTAAAGACCACATTGTATCTGGCTCAATAAGCAAGTGGTTGGTTCCGCTCTCCCTCCTGCACAGCTGTCTCAACCAGCGTATCAAGACTCTTGAGGTGGGGTACACACAAAAGCATAGGAGTGTTTATCCATATAGTACCGCTCTCTATGAGCTGAGAGGTGGAAACATCATGCTAGTAACAACTCCGGAAGTAAACCTCTGAGCATGTCCAGTCTGGACTTGGAGTTTCCAGGAACATAAGCAGACTCGGACTGAGCTCGCTGTTCATTCTAGTAATACGAGTGCTGGAGACCATCTCTCCAACCCATTTAACTACACCTCTACCCCGCTAGAACGCTGTCCTTGGGAGCCAAAAAAAAAAAAAATCTTACCGCGTTATAGGTGAAACCGCATTCTATCGAACTTGCTTTGATCCGCTGGAGCGCGCAGCCCCGCCCGCCCGGAGCACTGCTTTACCGCGTTCTATCCGAATTTGTGTTCTATCGAGTCGCGGTATGTTGGGGTAGAGGTGTACTAACTACTTTAGTGCATGTTATTGGGATTAAACACCCAAGCTGGAGGAGATGGGACTTTGCTTGTGGTAAGAGACAGAAACCCAGTTGAATAGTTCAGTCAGCTCATTGGTGCCTCTGTTAGGAGCTTTGTTCAGACAGCAGAGCAGTGACCTGTCCCCTGACTTCACACAAGCAGCACACCTAGAGGCTAAAAACTGCACAATAGGTCAAATGAGGGGGTTTATTGAAAGGTGAGGTTATACGACACAACCTTTAGAAGTCAAAGATAGTAACATCCACACTTGTAGAGTAAAATAACCTCTCTTTTACACACTATATCACCAGGGTGAACATTTGTCACATCACTGTAACAGCAGACAAAGCAGCTCACATTAATATTATACTTGCAATGAGGTGGCAGTTATCCAGTAGACACTGTGTTTAAAAAGAAGTCATAGAACTTTTCTCTCCATTTAACAGGTTAAACATCAAGAGATAGAACAGAAGTGCTATGTCCAAACATCTGAGTGGATGACGTATCTTTAGTACCTAGATAGCTAATTAAAGGATCCTCAGTCACATATTGTAGGAGGAAAATAGATGCATTTTAAAAAGTTAAAGGTTTTCCCTCAATATAAACAACCCAGTCTTAATACTAGACTCAGAAGTTGGCATCTACTGTTAATATCACATAACATACAAAATTTCCAACTTGCTCATATAGAAGCTATTTCCCTACATTCCTACCTAAGCTGCTCTTAACCTGTTTAGTCCATCTACATAGCGTTTACAATCAGTTTTCCAGAAGCATTAATTTGTTATTAAAATAATTTACCTAATACTTAGCCAGCTGTGCCTGAAATATTTTCAATAGAGCATTTAAACCGTAACATGAGAAACCTGAGTGCCTGAACTCCAGCACTGCTCATCAGCCACTAGGGGCCAGCACAACATGTGAGAAACATTAACATCCCAGAAGAGGAAAAGTTTGATCATACAGCTCTATTCATCTAGTTCTGTTAGCAGATTATCATGGGATCACTTGTTCCAGACTCTGAGGAAACGGAGTTGATCACCCATCCAAAACAAGCGCCTGTTTCAGAAATATACAAGGAACAGGACTTAAAGGTTTAAAAAAGAATACATCAGAGCTCAGAAGAAAAGGTGCATTACAGCCTTAGTATTTCATTGGCTTAAGCTGTTACAGTATGTGTCACTGCCTTAGAAAGCTTAATGCACCAAGTAGCTTGGTTCACAGATGGGAGTGGGAGGTCACATGCTTACTTGCCTGTCTGCTCTCCCAACCACCCCCACAGAAATTCAAGTATCAAAGTACCTCAAGCTTATTGACTAGGTTTGCAGAGGAAGGGAAGTCAATTGTACTTGGAATAAATCTTAACAGTGCATTTAAAAAAAAATAAAGTTGTCTTCATCAATCCAACATAGGTTAGTGATCATCCTACCAGCCCGGAGCACTGCTTTACCGCGTTATATCCGAATTCGTGTTATATCGGGCCGCGTTATATCGGGGTAGAGGTGTACCTTAGGTCAAGTGCTACCTGACCATTTGAAATTACCTACTTTTGAACAGCAGTTTAAAACACCACAAGAATGATGACCAGTGGCACAATTACAAGGAGTTGGGGTGAGAGGGGGCATGAAGGGCACAAGGGTTTTGCATTTGTTCAAAGTCCCATAAGCTGTGGAATTGGGGAGGGAAATGGCCCAAACACTTTTAAGCAGTGGTCCCGTACTAAATCAGTACAGCTGCTGTCAGAGTTGTCTGGAGCATTGCTCAGGCTACATGGTTGCAGTGCCACTGAAATCTGACCCACCTGCCCCTCCATAGAGAAGGGCTGCTGAGCCAAATTTTAGCAAGTGGTGTTGTGAGTTGGCACACAGGAAGTCTGTTAGCATACATGCAGCGTGGGGGAGTCCCGCAAATACTCAACTCCAAGTGGCACCTGCTCATGCGCTGTGTGGGTAAGAGGGGAGACTTGCCAGCCAAGAGAGATCCCAGGTTCCTGCAGGAGGGTGGATGAGCTGGTACCAGAATAGGGTCCAGGCTGTGGGATGGAGGGAGAACTAGAATTTGCTCCCCCCCCCCCAAAAGAAATATCTGAATTGGTGCCACTGATGACAACAGCAGGCAATGTTGTATATAAATACTGGATATGATAAGAATTCTCTCTCTGGAACTCTCAATCACTTGAGTTTTTTGACCAATGATACCATCTTCACTATAGCACAGTAAGAGTCTGAATAGCATTTTCAACTTTTCAAGTTAACAGTTTCATAATTTATGTGGCAGATGTGCAAGGCAAATTGTACGGAAAGTGATAAGCCAAGAAAAACATCCTGATGTCCACAACTGAATGATGACTTGTGGGAGGAAGGAACCATAAAGCTATTTCCTGTGCCTTACAACTTTTGTGGTTAAAACAGTACCAAGTAAATAAGATGACCCACTATGCAGCAACCCCTTTTTCGACCCTTTAAAAAGCATGCTGAATAAAGAAATGAGGATTGCATGCTGCTATGAACACCTTAAGAGGCTGTACAGAATATACCTTTTCTCTTCATGAACTACTTTTACTTCTCACTTAAAATAGATTTTTAAGTTCCAGAGTTGCTACAACTTATGTCAATGCTGTGTTATAGCTAAAGTAGTCCCCGCCCCCCCTTTTTCAAAATATTTTAGAAAACATGAGACTTATTTTTAAGTAGTTATACAATGAAAACTGCATTAAAAGGTCAGTGTCCTGTGTCATAAGAGAGGAGTCACCCCTTTCTGGTGAAATTTTAAAAGTGCTTTGGGAGGAAAAAAAACCCCAAACTATCAACAGTTCAATTTTTCCTGTCCACTGAACTTTGTCTGAAATCAATTAGTACCTGTTCAAAAACAGAATAATATATTTAAGTATTTTCCATAAGGCATATAAGGTGGGAATGTCAAAAGCAAATCAAGTGACTCAGGAGCAAAAGCTCTATTGAAAACTCAATCTGACTCGTGTGCCTAGCTCACATAGGTACTTTTGAAAAATCCCACCCATAATCTTCAAACCCGTGGCTTCTCTTTCCCAGGTTATAGACCACTGTGGAAATATTTCATTAATATGAGCTAAGCTCGTATTTTGTGCACTGCCAAATGTCAGGCCTTTTACAAACAGCAGTTTAAGCCAGCCAAGAAGCCTAACAGCACAGGACAATGGGACACCTGGATTGGAAGATAATCTTAGAACTATCTAAACTTGTAGTGATCCAGTACTATACACTGAACAAAAAAAATATCTCGTCTGTGATGCTATACCTAGGAATAAGAGAAAGTTTTAATGGAAGTACTTCAGATAGTTATATTCTTTGAAAGAATTTTTGATGCATGTGACGCTACAAACCTCTAGCCATTGGGGCCACAGGTAAGCTCTCTCACAGTGGCGAGCACTCAGGTCTGATGGTATTTAAGGGTTCAGGGCCCCAGTGAGTCTGTTTTCCCGCCCCCAACATCTCAAAGTCCATTATCCTTTTCCAGTGATGAGTGTAATTTAGGGAAGAAAGCTGGCAAACTGAGAATCTGGTTTAAGTTGAAGTCAGTCTACCTCAGGTAAGAATTTTGGGTGTGGTCACAGTGAAATTCTCAGTTCCACTGAAGTCAAGACAAAACTCCCATTGATTTCAATGGGCCTGGGATGCTACTCAGTCTCCTAACCAAATGAAATAGCCTAAGGAAGATCAGCCACCAGGGCCAATAGTGCACTAACTCTCCTTGATGTTAAAACGAGGAATCCTTTTGGCACCTTAGAGGCTAACACATTTATTTGGGCATAAGCTTTCATGGGCTAGAACCCACTTCATCAGATGCATGGAGTGGAAAATACAGTAGCAGGTATAAATACACAGTACATGAAAAGATGGGAGTTGCCATACCAAGTGGGAGGTCAGCCTAATGAGACAACTCAATTAAGAGTAGGATACCAAGGGAGGAAAAATCACTTTTGTAGTGGTAATTAGAGTGGCCCATTTCAAATAGTTGACAAGAAGGTGTGAGTAACAGTAGGGGGAAATTAGGTTTTGTAATAACCCATCATCTCCTTGATGTTGTTATTGGCAATAAGGAAGGCAATCTAAAGTGGCTAAGAGCTCAAAGGCTGGTTCCATCAGCTTTGTGAACACTAGATTTACAATCACATTAAGGCATCTTTTGGGGTAAGAATAAGTTAGAGGATTGAAAAGGTGTGTGGGGAAGCTGATACAGTGGCCAAATTAAGACTTACCAAGTTCAGCAAGAAACCATTTCTTAATAAATTAATTTTTTATATTGTGGTTGCTCCTAATGACAAGGATGGGCCTTACTGTGCTAGCTGCAGTACAGACGACACCCCTTCCGCAAAGAACTTACAGTCTAAGAGCCATATGTAGCATGGATAAGAGAAGCAAGTGGCATAATAGATAATAGAAATGTCACTCACGTGTCTTCAGTGTCAAACATTTGCTAGTTCTTCAAGTCTACTGAGATATATATATAAAATAAGTTACATACAGTGCATATTTCCAGTTCTTCACCCATCAGAACGTTACAGAAAGTATCCATGTCCGAGTTTATGCAGACAGTCACAATAAGCAGTTTTAATACCAAAGTGTAAATTGGGAGTGCTTTGTTCCAGGTGGGCCTTGAGTGGGCCTGACTGGTATATAAGGGCAGTCAGCAGTGAACCAGCTGAGCGGCGAACAGCAGAGGCTAACAGAGGGAGTTCGCCTGGGGAGAGCTCAGTGAGGCTTTCATCTGTGGGTTTCTCTGAGTAGTTACTGCAACAGCTGAGGAAGCTCTTAAGAGGAAGGTGACATGGAAGGTGAGCGATCAGCTGTTGTAACCTGCACAGGTTGTGCCATGTTTGTCTTTCTTCCACAGGACAGAAGTGACTTTGTCTGTACAAAGTGCAAGCTGGTCTCCATATTGGAAGAGAAGGTTCGAGGTTTGGAGAAACAAGTATCGACTCTGCGTTGCATAAGGGAAAATGAAGATTTCCTGGACAGACGTCAGGAGATGCTTCTACGGCCACAATGTTCGGAAGATTCAGAGCAGGCGCAACAGGGACAGAACGATGGTGAAGAAGTTTGGCAGCATCTGACCTCCAGAAGGAGAAAGAGGAGCGTCCATGTACCAGCAACAGAGATACAGGTGAGCAATCGTTTCCATGTTCTCTCTACAGGTACTAAAGCGGAGAGTGGATTAGATGACCCATCTGAGGGAAGGGAGCAGAAGGAGACTCCACCGATTGGAAGGCAAAAGATGCACTGTCCTAGGGATGGGGGTTCCACGACCACCACTCCCAAGAGGAGGAGGAGGAGGAGGGTGGTGGTG
The DNA here is from genome assembly GCF_011386835.1 of Chrysemys picta bellii. Classification (NCBI taxonomy): domain Eukaryota; kingdom Metazoa; phylum Chordata; order Testudines; family Emydidae; genus Chrysemys; species Chrysemys picta. Next base: position 108,060,521 of record NC_088798.1, read on the forward strand.
GTTGGGGACTCCCTCTTCAGGGGGCTGAGTCATCTATCTTGGTAACTTGGAAAACCGAGAGGTCTGCTGCTTGCCAAGAGCTAGGATACACGATGTGACGGAGAGACTGCCGAGACTCATCAAGCCCTCGGATCGCTACCCCTTCCTGCTTCTCCACGTGGGCACCTATGATACTGCCAAGAATGACCTTGAGCGGATCACTGCAGACTACGTGGCTCTGGGAAGAAGGATAAAGGAGTTTGAGGCGCAAGTGGTGTTCTCGTCCATCCTCCCTGTGCAAGGAAAAGGCTTGGGTAGAGACCGTCGAATCGTGGAAGTCAATGAATGGCTACGCAGGTGGTGTCTGAGAGAAGGCTTTGGATTCTTCGACCATGGGATGGTGTTCCAAGAAGGAGGAGTGCTAGGCAGAGACGGGCTCCACCTAACGAAGAGAGGGAACAGCATCTTCGCAAGCAGGCTGGCTAACCTAGTGAGGAGGGATTTAAACTAGGTTCACCAGGGGAAGGAGACCAAAGCCCTGAGGTAAGTGGGGAAATGGGATCCTGGGAGGAAGCACGAGCAGGAGAGCACAAGAGGGGGGGACTCTTGTCTCATACTGAGAAAGAGGGATGATCGATGAGTTATCTTAAGTGCCTATACAAAAATGCAAGAAGCCTGGCTAACAAGCAGGGAGAACTGGAAGTTGTGGCACAGTCAGGGAACTATGATGCGATTGGAACAACAGAGACGTGGTGGGATAACTCACATGACTGGAGTACTGTCATAGATGGATATAAACTGTTCAGGAAGGACAGGCAGGGCAGAAAAGATGGGGGAGTTGCGTTGTATGTAAGAGAGGAGTATGACTGCTCAGAGCTCCGCTATGAAACTGCAGAAAAACCTGAGAGTCTCTGGATAAAGTTGAGAAGTGTGAGCAACAAGGGTGATGTTGTGGTCGGAGCCTGCTATAGACCACCAGACCAGGGGGATGAGGTGGACGAGGCTTTCTTCAGAAGTTGCTAGATCGCAGGCCCTGGTTCTCATGGGAGACTTTAACAACCTTGTAATCTGGTGGGAGAGCAATACAGCGGTGCACAGACAATCCAGGAAGTTTTTGGAAAGTGTAGGGGACAATTTCCTAGTGCAAGTGCTGGAGGAACCAACTAGGGGCAGAGCTTTTCTTTACCTGCTGCTCAAACAGGGAAGAATTAGTAGGGGAAGCAAAAGTGGATGGGAACCTGGGAGGCAGTGACCATGAGATAGTCGAATTCAGGATCCTGACACAAGGAAGAAAGGAGAGCAGCAGAATACGGACCCTGGACTTCAGAAAAGCAGACTTTGACTCCCTCAGGGAACAGATGGGCAGGATCCCCTGGGAGAATAACATGAAGGGCAAAGGGGTCCAGGAGAGCTGGCTGTATTTTAAAGAATCCCTATTGCGGTTGCAGGAACAAACCATCCCGATGTGTAGAAAGAATAGTAAATATAGCAGGCGACCAGCTTGGCTAAACAGTGAAATCCTTGCTGATCTTAAACACAAAAAAGAAGCTTACGAGAAGGGGAAGATTGGACAAATGACCAGGGAGGAGTATAAAAATATTGCTCAGGCATGCAGGAGTGAAATCAGGAAGGCCAAATCACACTTGGAGTTGCAGCTAGCAAGAGATGTTAAGAGTAACAAGAAGGGTTTCTTCAGGTATGTTAGCAACAAGAAGAAAGTCAAGGAAAGCGTGGGCCCCTTACTGAATGAGGGAGGCAACCTAGTGACCGAGAACGTGGAAAAAGCTAATGTACTCAATGCTTTTTTTGCCTCTGTCTTCACGAACAAGGTCAGCTCCCAGACTGCTGCACTGGGCAGCACAGTATGGGGAGAAGGTGACCAGCCTCTGTGGAAAAAGAAGTGGTTTAGGACTATTTAGAAAAACTGGACGTGCACAAGTCCATGGGGCCGGATGCGCTGCATCTGAGGGTGCTAAAGGAGTTGGCGGATGAGATTGCAGAGCCATTGGCCATTATCTTTGAAAAATCATGGCAATCAGGGGAGGTCCCGGATGACTGGAAAAAGGCTAATGTAGTGCCCATCTTTAAGAAAGGGAAGAAGGAGGATCCGGGGAACTACAGGCCAGTCAGCCTCACCTCAGTCCCTGGAAAAATCATGGAGCAGGTCCTCAAGGAATCAATTATGAAACACTTAGAGGAGAGGAAAGTGATCAGGAACAGTCAGCATGGATTCACCACGGGGAAGTCGTGCCTGACTAACCTAATTGCCCTCTATGATGAGATAACTGGCTCACTGTAGATGAGGGGAAAGCAGTGGATGTGTTATTCCTTGACTTTAGCAAAGCTTTTGATACGGTCTCCCACAGTATTCTTGCCGCCAAAAATAAAATAAAATTAAAAAAAAAATCACTGGATATGCTGCTGTCAGTGGCTTCCTCTAACCATTACTATCTTCTCTCCAAATTCAAGCTGTTTGGTCCCATCTATGGCCATGTCTACAGTAGTATAAAAGTTATTAACATATGATCTCTCTTATACAAACATCCTTCTTTAAAAAGGTTGTTTAATACACAAAGTACTTAGAAAGTTCTAAATTCAAGTACTTCAGGACCACGTTTCCTTTTAATGGGAGGGCTTGACAGCTACATGGTAAATATAGAGTAAGAGTTTCATTTCATTATATTAGGTTTCTCACAGTGGATTTACGATATTTAGATTGCACAGTATTCACTGCTATAATGTTATAGCCAATGCACCTTTTTATGATGAAACATCCTAAGAATGGAATTAGTAAAAAATATAAACCAATTTCATAGAGATTTAATAGTTCCTTTTCGATACACCTTCTTAGCTGAAGAGGAGACTCAGTACTTACACAGCTAAGTGCTAGAAAAGTAAACTTGTGTTCAAAAGAGCAGAACAGCAAAAGTAGTCATGGAACTGCATATTGGGAAAATTTTCCCATCTCTTTTCCTACACCAATATATACACACACAAATGTGGCTTATTACAGCTGAAGTCACTGTTTAGCAGGCTTAGTTCCTTTTCATTTGTATGCTCCCAAGGTTATGCAAATTACATTTAAACTATGATAAATATATAACCAAAATATGTAAAAACATGTAGTTTGGGTATCTTAGTAATTTTTGACATGTAGATTTCTGGTTCTTACAGATACATTTCGTAGCCAGAATGATTACACTTACTTCTCTTTTTGACTAGTTCTCGGACTTTTAAATAATGAACAGGACAAGAGAATAAAACATTTTCTTTTGGGTAATGGGCCAACTAGCAATTAGATTAGTATTTTTAAATTAACTGTGTTCATGTACAGGATTTAGACATCTCATTCCCTCCCTCAGGACAGAGTTATCCACTACCTAAAAGAGTAACATCAGCGACTGAGAGTGATTGCTTCCCTGGCCTGCCATCTGACTGCTGCTGGAGCTGCTCACCAACTATGTCCAGGAGAGGGGGAAAGTGCTCCTGCAACAGCTACTGCTGGCTGCTCCGTCCACCCACACAGCCACCTCGAGTGGATTTTGTTGCAACTCTCTTTGCATGAGGAAACAAGGGTCTGGGTCAAAGAGCTCATGCAGCAATAAACCTTGGAGAGAAAGCTTTGGCTTTGTTTGAGTGTCAAAGTCAAATCTCAGAAAAGGGCTAATCTGGACTATACAAAAGGTGCGTGTGATTTATTAGAGAAGGGTGGAAACCACACCTGTTTACAGGAGGGTCAGAGGCAGCAGCAGTTAATTGTTTGTTGTAAGTAATACACAAATAAACCTTATTTACAAAACATTGATAAATACGAATATTCTATCTACAGTTACAGATGGAATCACTAATTAAACTGGATTATTTATTCTGCAGTTGCTGGAGTCAAAAGTTCTTATAAAAGAAAGAAGCACTCAGTCTGTAAATTAGATACTTAATGCAAAATCATCTCCCATCAAGTGAATGCACATCATAACTATTTTCTTTTAATAGCCAAACCCATCCTTATTTAAAATGCAACATATTTTGCTCCTAAACATTGAGGCTAGTTCATCTCTAGTGCAGCTCAAATGAATACGGTGATGTTATACCAGAGATTAATTTGGGCCCATTACATGTAACAATACATGTTTATTATATGTAATGTTATAGACTTTCAGATATCGTGAGTGCAAAGGATACTAAATATGCTGAGCATTGCACCACTGCCGCCTTTTGTCTTTTGGGATGAATTCAGCGAATATCTCTTATGTGAGTGAAACACTGGCAGTGCTGGCTACAGCTAAATAGAGTGCAAGCTTCCCACACAGAATTTCCACTGTCTTTCTTGACCAGTAAAACTCCTGCTACAAGACCTCTCAAGTAAAGGCTCCAGTTGTACCAAGTTTTGCTTTCCAGATGCTACCATAGCAAACTTAATATTTTTATGACAGTAACTCTTAAAGGCCTCAATCCGGATCAGAGGACCCATTGTGCTAGGCACTATACAAACACTTGGAGTATCAACCCGGATGACCTTTCCAACTAAATAGACGTAACAGGTAACTATCCTTACGTCATCCCCATTTTACAGATGGGGAATTAAAGCAGAGAGATTAAGTGATTTACTCAAAAGTCACACAGGAAGTCTGTGGCAGATGCAGGAATAGAACCAGATCACTTGAGACCCAGTCCAATGTCTCAGCCTCAAGGTCATCCTTCCACCTTAGCCACTTCAGTTTACAATATATAGTATAAAGTGTTGAACATACTTGTTTATCTATACTAGAAAATTCTGTAGAAATTATACTTCCGCTTGTTCCAACACAAGTTCAGATGAACCAGTGGGAACCATAGGGTAGACGAGGTTCTTGAAGCTGTACTAGTTTGCACTGGTATATTCATAAGTCACTGAAGCCTTGCCTAGACTCTGAGTCCCATCAATTCAACTGAACCAATGTGAGAACAGATGAAGTTTTATTGTAAAATTCCATGGTGTGAGAAAAGGGAGCACATCATTTCACTTCCATTGTTAGCTTCCACCTTAGCCTACAAAACATTCAACAATGACTAGGCCAGCTGATGTGGTGTGTCTGCTACTTATTATACTAATTGTAATAGTATTACTGTCCTCCTGTGCTCCCCATCCATTTATTGCATGTCATGTGCCTTACTTGGGGCTGAAACTCTTCCTTGTGCTGCATGCAATGCTCACACAAAACAATCTCAATCTTGATTGAGGTATCTAGGTACTACTGCAATACAAATGAAGAATCATCCCAAATTTTACTAATACAGTAACTATATTAAACTTTTTTTCCTTTTACACGATACCTAAGCATAGCATATCTTGCAACACTTCACTGTTTTTAACTCCCCTACTCAGGTCTTCACCCCTTGCTGTGTTTATATCATTTAGAAAGTAATGTCCTTGTAGAAAGAAAACTAATTTCAAGTGCGTTTATAAAATGCTGCATACATTTGTGTCACTGTCTGACAAACACTTCTGATGTCATTTTCCTCCAGCATAATTACATGCTATTGAATTATCACTTTAAGACCCAAACCTCCCCACCCCAAGAGAACCCTTGAAGCCTGCACAGAGCCCCACTGAAGACAAAGGGGCTTCGTGTACATCAGCTTGCAGGATCAGGCCCCAAAAGGCTTCAACTTCCTAAAAATCTCCACACAGCAAAGAGAATCAGGTTTTTGCCCCTAGAAAGACCATAAGACAAGTGATAAAAATAATGCTTTCAAATGGACAATCAGGGTTCAACTCACCCACCTTTTTTTTGGTATAAAGGAGAGACAACAGCACTAGGGATTATAAGAAGCTGCATTAAAAACAAGAAAGAATTGAATGCCTTGAACCTTATGCTTCATATTACTAACAATATAGGAGAGAAAGGATTTGTGGAATTCAGTGCAGGATTATTCCAAAATAGCTATAAGGCAACTTTTCTTTTTAAGCTTGTAAAAAGAAGTGCAGAAACAGTCAACTACTGTCAACTACTCTTTGCATTGTAAACAATGATGTATCAACATGCTAATGCACCGAGACAATTTCTCTGTTTAAAAAAATTACATTAAGATAATTCTTTTAAAAAACAAAAGCAGTTGTATCCCATGCAAGAATTCAATTGATTTAAAAAATAAAACTAACACTGAGGATATTGGTCTATCGATGACTGTTCATTTACTGGTCTCTTTTGGTTGTGTTCCAGTAAGGCATATAACAGATCACACCATGGCTTTCTAAAGAGATCACGAGCATGTGACAGGGTTATGCTGCCAACAAACAAGTAACATAGCTTGCCAAAGAATGGTCTTGAAATTATAAATGCTTGAAAAGTATTAGCTGAACAATTAGAAATCGAGTGCTTATGCCACAAAATAGGAAGGAATTCTTAGAGAAAGACTTCAACTGGTCTTAGCAAATACACTGTGTAGTACAATGATTCAAACTGGAATTCTAGATGCATCTAGAACTATCCTTACATCTAGGAATGAAGTTGGGATTTGAATATCCAGGAATTAGAGGTTGGAGGGGCTAGGGTATACAAAGAAGAATGTACACACTTCACAATAAAGCATAGTTCTTACTTTGCAAAACATCCACTGTAAGGGACAAGGTTTATCAAACAAAACCCATTCATTGGCTTTCCATCACTGCATTATTAGCTCAAGGTATAACTCTAGCCTTGCCCCTTAATCAACTCCTGTTTACATACAAAAAAATCAAGATATAGAGTGAAGTGATGCTTTAACTTTAACTCTTGCTCCATGGCAGGCCAGCTAAAGCTCAAATGCTGTTGATGCTTGAACTAGTAATACAGTGGGATCTCCTCTAACCAATAATCATTCTGTGGCTATTAGCCAGGATGGACAGGGATGGTGTCCCAAGCCTCTGTTTTCCAGAAGCTGGGAATGGGTGACAGGGGATGGAAAACAGAGGCTTGGGACACCATTCCTGTCCATCCTGGCTAATAGCCACTGATGGACCTATCCTCTATGAACTTATCTAGATCTTTTTTGAACCCTGTTATAGTCTTGGCCTTCACAACATCCTCTGGCAAGGAGTTCTACAGGTTGACTGTGCATTGTGTGAAAAAAATACTTCCTGTTTTGTTTTAAACCTGCTGCCTATTAATTTCATTTGGTGACCCCTAGTTCTTGTGTTATGAGAAGGAGTGAATAACACTTGCTTATTTACTTTCCCCACACCAGTCATGATTTTGTAGACCTCTATCACATCCCCCTCTTAATTGTCTCTTTTCCAAGTTGAAGAGTCCCAGTCTTATTAATCTCTCCTCATACGGAAGCCATTCCATACCCCTAATCATTTTTGTTGCCCTTTTCTGAACCTTTTCCAATTCCAATATCTTTTTTGAGATGGGGCGACCACATCTGCACGCAGTATTCAAGATGTGGGTGTACCATGGATTTTTATATAGGCAATATGGTATTTTCTGTCTTCTTATCTATCCCTTTCTTAAGGATTCCCAACATTGTTTGCTTTTTTGACTGCCACTCCGCATTGAGTGGATGTTTTCAGAGAACTATCCACAATTACTCCAAGATCTCTTTCTTGAGTGGTAACAGCCAATGTAGAGCCCATCATTTTATATGTATCGTTGGGATTATGTTTTCCAATGTGCATTACTTTGCATTTATCAACACTGAATTTCATCTGCCATGTTGTTGCCCAGTCAGCCCGTTTTGATAGACCCTTTGCAGTCTGCCTGGGTCTTAACTATCTTGAGCAATTTTGAATCATCTGCAAATTTTGCACCTCACTGTTTACCCCTTTTTCTAGATCATTTATGAATATATTGAATAGGACTGGGCCAAGTATAGACCCCTGGGGGACACCACTATTTACCTCTCTCCATTCTGAAAACTGACCATTTATTCCTACCCTTTGTTTCCTATCTTTTAACCAGTTACCAATCCACGAGAGGACCTTCCCTCTTATCCCATGACAGCTTACTTTGCTTAAGAGCCTTTGGTGAGGGATCTCGTCAAAGGCTTTCTGAAAATTTAAGTACACTATATCCACTGGATCCCCTTTGTCCTCATGCTTGTTGACCCCCCCTCAGAGAGTTCTAGTAGATTGGTGAGGCATGATTTCCCTTTACAAAAACCATGTTGACTCTTCCCTAACAAATTACGTTCATCTATTTGTCTGACAATTTTGTTCTTCACTATAGTTTCAACCAGTTTGCCCGGTACTGAAGTCAGGCTTACTGGCCTGTAATTGCCGGGATCACTTCTGGAGCCTGTTTTAAAAGCAGCTTCAGTGTTATTTTGCAGTGTGACTGCTCTCACTCAAGCTAGGCTAACTCAGGAGAAGTGAAGTCAAACCAACACTGCAACTAAGACAAACCCTTATTCATTTTTTAAAACAAGTTTATAAAACTTGCATATTTTCGATATCCTGCAAGCATCATCTACAGTTATAGTTTGTGGGGGATGGGGGGGTTTGTTTTTTGTTTTAAAAAACACTGTTATACCCTCCATCCAAGTCCTCATCCTCTGTACTAATACTACTTTTCAACCCACCCAAGCACATTGATTTCCTGGGAAACATTCTCAATCTACAGACTCCTATGGCTTCCACCACTGTAGTATCGGAGTACCTAACAAACATTGATATCCTCACAATGCACCTTCTCAATACATTGCTCTTTGCTATTGTGTGTTTGCTTACAGGCTTTCAAGTCATGAGACACTGATTATACCCAAATCACGTATTATATCAAGGGCTTTACTCACATGTAGCTGTAATACAACTACTGCATTCCTTTCACAACCAATACTGCAATCTGATAAAAAAAGTTATCAAATTTATCTCGCAAATCATCCAGATAAATACAGTGACCAAGTGACACTATTTTCCCCCTATATTGTGCTAAAGCAAGAATGCATTGGCTGTGACTAGATCAACGGAGCTCATTCCTAGACTCCATTGGCATATAGCAGGAAGAGCACATTGCAAAAGATAAAGAAACACAAATTTAAGATAGTTTCCAAAGTGGCTTCCTTTTTGCTGGGGATGCAAGAATTGCCAAAACTAAGGCTACCCCCTTCCATTCCACCCTGATAATAAATGGATAGGAAAAAACTCTTGAGCTCAAGTAATCTAGAGTTTTGAAGAAGCTGAAATAATAGTTCAGATGGTAAAGCAATACTCCGTGGCCTCTCTTCCGGATCTAGTTAATTTTAACCTGATTACACCTAGGCTATTATGCTGAAAAACCTCTTTACGTCAGCAAAATCTATTAAATGAGAGCTGACCAATTCAACAACTTGAAGTTTTTCACTTCATACATCTTTTAATAACCCCTTATTACATTCAGGCCAATATGCTGGCTAGTTATGTGATGGAGCTACCAACAGGTACTCTTCCAATCGCAAAAACCACTACTCATTTTTAGTGCCCCGGCACTGGCTCAGATATTCTGCAGAGGCTATGCTGCAACATACTACGGTCTTCTCTACACTGCATCTTGATGTGCACAAGCTGGGATGTAAACTCTAGTGCACACCAGTGTGCTGTGCACTAACTGGCCCATCAATGCATGCTAGAAGTCCCCTACCATCCACTGATGTAGTTCCATTTCAAACAGTACTATGTCAACATACACTAGAAAACTTTTAGTATGCACCAATCATGTTCACGCCACACTGGTGTGCATTAGAATTTACACCCAAGCTGGTCTGCACTAACGCTTAGGGCTTGTCAACACAAAAACTGTACCACCTTAGCTATGCCTGTATAGTTAAAAACAGTACAAACCCCGAGTGTTGACACAGTTGGGAGAATAAGATACACCTGCGTAAGGCACCTTCCTACTGGTATACTCGAGTCCAAAGTTGCGGGTATACTGCTTTAACTATTTAGGTTAGTGAACCACAAACGTTGGAGGGTTGTGGGCCCCCCCCCCCACCTCTGTCCTTGCCTCCCCCACCCTTGGAGCCGGGAGTGGGACTGCAGCTGGGGGGTGAGTGTAATATGAACGGGGTAAAGGGGCCATGGCTAGGGGCGGTTCTTGGAGCAGGGCCACGGTTTGGGGCAGGATCAGAGCCACAGCCAGGCTGCGGTGGGGGCCAGCAGCCAGGCCTGTGGCCAGCTGCAGCTCTGATCCTGGCCTTGCCACCAGCATTGGTCTCAGGCCAGGAAAGGAGCTGCAGTCAGTAGCCAAGGTTCGGGCCAGGGTGGTACTTCCTCCCCACCCCCAAACAGTCCGTCATGCCCCCCGGGGGGGGGTCCCCACACTTTGGGGACCTCTGCTTTAGGTTTAAAAAGCCACCCCACCCCACCCAAAATAGTTAAATCTGCACAGCTTAAACTAAAATGAAACAACAAGGAGTCCGGTGGCACCTGAGGTTTTTTACCCACGAAATCTTATGCCCAAATAAATCTGTTAGTCTTTAAGGTGCCACAGGACTCCTTGTTGTTTTTGTGGATACAGACTAACACTGCTACAAGTTTTCCTGAGAATGGAATATGTTCATTCGTCTCTAGAAGAGATATTATGTAATGAGTTATACTACAAACCTTTTCCTAAATTAAAAAGAACTCCATATATTTTGTAAGGAGGCAGTATATTTTCTTGTCCTCTTCCCTCTGGATATTCTAGGATCACTCTACTTTAGTTTACTTTACGTGTTGTATCAAGGCAGCACCTAAGATTCCAGAAACTGTTTCCACTATAACCTTACTTTCCGAATCTATTCCTTGGCTATAACATTTTAATCCAGTTTGCTCTATCTGAAGCCAAGTTCTGCCTTAGAAAAATAAAACAGAATTTTCACATTACAAAAAACTAAGCCTGAATAAACTCTGTGTGCAAAATTTTAGCTCCCTAAATAAACATTATTGTTTCAACTGCATACTGGGAACAATATTCAGATACATCTTAAACATATTTGAACCCAGTGGTCTGGAAAATCCCAACGTACAATAGCACAATTTTTTTTAATCTTCACCCTTTTATCAGACTACAGCCATTGAAGTTAATCAAAAGCAGCAGCTTTAAAGAACAGCAAAAACCCACTGCTGCCCCATCTTCTCCTGTTTCAGATTTTTCTCCCTGTCCTCTGATGAATTTGGATTACTAGAATTTTGCTTTCCCACTCCCTGAATAGCCAATGAAGGATAACAAAAGATGCAGTTATCAACTCTCAGTATACTCAATTAGCTCATTACTTCTATTTGCCTTTAAGCTTTCAGCGAAGCAGAGTCACAACCTACAAACCCTTTTCTTTGATAAAGAGTTGGACCAAGTCAGAGGATCTCATATTAATGGCTACAGTCCACCTCCATTGGTTCACACTAAACTGTGCCAGACAAATTGCATACAAATAAAATTGTCACAATGGAACATCCAGGATAAGAGATATCTATATACGTCCGTCTCTCTTTTAACCTTTTTTTGGGGGGGTTGCCAAATGTGTGATCATCTACTTCAGTTTGCTGCTGTTTTCACAAATTAGCAGGGGGGGGGGGGAGGGGGGGGGGAGAGAACTTAATTGAGACGGAGCTAAAAATACAATACAAATACCTTGTGGTGATCACTGAAGATAAATATTATTTTGTATTGCAAAGCTTGGCTGCCAATATTATATACAAAGTAGGTTTTATTTTACTGCTTACTTAGAAGGACAACATGAAGTTTCCTCTCCTTTCGGAGGGATCATTTGTTAAAATGGTTCCACTAGCAGATCAAATATCAATTAAATCCTCAAAAGACAACAAGGAGGTTTCATTTGCATCATAGCCCCAGTTTCTAGTTTCTGCCTGCAAGTACAATGAAAAGAGGATAATCTGAGATGAAACAATAAACTTTAAAACATTTAAATAATTTTTCACTATGATCCGATATAAAAACGTACAAATTAATGGGAAGATTCGTATATACAGTAGAACCTCAGAGGAACGAACACCTCGGGAATGGAGGTTGTTCATAACTCTGAAACGTTTGTAACTCTGAACAAAACATGATGGTTGTTCTTTCAAAAGTTTACAACTGAACATTAACTTAATACAGCTTTGAAACTACTATGCAGAAGAAAAATATTGCTTTTAACAATCTTAATTTAAATGAAACAAGCACAGAAACAGTTTCCTTGCCTTGTCAAAAAAAATTTAAACTTTCCCTTTATTTTTTTAGTAGTTTATGTTTATAAACCCCCAGTATTACTGTACAGTATTTGGTTTTTTTGGTGTTTGTTTTTTGTTTGGTTTCTGCTGCTGCGCTGCCTGATTGTGTACTTCCGGTTCCAAGTGAGGTGTGTGGTTGACCGGTCAGTTCGTAACTGTTGTTCTACTGTGCTATAATCTGATCATTGCAACTGCACCAAGTAAATTGTTATAATATATTTATACTATTTTGCATAATTAACCAAAAGAATTCTGTCATTTTGACAGTTTAATGATGGAAAATAGGACTGAGAGAACCCAGATTCCAATTAGAAAATTTTGGATTTCTAAGTTTCCAAGTTATTACTAGTAAAACTATATTATGATGTCACCAAAAAGATTATTGAATTTACCATGCAACAGCCTGAATGTTTAGTATTTTAAAGGCTTAATTGGAAAGCAGATGCTTTCAGCCTTACTTCGTACCATTATATGGTGACTAGAAAGCATCATGAAAAATGACAACTTTCTTTCATGCTTCAGAGATGCACATGCAGCTTCTACCAACTTCAGTGAGATCACCATCTAAGGGGAGATTTTGACAGTGTCAAATTCATTCCAAAATTAATTTGAATATAGAAGTTTTAGAACCTCAATAGAACACAGCCCCCAAAACACTTCCTGTCCCTTGCCATTCTTCCACAGTGCTCCCCCCCAGTCCCACTTAAAAGACAAGAAATCCTATGTTGTGCATGTGGAACTGCATGTCAGGTGCCACTCTCAAGTGACAAATCAAATAAGGCTAATATCAGATGCTGTTTTGAGGGCAGGGATAGGGCAGACAACAAGGAGAGGAGGGTGTTTCCTAAGCCACAATCGGTCTTCTTATCATTGCTGCAGATTAATGAGGCTGAGCTGTGTATTTTAAGAGGTTTGAGAAATTCTAACTAATCCTGTCATTTTAACATTTCTAATTGTATCCCAAATGGGCCAGCTATTTTCTGCTACACAATACATATGCAGTCTATATCAAACTGGTGAGGATGATATGAAATACACTTTACGAGTAGCATGACAACATTTTAAAAAAAAATCTTCCTTAAAACACACAGACACACTCTACAGTGACCTGGTATCACACTAGCTGGGACCTAATGACAATCTGATCCCCGTCCAAACAGATTTTACTTATACTTATAGTATTCAAAAATACTATTCTACACAAAGTACTGGTTGTTAATGATTCATCAACCCTAAAACAAGTACATCCCTCCAGTGCTTCTAACGCAATTACATTAGCTTAGAACTGGAGTTGAAAGTGTCTCATAAGTGGCTATCTGCACACCTGCTAAATCAAATTGTAGTTGCCAAATGTGTGATCATCTACTTCAGTTTGCTGCTGTTTTCACAAATTAGCAGAGGTGCCCAAGATAAACCAGAAATAATGGAGTGTTCAACCCCAAAAGAGTGACTGGGAGGAGAATGCAACAAACATTGGGTAAACAACAAGTCAGGAGTCTGAAGTAGTGATGTGTGAGGAGGAGGATGCAGCCCTAAGAAAGTGTGGCCAAGTCTAAAGTTTTAATCATTGGGACATGCACAACTGTCCTAAAACATTATTAAGAGCAACTCTTCTAGAGACCAAAAACCACCTCGTCACAATCTAGACATTAAATATTTCTGCACTACCCCATCTTTATAATCCTTGCCCTTCAGGTACAGAGTAGGAGAGTCCCTTTTAAGGTCGCAAAATTCCTCAAAACTTTTAGTATGTGTTTTTACACTGGCTTCACTTAGGCCTATTGACGGAATTATTCAGTCATGAAAGTCTCCGCTGTACTTGCAGATCTCAAAGGTTATGTCTACACTATGGTTGGGAAGTGATTCCTAGAGTGGGTAGACAGACTTACACTAGCTGGCACTGATGGCAGTTTGGGCTAGCCACCTGAGTCCAAGGTTCCCCAACCCCCTGGGTCTGAGCTCAGGTGGCTAGCCTATGGTGCAACGGCCACACGGTGATTTTTTGCATGCTAGCTCAAACTGAGCTTATGAGAGTCTATCTGGGCTGGGAATCACACCTCCCAGTTGCAGCATAGACATACCCACAGTGATTGCCTAGTCTGGGAAATATCAAAGTAAATAACTTAATCAGTTGAAAGTAGATTAATTGAAACCTAGTTATTTGGATTGCTTTCTTTAAACTTAGTACAGTCCCAATTGAGGACACCGAGGCAAAATTCCAAACCGACAATCTCCCTAAAAGAAGACACTCATTCAATAATTTGGCTCTACTCTTCAGAAACAGGGTATGAAAAGGGAGAAATAAAATTAGTCTTTAAAGAAATTGTTGGACTTCTTCATTTGAGTGACCTTTGTAGTCCCAGATGCACTTCCATATCTGTCTAAGGAGCACATTCTCAAATGTGAAGGACTTAGCTAAACAATATCCACTTATTCCAGTTTGAGCTGGGAAGTTAAAGCCCTCACCCAAAACTAAAAATATACATCTCCTCTATCTTTATCCGTTTCCTCTGAATACCCATGACTGCAATGTCAGGAAGATGAGAGAGATGCTGCAAGAAAGATGGAGGTAGACCAATGAGAGAGCTGAACACATTAGTATGCACATTGGTGGAATAATGGTAGGCGTTTGACACACCATCTTAGTCAGCTCTAGGAGAACCTCGTTAACAGGTAGATTCACCCTGGAGGGTGTTGCCAACTGCAAGATATCCATCAGCTTGTTTTGAGGATCCTTGACCTCCTCCAGCAGGATCTGCAGAGTATCTGCTACCCTTCTAATGAGGTCCTGAAACTGCCTGAAGTCATCAGCCATGGAAGGTGGTGGAGGCATAACCGTCTCATCCGGTGATGACGAAATTGGAGTCTCAGGGGTGACTTCTTCATCTGCCCTAGCTTCCTGTTCTTCGAAAGTTTCCATCTGTGGTGGGGGGATCGGTAGGGGGCAGGATGTGAAACCCTGGTTTCCCTGAGGGATGGCACATGTGGTCTGTTAAATTGCTGCCAACAGGCAGCCCACAGGTCCCAATACAGCCATTATGGGGTCTGCAAAGATGCGGAGGTACATGCAAAGCTGGTTCCACCATCCTTCGTCACCTGCAAGGTCCTCCCTGTGGCTGGCTAAAGGCAGATTCCCAAAGGGTTACGTAGGAAAACCCCTCACTGGAACCAAGGAGACCTACTGGGAATTCTCTTCCTGCACATCCTCCCATGGGGGAGGTTGGGCAGCAAACTGAGGATGGAGGAGAACCCTGGGCCATGTAATGGCTGCTCAGAGACAGAGGTCTCAGTAACAAGAGACATTCAGTACCTGTCAACAATGGGGACTCTGGTTCCTCCAACACTGAGAGGTGCCTCAAGTATAGGAATTCCCGATGACGATGGGCATACTGCAGGCATTGTAGATATCAGATGCCATTGCTTGCTCGGTA
Organism: Chrysemys picta bellii; assembly: GCF_011386835.1. Lineage (NCBI taxonomy): Eukaryota > Metazoa > Chordata > Testudines > Emydidae > Chrysemys > Chrysemys picta. The sequence goes on from NC_088798.1 coordinate 108,076,073, forward strand.
CCAATGATACCACTTGCATAGGTACTCCCAGCTGAGCTGCTTGCATCAACACTGATGGCCGGATTGAGGCATGTGTCGGCACCAATGGCTCAGTAAGGTGCTTCAGGCTGAACTCAACGGTACTCTGTGCTTGTTCTCCTTACTGGTGGAGGGCATCGGTGCCCTATTGGAGCCATGCATCCTCTCCTTGGAGCTCTGGGGCTTCACAGGCCTGCTGCAACTGGAGAAAGAGTCCTCGGACTCAATGATACCTTCAGAGACCGATGACCTCACCAGGAATGTGGTCTTTTTTGGAGCAGGCTCCTTAGAGTGAGAGTCCGCGGTCCTCTTTTTGGGCGTCTTCCCAGTGGGTTTCATAGACTTTCCTTTCTCAGGGGAACCATGCCCTGAGATTGATGGGGCACTGGACTTGTCCGGGGACAGATGTACCAGAGAGAGTGGGGGGGGGTTCCTGACCTGGCTTAGGATGTATTCCATGGTATATTCCCTGGCTAATAGTCTGAGCTTTATCTCACTGTTCTTCCTTGCCCTGGACATAAGGACCAAACAGAAGAATTACTTTTGGGAGACATGGGAATCCCCCAGGCAATGGACACACTTGGCGTGCCTGTTGCTTACCATAGAGCCTCCCAAGACGAGGTAGTGTTTGAACTCTGACAAGCCAGGCATGTCCTGCTAGGAGAAGACAATTCTCCTGGAGGGAATGGGGGGTGGGAGGGGAGAAATCCTCTCACTTAAAACTAACTATACTAAACACTAAGGGCTTGTCTTCACTACCAGGGTAAGTCAACCTAAGTTATGCTACTCCAGCTATGTGAATAACTTACCCCAGTATATTTGCTGCGCTGCATCGATGGGAGACGCTCACTGGTCGACTTACTTTACTCTTCTCAGGGAGCTGAAGCTATCAGATCCGAGTCGACTGGAGAGGGTCTTCACTAGACCTGCTAAATCGACACCAGCTGCATCAACTGCAGCAGCGTTGATCTCCCCTGTAGTGAAGACCAGCCCTTACTTACAACTTCCTAACTGCAAGAAAAATCAGAAGGCTGAGTATGCTCTAGGTAGATGTGGTAGAGTTCTATCTCAGACGGTAGAGAAGAAACGGAGGGCAGCTTCGCACCTCTATATAGCCTCAGGGTCTGCCATGAGGAAGTACAGGGCACACGTGCAGGACAAATGCTAGCTCGAAATCTCCAATCAAGGGCTCAAGAGGTGCATGCGCACCTGAAGTAGAGCACCCATAGGGACACTACTCGAAGAAGTAGTATGAGTTCAAGAGGCCCCATAGTTGAAGTGCAGGTTTTATTCTCCCATTGATACATGTACATAACTGTCACAAACAACTGGAGTCATGTATGTGCATCGAGGGAAAAATGGTGGTCTGCTATTTATGTCTTTGTTATTGGTAACTAGATTTTATATTACATTGTTCAACAAGTTTTGAGGTTTTGGGGGAAGGGGGTTGTTTGTTTTTTAGTAAAAGTGATTGACCAGATGCCTTTAACATGGTTGCTCAGAAAAAAGCAGCAGCTTTCTCTCCTTTGAAAACATCTCTATTTTCAAAGTGTCACTTTACACTTTATACATTGGAGGTTAGAGCTAATCAATATTTTTATTCTATTTTTCTATTTTGTAAACCATTTTCCAATTTTGAAACAGGAGAACAATCAAAACTAATTAAATAGAAAGATTTAAATCTCAAGCATACAAAGGCTACTTTTTAAAGTGACATGTGAAAACAGAAATGCACATTGATATTTTTTGGCTGTGGAATAGGGACAGCACTATCATTATGCTTTCAGTCACCATTAATTTACAACTGAGCACTCCTCTCTTAATGCGTCTTTCAGCCATTCAAATATTCCTTTTATTTAAAGGTGGACTGAGAAAACAAAAGCAGGCTCACCCGCCCGATTTGTGGGAATGGGAAAGTACCATCCTACAATCAAGGAAATTTCTTGTTTTTATTACTGAGTTCTGATATGGAGCCATCACTAAATCTGATATCCCAGTCACCTACCAGGATGCATACAACTTACTCATCCCAGAGGCCAAGAGGATCTCTTTTCTTTCCTAATAGTGCCATAAAGCAAATCTTACAACGAAGCAAAGCTATTCCAGTTAGGAGGAATTCAGAGGGATTCATAATTTTTTCATCTGCCTCATCATGTTGCTTCCAGAAAATGAGGAAGAGAAAATGGCCATCAGCCAGCTCTACCTCTAAACCCTGTAAATGTGCTCACTGTTCACCCACGGGGAAGAGAAAACCAGGCACCAATGGTCCACACTTTAAGGTTTCCACTAAAACAGATCATGGCAGTCTATGCTACCACACATGGGGGGAGGGAAGGGAAAGCAGTTGCTGCATAGTTTAGTTAGAAGCTGAAATTAGAGGGTGCATACATAGAATCTGAGTGCAGAAGTCTTCCTTTGGAATTCAAATTATTTAGTGACAGCTGCGATGCTTATGTATAGATTACTTAGAAAGGGGCAATCCTGATTAGAAATTTACAATGGATAGAAATTAGTTATGCTTCTGGGAAGAAAGCATGTATACAACACCCTATTTTATAATGCACTGTCGTAGGCAGCATTATCTGGAGGAAATAGCACAGCATTGGGGGTAAAGCACATCTGAGTTTTAATCCTGGTTCTGCTGCACTCACACTGTGTAGTGCTGGGCAAGACACTTCACCTCTGCCTGACTTCCCTTAGCTATAAAATGAAAGCAAGGCTTAGCTACTTGAGAGCTATCAAAGTTAGTTCATTTCTGAAGAGCACTCTAAAGATGCTCAGATCAGGCACTTGAACTAAGATTCGTATACAGTACATATAGTGCTTATCTTGGTTCTAAGTGCTATATTTTTACACCCCATACAAGGGTAAGAGTTTCAACCAAATTGGGTCCTGTTCCATAACTAGGCTCCGAGGAACTATAGAAACAAAAATAAATAATAATTAAGGAGCTCTAAGATCAAGTCATCACAGGAATAAAGCTGGAGTGCATGAGTTATGACACACAAGCTTCCCAAAGTCTTCCTGATCGCAATTGCCTTTTAAAATTTAAAATTATGTGCCCAATTAGATCACTCCACTGACTGAGCATTCTAACACCACAGAATGACGTTACCCATTAAATGCAATTACATATTGCAGATCTTAGTACAAGAGGTTACAAATCATCAGTGGTACAATGTCTACTAATGCACACAAGGTACAGTAGTAAGTTAAGGGACAAAGTGGCACATTTTGGAAAGTAATTTCTTCAAGCCATCCTAACCATCTTTATGAATACCAGGCAATTAGAGCTACCTTCATTTGTCTATATGAACCATAAGATTTCATTAATATTGAAGGTCAGGTATTTCAAGATCTTAAACCATAGAAACTGCCATACTGGATCCAACTGCGGTGCACCCAAAACCAATACCCTTATGACGGCCAGATGCTTCAAATGGAAGTTTTAAGAAACCCTGTAATAGGCAATTATGGAATAACTTGCCAGCAGACACAATTCTTCCTTACCCCAGCAGAGGTTGTATACGCTTTTGTCCAGAAGCATATGGGTTTATTTACTTTCCAAGATGGCAGAGGGCAGATTCCACTGCCACATTGTGCTTCCTGGAAACTGAGGAATCAGAGTAATTTAGCAAAACAAAATCACACCAAAAGGGTGAAACACAGCTTCACTGTAGAGGGAAAAAAATAATTCATCTGTTTTAATGATTACCATGATTTACTCAGTTTTATGGGTATTCATGTAAACCAAGTGTCCTGCACTCAAATCTATTTTGTGTAATACATGTATATATTTGTGTGTATATTACTACACCCACTTATCTTGCATTAAAAACATTGCTTCACTTTCTTAGATCTACCGCTTATTTTCCGGGCGATAATTTACTGGTACATTTTGGATGGAGGAAAAATAGCTTTGCCACAAAAATAGCACATGGGCACAGAGATGCAGAATGTATGTTCTTTCAAAAATAAGTAATTTATATTACAATATTAAATTACATGCACTAGTAACTAGAGGGATTCATTTAGAAAGTTAGACGAGTAGGTAGAGCAGGGGTCAGCAACGTTTGGCACGCGGCTCGCCAGGGTAGGCACCCTGGCGGGCCGGGCCAGTTTATTTTCCTGCTGACGCAGCAGGTTCGGCCGATCGCGGCCCCCAATGGCCGCGGTTCGCCGTCCCGGGCCAATGGGGGTGGCGGGAAGCTGCGGCCAGCACATCGCTCGCCCGCACCGCTTCCCGCCACCCCCATTGGCCCGGGACGGCGAACCGCGGCCAGTGGGGGCCGCGATTGGCCGAACCCGCCGCGTCAGCAGGTAAATAAACTGGCCCGGCCCGCCAAGGTGCTTACCCTGGCGAGCCGCGTGCCAAACGTTGCTGACCCCTGAGGTAGACTGACTACTTGAAATTAAGCTGGAACTGTTCTTTTTGTTACTAAGCTATTCATTCAGCCCTACAAGAAACAAGGGCTTTGGGAAAGATGTTGCCTGTGACAACCGTGCTTAGCAGACACAGTTACATTCTGTGCTTGTATGCATCATATAGCTTCACAATGAGCTTTCTTCTCAATCCCAACACTACGTTCCTTCTCTCTCTCAGAAGGACTGGTAAGAGCAGAGAGGAAAAGTACATACAAGGACGGAGACAGTAACAATCACCTTGCTTGTAATAAGGATACAAAATGCTCACTGTTAAAGCAGTTATCACCAGGCGGTTTCATAAAGCAGCAATGGGAGGATAACTCATGCAGTGAGGGTTAACTGTCCCTTACATACAGTGATCAAAATGCTCCTTGCTCTAGAGATCTTACTTATGCATAACAAAATAAATCTTAAATATAAGGTAAAATGAAATGACCCTGGAGCTAGAGGGGAGTTTACAGGAAGGTCAGACAGCTGTAGATAAGTACTAGACTGTTATTTACCCTTCAGCTGGATAGATCATGTGATAGATCATTTACCATAATACCGGCTATTACTAAGCCAATGAGCAATAACTTAGTCACGGAAGGGCTGAATACTCTGGGTGGACAAATCCATAAACCAAAAAGAAAACTGCCTGTAAACAGGCTCAGCAATTACAGGCATAAGGAAAAATTGCTGAAAGTAGTTAAGTGAGGTGATTTAAATCACACAGTGGGTAATGAGAAGTAAGGCCCTACTTACATCTTGGTCAAACATCAGCAAAAAATACAAGCAACAGGGAATTGGAAGTGAAATATAAGCCATATAACTGTAGAGTAAACTACTGATAGGCAATACTATTTAATCACTAAACATGGTGCAGACTTAACATGGGCTGATACACAAGCACGTGTGACTAGGCGCCAGGGACTCCAGAGTACTATCCTTCATTACCATTGTCTCACGTACAGAGCTGAGCACTTAATACGAGTGCAAACATTACTACCCATTGTAAACTGGGACATACACACTTGCTCTGCATATCAAAACACAGAAGTTACCTAAATGCATGTATTTGGCACGACAGTAATAGTGAAATATGTTTCCATAAATATCCCACTTGAAGTAGGGCCTACAGTGATATGGAACTATGCATTGTCATGTGGGAGTAGAGCTATATATACGCATTTACCTCTAAAGCCAACAGCGAGGTGGCATGTTGAAGTGTTGTGGAGGTGACACGTTCACCCTGGGGAGGGGTATGGTCAAGTTTCAACTATCAAAGCGCCAAAGCAATTCTATGATGTCATCCAAGACTGATTATGTAACTATGGGATCAGAACCCATCGGGGGGGGGGGGGGGGAGGAGAGAGATCTATATAAGGGCAGGGAATTCAGAATTCAAGATCTCCCTCACCCCTTTAATTAATCTGTATGTCCAAGTATCTCCAAAACACAAGCAGAGTAGTGACCAATCTTCTGGCTATCAATCTTCTGTACTACTAACTCATACATCTAAACTGTAATCCAAATGAAGACAGACAGTCTGAAAACTTTTGGATCATCCCGTGCTCATTACATTAATATTTTTCAGTGCGACACCTATTTTGTCTAGGCCATTCCTGGTTTTAGAGCTTCCAAACCTCTTTTTTCAAGATTACTTTCTCCTTATAGGAGAATGTTAATTTTTAAATTGCTAAAATATCAGATTGTCTAACATTTTGTACTATTATCAATTCATTTCTCACTCCAGAAGCCATGGGCATTCAGGAGATAACAGAAGCTTGGAGCAGTAAAATAATGAAATGCTGCAGAAAGTGAAACCCCTGGCTATAAAGTCAACAGACTGAGATCTGATTGTTGCTTGTCACAATAGGTCCAAGGTTAAGTAGGATGGAGGGAAAAAGTTATCAATGTGCGCTAAAAGCCTGTGATGGGAGCTTCTTAGACAATACAGGCGAGTCTCATCTTACGCGGGGGTTCCGTTCCGCAGTTAGCGCGTAAAGTGAAAACCGCGTATAGTCAAAATTACATTGAGTTGAATGGCGGGCGGAATTGCCCGCACTACAAGTACAGTATTAAAATTGTTATTTTTCTCTTTTTTGTTTTTTTTTGTTTTTTGCCAACCACGTAAAGCTGAAATCGCGCATGTTAAATGCGCGTAAGATGCGACAGACCTGCACACAAAGTTACAATGACATGTTATATTTACGCATCAGCTTTTATTCCCCCACAGGATCCCGAACTGTTTTTCAAACTATAGAAACACAAACACATAGGAATCGTGTCCACACTACTTTAAATGCAGGCACTTCAGGGGAAGAACACATTTGTTGTTTAAACAGGGCATAGCAACAATATGCAAATAATTCATTCAGGACAGTAAATTAAGAATACTGCATCCAACTGAAAGCAGAAGAGGGATTCGGGTAGTCAAAACATACGTACAATTACCAGTACCTAAATTAGAATTTAGCAAGGATATTAGAGCTAGCATTTCCATTCCTTTGAAAAGTACCAAGGGATTTTAAGAACATAAGAACGGCCATACTGGGTCAGACCAAAGGTCCACGTAGCCCAGTAGCCTGTCTTCTGACAGGGGCCAATGCCAGGTGCCCCAGAGGGAATGAACAGAACAGGTAATGATCATGTGATCCATCCCGTGTCGCCCATTCCCAGCTTCTGGCAAACAGAGGCTAGGAATACCATCTCTGCCCATCCTGGCTAACAGCCATTGATGGACCGATCCTTCATGAACTTATCTAGTTCTTTTTTGAACCCTGTTATAGTCTTGGTTTCACAACATCCTCTGGCAAAGAGTTCCACAGGTTGACTGTGCGTTGTGTGAAGAAATACTTCCTGTTTGTTTTAAACCTGCTGCTATTAATTTCATTTGGTGACCTCTAGTTTTTGTGTTAGTTTAGTAACAGGGGTGGGTTTTTTTGGACTGCGTCTTGTTTTAAACTTTCCTTTATAAGCTTCTTTGGAAAAACCTTTTATAGAATACAAAGCATTGCACACAACAAAACTGAAAAAAGGAAACTGCAAGATACATAATAATTACAAAATATTCAGTCCCCATAGTTAAAACGTGCCAACATCAAGGTCTGAAATGTATGTTTCACCCAAGAGACTAAGGCCAGGTTCCCACTACAAACTTTTGTCATGGGTGTGATGAGGTGTGACTTGATTGTGCTTTTGATGGCATAGGTGATTTTACTTGCAGGGGCTGGGCTTAAATAAACAAAGCCAACAAAAGCACAGATTTCCTGGTATCAGCTGCCTCAACACTAGGATTGGACAGTATAATAGCACAGCTATACTGGCAAAGCACTACTAAAGTAGACCTTGACCTAAGTTTCTGACGGCACAGCACTCCATAACATTCTGCCAGGGCACTGGTTCAGCAGTGACTCAGAGGGGAGGGTGGGACCTGAATCACCAAGATCACATCATGCAACACCCTAGATTTTTCTTGGGCAGGAAGAAGAGAGCTCTGCCATTTAAATACTGACCAGAATCAATCCTGTTTGGTGGTAGGACAGAGAACAAGATGACAGCTCAATGCAGTAGGGCTGCAGTCAAAGAGTTTATTGTTTTGTTTAACATATTACCTAGTTTTTAAAAAAATAAACTAACTTCCAAATGACACAAACTCACAGAATCAAAGGTTTCATCTGTTCCAATGTTAATTTACTTACAAGTTAATAACTAAAAATGGCAATTTATTCCAAAAAAAGATGAGAAAATTCAAGTCAGAGGCCTGCAAGCAGTATTAAGCTCTGCAGACAGACAGTTCCTCATACTAATACCACACATTTGAGCAATACTTGTACAGATTGTAATATTTAGTAGCCTATGTTTTAAATTACTTTTGAACATCTGTGAAAAATATGCTTATTAGAGACAGTGGGGATCAAATTAAAGGTACAAAATCCCCTCCATATATAGCAACAAACCTACATTATCCATTTGGTTTAGGCCCCAAACTATTTTCAACTGGCCAGTAAAGACATGGCATGAAATTATTGTTCATGTACAACTACTCAATAAACCCATAAATTTTACAAGAAAAAAGTGTGAAGCCTATTAAAAGGTTATATTAATAGCTAAAAATACTCAGGTCACACAGTGGAAACTGGAATAGTGTCTTCCCAAAACTTAAAGGGATATGATCAGGTAGTTAAAATAAAATTTTTTATTAAAACACAATCTCACAAAACTTCAGTTAAAATAGAAATATTTTCATGAAATTGAAGTAATCAAGAGAAAATTTGTTTGGATGTAAATATTCCTCTCTAGTGTTTGGTTTGCAACCACCACCGCCTGGGTCCCAACCTGCAATTTGTTATGCATGGGTCCCCGCACCAACATGGAGCCAAGTGAATGGGGTTCTGTGTGGGCACAAGGGTCTACCCACATTAACAAACTGCAGGATCAATGCCTTGAAATGGAAACTCTTTGAGGACAGGACCAAGATTTTGTTATATGTATGAACAGTGCCTCGCATAATGGGAAGTTGACCCCGTTTTGGACATCTAGGTACTACTGCAAAGTGATGCTAGTGCAGGTAAATCAAAAAAGAAACTACATTGTCTAGTTTTACATCTAAACTGAGGGAAGCATATAAAGTAAACACCTTAAAAATGTTAATTATAAACTTGGATCTTTATTTACCCTTTTCATAATCTAAAGAACTATTCTGTCATCTCTTGTCATGCCCAGTCTATTTTCAGATTATAAACTCTATGGGGCAGAGAATGTGTTTTATACCTCTTCTGGAATTCATCTAGCACACTCAGATGTTAATAACAAAATAAAAAAAAAATAAGTAGTAATAGTAGTAACTTAAAAACAAATGATTACTAACTCCACAATGTCTTTTTTAGAGAATGAGAGCCTAGAAAGTCTAGAAGTGGTTCTCCAATTTGACATCTGATATGACTGATCAAACAGAGCTCTAAGCCAGCAAAAGCCAAAGTGAAGGACACAGGTCATCGTGGTGTGGATCACAACCCAAAGAATAGAAATAAATGATTGAACGGAAGCCTTCTTTCGTTATCAAGATATTTCCAACATAAACCTTTTGTATGAATTTATAACTGATCAGCAAGTTACAATAATAAGTAGGCCAAAATCAGCTTTACGTAGAACCAAAGTCTAGGAGATAAAATAAGCAAAAGCCTTCAAATGAAAGTTTTCAGAATTGTGTTTTCAAGTTACTTGCACAAATTTCAAGCCACTTCCTTATTTAAATCCCATTCTCCCTCTTCAAAGGAAGAAAGTGTTACTCTTGTTAAAATTCAACACTGTAGAAAGAGAGGATTTTTTGAATGCCTGATTTTTAATAATTAAACAGAGTGGAGAAGCCACTATAATTGTCGAAGCCAGTGGATATGGCACTAGACATGAATAAGGAGACTGAGTTCTAGTCCCAGCTCTTTCATTAAATATCTCAGCTTCCTTCCCCATCTAAAGGAGGATAATGATACTTATCCTGCTTTGTAAAGTACTTGAAGATCTATGGATGTAAAACACTACAAGACATTTATGAAAAGGGCTTATTCTAGGCCTGTACAGCACCTAGCACAATGGAACCCTGATCATGGCTGAGGCTTTCGGGTGCTACTGCAACAATAATGCTTTCAAGTTAAAAGTAATTTGCAACAGAAAAGCTTCCTCACATGGGTAATATTAGATCACTAAAACCAAAAAGTATTTTAAAATAATTTATTTTTCACCTTTTGAACTATTTCTGCATTTCACTAAGGTTGAAAAAGTTTCACTTTCCGAGATTCATTTGGCACAATGTTGCATTGTTAGAGTTTAAAAGAAATACTGAAAATTAAATGAAACTTTCAGTTTTTAAATGTAAAGAAAGTCTATATTAATGTATAGTAAAGTGTGTTATGTATCTTTGTTTATAACAAAACCTATGCAAACAAAAACTAATCTGTGTCTGAACTCCCTGACAATGTCCTTTTAAAACCTGGAATTCAAGATTGGCACAGGAACACTAGAAACTGAAGGCTGACAAAACCAGACATACCACTTTTTCTATCTATTAAAACTAGTGTCCGCCTTTGACAAGAGACAATTTCTGTCATAAAAAGGAGACTCAGCAGAGAAGAGGTAAACAACTTCCTCAGAAAAAGTCTTACACCCTGCATTCTTAAAATATCAACTTTGTTTCCTGTCCTAGAAAAGTCTCAGTTGTGTACTGAGTTAGGGTGCACCAGGAAGCAAAATGAATACTTAACCAGTGTTAATAAGAAGCCGGCTCTTCAGCTGACTGTTCTAAAGCAGGATGGTTAAAAACTTCCGACAAACTAGAGTAACTGAAGATTAAATCAAATAGAGTCTCATGTTTTGAAAGCAGATTCTTAACTTTTAAGATCAGAAGTGACTATTAGATCATGTAGTCCAGGGATAGGCAACCTACGGCACGCAAGCTGATTTTCAGTGGCACTCACACTGCCTGGGTCCTGGCCACCGGTCCGGAGGGGTGGGGGGTGGGGTTTCTCTCTGCATTTTAATGTAATTTTAAATGAAGCTTCTTAAACATTTTAAAAACCGTATTTACTTTACATACAACAATAGTTTAGTTCTATATTATAGACTTATAGAAAGAGACCTTCTAAAAATGTTAAAATGTATTACTGGCATGCAAAACCTTAAATTACAGTGAATAAATGAAGACTCAGCACACCTCTTCTGAAAGGTTGCCGACCCCGATGTAGTCTAACCTCCTGTATAGCACAGGCTATAGAATTTCATCCAGTTACTCCTGTACTGAAGCTGATCGCTCATGCAAAGTTGCAACAAGTTTACCATTAAATAAAAACTGCATTCTCTGATGCAGACACATTTTGGGTGAAATTCTCAGTCTTTTCTCCACCACAACAAATAAGGAATGGCAGAGAAACACACTAAGTGATAACTCATGTCGAGCTACATTCTTCAAAATGAGACAAAGGTGATGGTCATGTTGATAGTAACCAGGCAGCCATGCCAGTGACAGAATTTCTCATGTGCAGCGTGTAACTATGCAAATAGCTGAGTCTACAGGTTAGGTTGCCCTAAGGCAGCTTACGTCAACCTAATTCTGTAAGTATCTACACCAACGTAACTCACCCACTACATTGACTTAATAATTCCACCTCCAGAAGAGACGTAGCACTTCGGTCAATGTAATCAGGTCGACACAGCATCAGTGTGGACACTGCATTGCTTACACTGACTGTTGCTACCTTTCAGAAGCCATCCCACAATGCCCATACTGACAGTTAAATCACTGCAAGCGCTCCTTGTGAGGACACGACACAAGGAGCATAGTGTGGACATGAAAACTAATTTAACTACTGTGGTGGCTGTATGTCGATCTAACTTAAACCAGCTTCATTTTGAAGTTAGGGGTGGCCATGACGGGATGGATGGAGGGGGCGGATGAGGCTGTGAGAGGGGTAGCAGCCATGAAGGGATGGATTGGGGGGGGCGGGGGCAGATGAGGCTGTGAGGGGGGCAGCAGCCATGACGGGATGGATGGATGGGGGGGCGGCAGATGAGGCTGTGAGGTGGCAGCAGCCATGATGGGATGGATGGGGGGGGGGGCAGATGAGGCTGTGAGGGACACCAGCCATGATGGGATGGATGGGAGGGGGGGCAGATGAGGCTGTGAGGAGGCACCAGCCCACGATGGGATGGATGGGTGGGGGGGGGCAGATGAGGCTGTGAGGAGGCACCAGCCACGATGGGATGGATGGGGGGGGGGGGGCAGATGAGGCTGTGAGGAGGCACCAGCCACGATGGGATGGATGGGGGGGGGGGGGGCAGATGAGGCTGTGAGGAGGCACCAGCCACGATGGGATGGATGGGGGGGGGGGGGGGCAGATGAGGCTGTGAGGAGGCACCAGCCACGATGGGATGGATGGGGGGGGGGGGGGCAGATGAGGCTGTGAGGAGGCACCAGCCACGATGGGATGGATGGGGGGGGGGGGCAGATGAGGCTGTGAGGGGGCAGCAGCCACGACGGGATGGATGGGGGGGGGGGCAGATGAGGCTGTGAGGGGGCAGCAGCCACGACGGGATGGATGGGGGGGCAGATGAGGCTGTGAGGGGGCAGCAGCCACGACGGGATGGATGGGGGGGCAGATGAGGCTGTGAGGGGGCAGCAGCCACGACGGGATGGATGGGGGGGCAGATGAGGCTGTGAGGGGGCAGCAACCACGACGGGATGGATGGGGGGGCAGATGAGGCTGTGAGGGGGCAGCAACCACGACGGGATAGGGTGGGGGTGGGGGGCAGATGAGGCTGTGAGGGGGCAGCAGCCATGACGGGATGGATGGGGGGGGCAGATGAGGCTGTGAGGGGGCAGCAGCCATGACGGGATGGATGGGGGGGGCAGATGAGGCTGTGAGGGGGCAGCAACCACGACGGGATAGGGTGGGGGTGGGGGGCAGATGAGGCTGTGAGGGGGCAGCAGCCATGACGGGATGGATGGGGGGGGCAGATGAGGCTGTGAGGGGGCAGCAGCCATGACGGGATGGATGGGGGGGGCAGATGAGGCTGTGAGGGGGCACCAGCCATGACGGGATGGATTGGGGGGGGGGGGGAAAGCAGATGAGGCTGTGAGGGGGCAGCAGCCACGACGGGATGGGTGGGGGTGGGGGCAGATGAGGCTGTGAGGGGGCAGCAGCCACGATGGGATGGATGGGGGGGGGGGCAGATGAGGCTGTGAGGAGGCACCAGCCACGATGGGATGGATGGGGGGGCAGATGAGGCTGTGAGGGGGCAGCAGCCACGACGGGATGGATGGGGGGGCAGATGAGGCTGTGAGGGGGCAGCAGCCACGACGGGATGGATGGGGGGGCAGATGAGGCTGTGAGGGGGCAGCAGCCACGACGGGATGGATGGGGGGGCAGATGAGGCTGTGAGGGGGCAGCAACCACGATGGGATGGGGTGGGGGTGGGCAGATGAGGCTGTGAGGGGGCAGCAGCCACGACGGGATAGGGTGGGGGTGGGGGGCAGATGAGGCTGTGAGGGGGCAGCAGCCATGACGGGATGGATGGGGGGGGCAGATGAGGCTGTGAGGGGGCACCAGCCATGACGGGATGGATGGGGGGGGCAGATGAGGCTGTGAGGGGGCACCAGCCATGACGGGATGGATTGGGGGGGGGGGAAAGCAGATGAGGCTGTGAGGGGGGCAGCAGCCACGACGGGATGGGTGGGGGTGGGGGCAGATGAGGCTGTGAGGGGGCAGCAGCCACGACGGGATGGGTGGGGGTGGGGGCAGATGAGGCTGTGAGGGGGCAGCAGCCACGACGGGATAGGGTGGGGGTGGGGGGCAGATGAGGCTGTGAGGGGGCAGCAGCCATGACGGGATGGATGGGGGGGGCAGATGAGGCTGTGAGGGGGCACCAGCCATGACGGGATGGATTGGGGGGGGGGGGGGAAAGCAGATGAGGCTGTGAGGGGGCAGCAGCCACGACGGGATGGGTGGGGGTGGGGGCAGATGAGGCTGTGAGGGGGCAGCAGCCACGACGGGATGGGTGGGGGTGGGGGCAGATGAGGCTGTGAGGGGGCAGCAGCCACGACGGGATAGGGTGGGGGCAGATGAGGCTGTGAGGGGGCAGCAGCCACGACGGGATAGGGTGGGGGTGGGGGCAGATGAGGCTGTGAGGGGGCAGCAGCCACGACGGGATAGGGTGGGGGTGGGGGCAGATGAGGCTGTGAGGGGGCAGCAGCCATGACGGGATGGGGTGGGGGGGGGGGCAGATGAGGCTGTGAGGGGGCAGTAGCCATGACGGGATGGATGGGGGGGGCAGCAGATGAGGCTGTGAGGGGGCAGCAGCCATGACGGGATGTGGTGGGGGGGGCAGATGAGGCTGTGAGGGGGCAGCAGCCATGACGGGATGGATGGGGGGGGCAGATGAGGCTGTGAGGGGGCACCAGCCATGACGGGATGGATTGGGGGGGGGGGGAAAGCAGATGAGGCTGTGAGGGGGCAGCAGCCACGACGGGATGGGTGGGGGTGGGGGCAGATGAGGCTGTGAGGGGGCAGCAGCCACGACGGGATGGGTGGGGGTGGGGGCAGATGAGGCTGTGAGGGGGCAGCAGCCACGACGGGATAGGGTGGGGGCAGATGAGGCTGTGAGGGGGCAGCAGCCACGACGGGATAGGGTGGGGGTGGGGGCAGATGAGGCTGTGAGGGGGCAGCAGCCACGACGGGATAGGGTGGGGGTGGGGGCAGATGAGGCTGTGAGGGGGCAGCAGCCATGACGGGATGGGGTGGGGGGGGGGGCAGATGAGGCTGTGAGGGGGCAGTAGCCATGACGGGATGGATGGGGGGGGCAGCAGATGAGGCTGTGAGGGGGCAGCAGCCACGACGGGATGGATGGGGGGGCAGATGAGGCTGTGAGGGGGCAGCAGCCATGACGGGATGTGGTGGGGGGGGCAGATGAGGCTGTGAGGGGGCAGCAGCCATGACGGGATGGATGGGGGGGGCAGCAGATGAGGCTGTGAAGGGGAACCAGCCATGACGGGATGGATGGGGGGGGGCAGCAGATGAGGCTGTGAGGGGGCAGCAGCCATGACGGGATATAGCGGTGGGGGGAGCAGCTAAGACGGGATGGGGTGGGAGGGGCAGCAGATGAGGCTGTGAGGGGGCAGCAGCCACGACGGGATGGATGGGGGGGGGGCAGATGAGGCTATGAGGGGGCAGCAGCCACGACAGGATAGGGTGGGGGTGGGGGCAGATGAGGCTGTGAGGGGGCAGCAGCCACGACGGGATAGGGTGGGGGTGGGGGCAGATGAGGCTGTGAGGGGGCAGCAGCCACGACGGGATAGGGTGGGGGTGGGGGCAGATGAGGCTGTGAGGGGGCAGCAGCCACGACGGGATAGGGTGGGGGTGGGGGCAGATGAGGCTGTGAGGGGGCAGCAGCCACGACGGGATAGGGTGGGGGTGGGGGTAGATGAGGCTGTGAGGGGGCAGCAGCCACGACGGGATGGATGGGAGGGGGGCAGATGAGGCTGTGAGGGGGCAGTAGCCATGACGGGATGGATGGGGGGGGCAGCAGATGAGGCTGTGAAGGGGAACCAGCCATGACGGGATGTGGTGGGGGGGGCAGATGAGGCTGTGAGGGGGCAGCAGCCATGACGGGATGGGGTGGGGGGGGGCAGATGAGGCTGTGAGGGGGCAGCAGCCATGACGGGATGGGGTGGGGGGGGCAGATGAGGCTGTGAGGGGGCAGTAGCCATGACGGGATGGATGGGGGGGGGGGGCAGCAGATGAGGCTGTGAAGGGGCACCAGCCATGACGGGATATAGCGGTGGGGGGAGCAGCTAAGACGGGACATACGGGGATAGTGAGGTAGAAGAGGGAGTCACGAGGTATGGGGTCAGAAGCCATAACGGGGGAGTCAGCTGAAGGGGGCGTGAGGGCAGCACGAGGAGACAGCTTGGCGGGGGGGAGGCGGGGCGCCCGCCAGCTCAACAGGGGGCGGGGCAGCGGCCATGTTGGAGGGCAGGAAGGGCCTAGTGGGGGGTGAGCGCGCGGCCGCAGGCCCGGACCCCGACACCCCATAATACTCACGCCTTGTCCACCAGCTCCCGGACTTTCCACATATTGAGCATGGCGGCGGTGGCGCAGAGCGCTCCCCGGCCTAGGTCCCCTCCTTCTCCTCCGCCGCCCGGAGCCCCGCTCGCCGCTCCCCGGGCCCCCGCCGCCGAGGCACCGCCAGGCCAGACCCGCCTCGGCTCGCCGCCTCCTCACCCCGCAGCTCAACGGCACCTACGGACGCGGCGCGGCCCAGCCTCCGGAAGCCGACGCCACAGGCCCGCAAGGCCTGCTGGGACCTATAGTCCACTCCCAGGCAGGGCGCGGAGACCGCCGCTCTCGGCCTTAGCCCTCGCAAAGCATGCTGGGGGAGGTATGCCGCTTTGCCCCGCGACGCTTGCTGGGAGTTGTAGTCCTCTTGAGGTAATCGGAAGAACTTCGGGAGTTCCTCGCAAGGTATTCTGGGAAGGGTAGCCTGTCTTCTTGGGAGATGTAGTTTCCCTCAGAGGGCAGGCGCTGGGGTGTCTGCAGCGTCGGGGCCCCCTCAGAGCACCCCGCTCTCCCCAACGGCCCCGGAGTCCCCAGGCCGGGGTGTCCCGTCTCCCTCCCCACGGGGCGAGGCAGGCGCGTGGGTGAGGCTTGGCACAGTTCGATTTGTAATATGGTTTGGGAAATAATGTTCACAGGTAATATCGAGGTGTTTTTCAACGTTTTTAAAAAATAGTTGTATCTATACATTTTTTCACAGTTGTGGGAAATTAACGGGGGGGGGGGGGTAATCTGACAATAATTATTTAATGAAAACTTCACAAAGCCCCAAAACTGTTATGAGCCAAATCAGCTGGGAGGAAGAATTTAATCAGAAAATAAAATGTGATTGATACGGAGATGCTCAGAGAAACACAATCAAAGAAGAAGATCGTGCTGGTTAAAAAACAACAACAACAACAACCAACAACCTGGTGTAGAGGGGAAAGGAAAGCAGCTATACAAATTATATCTATATTTTTCAGTTGGAAGGGTGGGTAAAGATGACAAGAGTCAAGCCCCATTGTTCTAGGTGCTCAACACACATAAATTAACATTGTCCCTGCCCCAAGAGTGCTTGCAATCTAAGTCAAGTTGCAACAAGTGATTGTAAATCTGGGGTAGAGATGATAAGATCATGAGGTTCCATAGGCTGATGATGTGCACTACTTGATGGCTCATTTAACGGCACAACAGGTTTTTAGGGCAGGAAGGAAAACAAAATACCCTATTTTACTGAATATCCACCAACATTTGAAAGTGAATAAATGGGGATTTTGGGGACAAAATAAAATGGAGACACAGCTTTGAATAACAAGGAAATACAGTGAAGCAGGAGGGCATTTTTGGAGGAATGACACGGGAAAATAAATATCTTCAATATTCTGGTCTGAGTGTTTGCAGTAGGGACAATTGGCTAGTGTGCAGTTGTTCTAATTAATTACCAGAGCAGTCAAACTTAAAATGTTTATAACAGTCTGAAAGTTTTTTGAAATGCGGAGCACCTGCACCATTCATTTTCATCATTTGGCATGGTGGGTGCTCAGGATCTTTGAAAATCAAGTTGTAGTTGTATTAAGATAGGAACTGAAAAATACCGAGGAACTCCAAATTAGTAGGCCCTTTTGAAAATGTTGGGTTACGGTCAGACCACAAACCACTGTTATTCATCAGATGAGCAACCAGGTAGTCTGCCGTCCCGTCTCATGCTCTAGTTACAACATGGCCTTTTCTTTTCATCCTACTTATGTGTATTTAATAGATTCTCCTGAAACACCTGCATGGATTAATTTCTTTCAATTTCAGGGGCAGTCGGGGGACAGGGAGCAGGGGGCGGTTGGATGGGGCGAAGGTTTGGGGGGGCGGTCAGGGGATGGGAGGGGTTGGATAGGCGTGGGAGTCCCGGTGGGCCTGTCAAAGTGTGGGGGTGTAGATAGGGGTCGGGGCAGTCATGGGACAGGGAGCGGGGGGGTAGGATAGGGGGTGGGGTCCTGGTTGGGGCGGTTGTCCCAGGAGGGGGCAGTCAGGGGACAAGAAGCGGGGGTGTGTGTGTGGATGGGTGAGGGGTTCTGAGGGGGGGAAGTCAGGGGGTGGGAAGTGGGAGGGGGCGGATAGGGGGCGGGGGCCAGGCTGTTTGGGGAGACACAGCCTTCCCTACCCAGCCCTCCCTACAGTTTTGGAACCCCGATGTGGCCCTCAAGCCAAAAAGTTTGCCCACCCCTGTTTTAGAGCCATGCAAGAAACAACAAGGAGACAGGTCTACGCACAAAACAATTATATAAAAATAACTTCTGATTAAAATATGTTTTTAGCCTCCAGGCTTATGCATTATATATATATTATGGTATCACATTACCTCTTTTGGCCATTTTTTCCCTACAGAATCCATGTGGAACTAGATAGAAACATTTTCTTTAATAATGGTAATTATCTTACTTAGATTAAAAGAAAATGGGAATTCAGAGTTAAGAATAAAATTCTGTATTCATGATTTCTTTTTTGTTTATGATTTATACATCACCATGAATATGCCTGCCACTTTACAGATTATTTAATAGCGTCCCTGCCCTCAAGGCATTACTTAGGTATTGAGACATATATGCAAAATAGTCCACTGAATACTTGAGCAACATTCGGAAATAGGGACCACTACACAGTTAAGACTAGATTGTGGCACCTATATTGGAGACGAGTGCTTCATCATCCTAGAGACACCTATATTGGAGACGAGTGCTTCATCATCCTAGAGACACCTATATTGGAGTGCAGTGCTTCATCATCCTAGAGGCAACATCAGGAAGCATGAGAAAGGCAGGCGACTTCCTAGAGTTCTCTAATTGCACTGGGGTGGGGAAAGCCACCTGTCACGCACCTTTAAAGGATGCACCAAACATCTCCTCCCGTGTGTACCTGGCTGGCATGTAGATGGGCTGGAGCCATGGTTTCTGTCTACTTGCTATGGCTTTTCTAGTCAGTTGTTCCCATTGGTAACAACTAAACATCAGCCCCTCAACTGTCCTGAGCCCAAGGGCTGCTTGTCTGGCTGGCCTTTACTCTCTCCCCTGACAAAAAGAACAGGTGGCTGGGTAGGGGAATCATAATATAATTTCCAAAGGACTTGTGAATGTTTAAACGGCTTCATTAAAAGGTCAATGACATGTCATGGCACATTTTTAGAAAGATTCCATTTAGATACAAATCTCCTCATACAGCAGGTTTTCTGTAATTCTCTTCTCTCTTCATTATTAAACATAATGTATTCCTGAGACACATGAGCAACTTCTCCTCCCAGGTGGTTGAGATCATCTGGGTTAACCTAGCTTCTCTGCTCCTAGGTTCCTTCTTTATCTGGGTGTGTAAGGTGAGAACAAAGGAGGTGCAAAGCAGACGGTGGCGGTCATAGCAGTGGGCAGGGTAGAGGATTTTCCTGGCTGCATTTTATATTAGATGAGTGAGACAAGAAGCACGGAGATTGAAAAGGAGGAGGTTGCAGTAATCAAGGTGAGAAGTGATCAGAGCTTGCACCAGGAGCTTAGCACTGAGAATGGGCAGATGCTGGAGCTGTAGAGGAATAATTGGCAAGATTCAGCAATAGCAGCAATGTGAGGAGGAGGAAAGAAGATTTAAATGATACATAGGTTGTGAATCTGTGGAACAGGAAGGGGAGAGGAATCGCTGACAGTAATGGAGAAGCAGTAAAGGAGAGGGGTTTGGGAGCTAAAATGGGGCATTGAGTTGTTGCCACATTGAGTTTGTAGCAGGACATCCAGATTGACATTTCAGAAAGGGGTCAGAAGAGCAAGACCGAAAGGAAAGGGAATGGCAGGGTGAAGCACATGCACATTTGGAGCTAGTACAAGTTCATCTGCGTATGGTACATGCAGAAGCCTGGTCTCCACTACTCACAAAACAGCAAATCAATTAAAGGAAACTAAAAAAGGAGGAATCATACTTTAAGGCTGCTCCAAGAGAATATTAACTTGCTTAAATTACTTGTCAAGAAAGTGTTGCAAGATTTATCTTCAGATTTTATTTGTCTGTGCAAGGGTATTGAGCAGTTATCATAACAACTCCCTTGTGATATAATGACAACTATGGGGCCAGGGCAGTGATTCCATATATAAGATTGTCAGGAAGTTCCCATTCTAAACTCAGTTTTTCTATCTATCTATCTATCTAATCATATGAAATTTTGGCATGCTGTGTCTTATGCCAGAGGAGAATTTTTCTTTAGAAAGCTTGAGGTCAATTGGACGTTCTTTTTTCAAGCTATGGTACTGTATTTCATTCAAGAAAATTGCAGAAAATGTAAATGAACATTTGCCTTACCTTTCCCCCACATACATCTCTGTACGTCAGCCTTTTATTTTAATTGTCCCCACAAAGCAAACCAGATAGCACATGAAAAATCTGTTGCAACCTAGTGCTCAAGTAATGACTTGTAAGCCTTTAAAACTTAGTTGTTCTTGAATGAATCTATGAACATAAATGGGTGTGGTGGCAACAATGGGATGATATGGTTATACCTGTATTCAGCTTTTCCACTTTCTGAAGTCTATCTCTGTATCTGTCTGTCTGTCCAACTGTCTAGGTGCTTATATGTCCTCCATCATCATGGCATCTAAGTGAATATGGCAATACAATTTTATGCAACATCCAGTTCAGTATCCCAAATGGGCCCTGATGGCTTAAGATTGGTGATAGGATGCAGACTATCCAGACTGCTGGTTCAAATCTAGGCTGGTTTAGAAATGACCAAAGGTTTTTTAACTCCTAAAGCAGGACCAAGATCTGTGCATTTGTAGCCACAGTGTCTGGAATGGTCCTTAACACAGCTTGTTTTTGGCAATACTTGCAGTTAAGCTGTACTCAGCACCAATTCAGCTGCACCCATTGCAGATACCCATTGTCAGGTACTTATCCTAGCATTGTCAACGACGTCTTGTAGCAGTGAGTTCCGCAGGTTAAGTATGTGCTGTAACGCACAAGTGGCAAGCTGGGTGTGGAAGCTTGCTGTGTGATACCTGTGCTTGCTCTGTGCTACCATGTTCTGTGGATAAACAGAGGACTTTGGTTTCCGGGAGGATGAGTACAACAGTTTTCATTAGCACTACATAAAGAAGAAATAATATAAACTATCACCACACACTTCAGAGAGAGATGGTGAATAGAGGGGGAAGTTTCAGACACAGGCAGAAGGGGATAACAATGAATACCAGAACTCGGGCAATCTAGCATCTCCAGGATGTAGGGAGATTAGCACTTTTGCTAATCTCACCCGTATTAGCACATACCACAGGCTTGTTCAAGTCAGTGGAGGATTTAAAAGTAAGAAAATGTTAGGGGTAATGTTCAGGAAAATGTAGTATAACCAGGCAATAGCGACTGCACAGCTAACGTTGAGACAAGCTTTTTATTTAAAGTAGGAATGAAATAACTTTTTTAACCCACAAATAACTTGTTTTTAACCCACAGGTGATTTAACGTAGCCTCCAGATTTTACACATGAACTCTTCCGAGCCCCACTGAATTTTCTAAAAGACATTTGTTTTAAGAATTAGTCACTTTGGCAGGGGAAGCATTGAAATAATGCTCCCTGTTTGAAATTTGATGTGTCCCCCTTTTTTTCTAGATCCCTCTAAACAACCACAGACCCTGTAAACCCTGAACTTCTCTCTCTCTCATGCACACACACACACGCACACATAAGTTAATCATGTGCACTGCAGCACGAGCTGCAGATTCTCCAGGTAACGTTTTAGAGGCTATCTCCCCAATCCGCCATAACATTTTCTGTCTCCACCAAATGGAGGTGACAGCTCTCCAGCTACTGCCTATTTCCAGCACTACTTGTCAGCCTCCTTGACTCACCAGCTGGGCTCTGCACTGTGGAGACAGAGACAGAGAGGTGATGTTCACAGCGGTCTGCAGGGTAGCGGAACAGGCAGTTATGGGGGATATAGGGAGTGAATGCTCCATTTAGAAGGAGCAGAGAGGGGTGAATGGGTAGAGGAGAGATCTAGGGGAGATCAATGCCACCATATCCATATCCCCCTCCAATATCGTCCTTTCCCCGTAATACCCCCTGGACCAGGGGAAAATGCTTTCCTTTACCTCTAGCACTTCCAGTCTGAGGAACTGTCTGTGGTTCATCTTCATAGGACATTCTTGTTGGCAAACCCCAAGTGGCTCGAAGTGTTCTTAGAAGTAGAAATGGTAGCTCTGACCCTTAGACTGCTGTAGGGACTATGCCCCACCTGCCCCCTTGTTGTGTTGGCAGGAGACTGGAAACGTGTGTGAGTGCTGGAGGAAAGGATCAGGGTGGGCAGGATAACATCTCAGGAGTGGGGCTAGCAGCCCTGCTGCTCAGACAACTTCCCCTGCTGCCAAAACACCTGTAGTTTGTTCATGAAAGTCCCCACCGGGAGGAAATATTGACCATTAACCTTATTCTGCATGCAGTCTTAGCTCTGTTTTCTTTCCTCACGTCAGCAATCACCTGTGTGCTCAGGGCTTGCAGTTAAGAAGAAGAAGCTGTGGAAGTGCTGGGGTTGCCAGCTAATGGCAGATGCTGAATGTTTTGAGTTTTTCCTACAAGCAGGTGAAAGGAAACTTTGTGCACTACTCTGCTACTTTCCTTAAGGCTTTCAGGCCAGATTTGCACAGGTAAGTGCTTACGTTGCACCTGTAAAACATTACACGTGGGGAAAACAGCTAGTGGTATGTGTCACCGCTACCTATTTTGTGCCCACAAATACCAGTTTGTCCCGGGCTGTGTATGCTGCATGGAATAAATGTAGGTGCCTGTTTCTGAAAATGTGGTCTTTAATATATAATTCAGAACAGCCATATGTGAGTGTATTCGTTCTTTATGTCCGCAACTCACCTGCAGATCCTTTACTCTCTCTCACACATCCTTGGCTCTGATATATTCTGATGATCTAGAGGCTGGATGCTTGTTGGGACTGTTGCTGCAATTCAGCACTTGCTGAAAGTTCTTACATGCATTGCTGTCTCTCCACAGCAGCTCTTCCTGGTGTTTAACTATTCAGTCCATGAAGGAGGAGAAACAAGGAAGAGGCTGCTGCCTGCTTTTTGTAACCTTTAGCAGTCAGACAGGTTTTTCCTGGTTATCAGTCAACTCTTGGAGTTCTTCTACTCCAGTGACACTGGCCTGAGATGAAGAACTAGTAGCAGCAACATGTTACAACACAGGGTTGAAACAGAAGCACATACCAGACTTTTGAGGCTGGGATTCTTAGGATTGGCTGTGGGCGTAAATGTTCCCATTTGCTATTATGTCTTTATGTGTTTAGTCTGCATCAGTGAACTTTGTTCCCAACTCCAAACCAGAAAAGTCTCTCCCCTCTCTGCTTTCAAGAATATCGCAAAGCAAACTATGACCCAGATTCTCTGCTATGTCCAGCCACAGCATGAGGGGAGAGAAGGCTGCAAGGTAGCCTGCTGTGTTTCTGTGATTCTCAAGCCCACTCTACTTTGGCTCTTGCACTGCTTAGAGCAGTTTAGGGGTTGCTCTAAATGCAGCAATGGGCAAGGCCATGATGGAGCTGAGGATATTGGGAATACAGAGGGCTCCAGCAACACTCCCTCCTTGTCCCCAGTATGCTGCCTACACCAAAGGCTAAAGGGGGTGGTGTAGCAATCGGAACCAGCTATGATGGATATACAACCTCACAATTTGGGAATCCCCAGCCAGAGAGGTACAGCCAGTTTGCAACCAGAGAATCTGTCCCTCTCCAAGGTGGAGGCTCTGAGGGAAGAAATACTTAAAAGGTCTGTTCAGATTTAGTTTTGATCTTCCCTCCATGGGCTTCAGTTAGATCATGGTTAAAATAAATCTCCAAAAAGGAAAAGGGCAGGGGAAAGTGCTGCTGTTTTATCTAACTCTAATAAATAAAATATTTTGCTGAGTTTCTCTTCTCTCCCTGACAAGTCTCTGTCAGGTCATCAAATATATCTCCAAGAAAGCCACCCTGCTACCCTCAGTGGTGTGTTTTTATTCACTTGTTCACCCTTCAGCATGAGCTTAATGCAAACCTTCAAACTCACAGTGAAGAGGGAGTCCACAGGGAAAATGTTAGTAACCCTTGAAGCTTAATCTGCCAAGCTTCATGGTGCTTGCCCACTAGTGTTCTCCAGCTGGAGACCTGTTTGCTGCAGATATACTTTGGAAGATTGGGGCGAAGAAAGGTATAAATGCTGCCACCCTGAATAACAGGGTCTGTTATTGGAAAGGGGAAAAATGAAAGAGAGGAGCATCAAGGTAAGAGGTCTGGAGAGGCAGGGATTGTCAAAAAGCCTTTCCCATCAAGCAGGCTTCAGAGAACCATAACAGACGGATTTTCAGTAACAGTCAACTATAAGAGTGTCGGAAGTTGACATGCTGTCCCTAGGAGAGCCGAGGTATTGACAAAAGACATGCAAACTTGAAAAACATACATTGGTGGAAATATCCATCATGACAAGTGACTGCACTTAAGTCACCAAATGCACCTCACCCCTGGGACAGAACTCACTTATAGTTGCACATCCAATGAAACCATCCATGGATAAAGCGAATGGCCAATAAAAGGGAAGCAATGGGTAATCAGATCTTTCAAAAACTATTTAGCTTTTCGGCAGTGAGTACTTGCTATAATTGACGTGTGCTTCCCTGCAAAACTGCTGGGCTCCTCAACCCCACCGTCAGAAGTGCTGAGCAATTCTGAGCCCTTTTGAAGCACAAGCACATCTCTCCAGAGTCACTTAATGAAACATCTCAAACTATTCTGAGTAGAAGTCTGACGTAGCCTTTCAGTCATTGTATTAATTGCACATGAAGGATGTCCCTATGTTTTGGGATATTTTTATGGTACTAGCAGCAGGAACTATTTAATGCTAAAGGGTGTTAAATGGTTTAGCACAGAGATGGCCACTTGAGGCCCCACAAAGTAGAAAGTTCTCAAGGTTTGAGTAGTTAGGACAGATTTTCATTTTTAGTCAGAAAGAGTCTGATCGGCAGCCGCTTCTCTGAGCTTACCTTTCCATTTCAGTATTTCCTAGGGGCCATCATCCTCCACTGAAGATGACATTATCTTTTACACAAACCGTGAGTGTTTTTGTCACCCGTTTGATTTCAGTCCAAAGAGAGTTAAGATCTTGGATATATCCCTCTTAGATGGTGAACACCTCTCTTGGGTAATTTTTATTTTCTGCCCGGTGAATGAAAGCCAGACCCACCAACGACACTCAGCTATTTGCTTTAGGATGCACCTGCATATGTACTTGTTTTGCAACAAAAATATCTCTGAAACTGAAATGATTTGTAGGCAAACTACAACTCTAGCATGCTAAAAGTAGTCAACAAGAGCTGGTAGATACTTTCTGTAGTGTGGAAACTAGGGGGAAGTGTAATCAGAAATAATCACAATGGGCCAAATCTGAGGTCCTTACTCATTTTTATCAAGTACATCTATCTATCTACATCATCATCTTCTATTTACATAACCATCAAATCTTAGGCAAACTTCCAAGACTTTTGCTCTCTCTCTCAAGGCTTTTGCTTGAATAAGTGATGGAGAAAACCTGAGTCTTCAGGATTTAGTCCAGCCTGCTTTCCTTCTCCATTTGGAGTCCATTCTCTCTCCTACCGTGTTAATATTTACTGTGTGATCACAGGCAGCAGAAGTGGCATGCCATTGTCGCTGTCCGTTGCTTCACATGCTTACTATCAAAAAACGGATGGGGGAATCTCTGTGCCACTCCCTGTCCACAGCTGTGGACAGCCGTTGTGTATCTGATTTTTTGTTGCGATTTGGAATGAAAATATTTTCTAAAATGTGAATTTTTCTCTGAAACAGAAATTCCGGTTTCCACACCACTGTAAAATATATAGAATTATGGTTGTCTGTCTTAGGTAGATTATTGCTGAAAAATTTAAACTGGTTGGTTGACAGTCAAGAAGTACAGAGCATTCCACACACAAATGGGCAGTGTGGGAGGAGGTTCAAAGATGAGAAGCAAAAAGGACGTGCTTAGGAGAGAGCCTCAGGTGGGACAAAGGGAGTGAGAGGGGAAGTAGAAGGAAGGGAGAGCAAAGTGCTGGGTTCATTGAAAAACCAAGGACATGTTCCTTTTGTGGTGGTGGGTTGATTAGCACCAAGCTATGCAGGAGAGGGCTTAGCCAGCTCACAGACAGGCTGCACTGTCACGGCTATGGAAATGCCAAACACAAAACATGTTGAGAATCGTTGATTGCTCCTTATGACAACGCAGACAGGAAGGCCCACAAGCAGCGGGAGGTGGATTGTTCTGATGCAGTTTTATCTCCATTTCAATCTGCGTGGTTGCAAGATAGCTTTTGGACTTTGTAACTCTCCTTGGACAGTTAAGCACTCGTTTGTATCTGTTTTTAAAAAAAAAAAAAAAAGATATTACTGCTTCTATAACAGCCTTGGAAGCCTTCCTGCACATCCTTGCAATGCAAACTTTACATGATCTCAGACGGCCACATTATTGGGATAATGACAAATTTAGCTTTATGAAAGCAAATAGTGGGTGAAGGGATGGTATTCGCAAAAGTCACCCTTTGTGTGGATACATTTGGCCAGTGCCAAGGGGTTAAGTCGTGAGTTAGAGTTGAGATGTTGTGCTCAGATCTTTTAAATGCAGACTTCGTCAAATAAATATTGTCATCAACAGAGCATGCCAATTTACGTCAGTTGAGAATCCTGCCCTAAAAACAGAAGAAAAATGAAACTGAGGGAAGAGAATATTTAATCCTGTACTTTTATTCAGTTTGGTGTTTTGTGTCATTTAAAATCTTTTCCATATTTAATAGATCTGTATCTTAGTCAGGGCAGCTGCTTGTTCTGGGAGAAATTCCGTGGCCTGTATCAAGAACAAGGAGTACTTGTGGCACCTTAGAGACTAACAAATTTATCTGAGCATAAGCTTTTGTGTGTGGGGAGGGGGGGGAGGGGAAGGTGTGGGGGCGGTGTCAGATTGGATGGTTGTAGTGGTCTCTTCTGCACTTGGAATCTGTGTACCTGAGTCCTGTTTATCCCCTTCCTTCATGGGCTGGGGGAGGACAGGCTTGCCTGCATAGCCCTCAACATGCTCATAATGCTTGCAGCTCTGCATTAAGATAATGACTATAATCAAATCTCATGCTTCAGGGCTTCAGCCGGTCACCTGCAGGCATCAGAAAAGCATTTTCCCCCTGCTGCACCACTGGGGTGGCTTTTTCCCCCATCTCCCTCTGAAGCATAGGAGATTGGTCCCAGCTGGAGACAGGACAGTGGACGGGGTGGACCGGTGCTCTGAGGTGATGCAGAGAATCTTTCTTCTAGATGTTTGGCGGGTGTCTTGTTCAAATGCTCAGGGTCATACTGATAGCCAGGTTTGGGGTCAGGAAAGAATTTATCCCCCCAGGTCACATTAGCAGGGATCTTAGGGGTTTTTCGCCTTCCTTTGCAACTTGGGGCATGGTATGCCAGCTGGGATCATATGGACATATCTCACCTAATCAGTTGCCTGCTATTGCAGGATTCGCAAGCATTGATGGCACCTCGGTCTCTCGCATTCTCTGCCTGTGGCACACAGTTTAGTTCCCTGAGGACTGAAATCCTTTAGTTTGATGAAAGTCTTTGGGATAGTATGGGGTATCTGAGTGAAAATTAATGGCCAGTGAAATACAGGAGGTCAGACTGGATGATGTAAGGGATCCTAGCCTCGCCCAAAACAAACTCTAAGAATCTATGAATTTTAATTGGGGAGCTAGGTGGGAAACATCTCAGTTTAGAGGATTCTAGTGCATTTTTTAAAATGCTAGACAGTAACATTATAAAATGGATTTTACTGTATAACATTAGACTTCCCTTCCGAGCACTGTAGAAATATTGGTACAGCAGAAAAAAGTCAAAGTTATCTGAAGGATCTCCTTGGGGAGCTGAAAAATTATCCCACATCTGCCTGTGTCCCACCAATGAGAAGTTTTCATAAGCACTTGCTATATTCTCTCCATATTCCTGCCTATCTTTCAGCCCACTCAAAGTATAGCAATTTAGTATCTAGATCTAAGATCCTGTGTACATTTTTCCTTCATAAATACAGGGACTCAGCACACCACAGGCATACTGAGCCACCCCACCACTAAACAAGTACTCTCTGTAGTTCGCAGAATTCCCAGAATACATGGCATGGAGTAGCATGGCATTTGAGATCTGAAGCATCTGAATGTCATGTAAAGTTCAATTAATTATTTTCTAAATGGTCACCAGAGCTGCTCTAGCTTTGATTAGGATTCCACCAGTATGACTGTGATCACAGTGAAGCCTTTCAGAGGAGGGGATGTTTGCTTTTGCTGTGGGCTGCTTCGCCTTGCCCTGTGACAAAGCCATTTCAGTAATGGATGCGCTCTACAAGGCTTAGAAAAACACGGCTGTGTTCTTTTAAAAAAAAGAGAATCATTGTGCTTCAAATGAATCAGCTCAGTGTGATTAGAACGCTGGCCCAATGCCACTTTCACACTATCCGCCACTAGAGCACAAACAAGCCAATCCTGGCCCGTGCAATGCTGAAGTCAATTGCCTCTTCACTTAAATCTGTGGCAGTTTAGTGTATGCTAAAATAAAGGAGTCAGCAGTATTCAAATTGCCCTTCTCGCTACATACCTCTTTTGTTTCAAAGGATCAGTCCTAGCCCTGCTCTGTACCCTTTGTTCTAGCAGGGCAAAGAGGATGGACCGCTAATTTAAAGAGTCAGCGTAGCCTGATCCCCTGCTGTGATCCTGAGCTGGTGAACAACAATTGGACACAAGTTAGAGCAGCCATTAGGTTGGTATAAGTTGCAGTCCTAGCATTGGGGGGATCAAAAGGTTGCAAAGAGCAAGCTCTTGAGCTGTGCAAGGCAGACCTGAGTGGCTCAGAACGAAAAACCTCAAATCCAGCAACCTGGATGCTTTGGGAAATGAGTGGGGAATTTGGGCTGGGGTTACAAGAGTATTTAGTATCAGAGGGGTAGCCATGTTAGTCTGGATCTGTAAAAAGCAACAAAGAGTCCTTTGGCACCTTATAGACTAACAAATGTATTGGAGCATAAACTTTCGTGGGTGAATGCCCACTTCAGCACTATTTAGGTTCCTAAAGATGCAGGTAGGTGAACAGGTGGATTTACACAAGCACAGGTTAAGAGCCCAATTCCCACTGAAAGTCACTGGGAATTGGGCTCTTAACTCACTCAGGCACTTTTAAAAATTCCACTAGTTGCCTCTCTGCATCTTTTGGCACCTCTATACTCTTGTAACCCTGCCCCTAATTAATAGAATTATTGTTCTATGGCTTTGATTATTGGCTGACGTGGTTTGAACATATCTTTTGTAACATGCAAGTAATTCACAAAAGGGAAAACTATCCTCATCCACAGCAAAATAATAATGAAAACAAAAGTGCCACAAGCCAGTGAACATCCTCTTTAAAAGGTTTAATTTCTGTTGCCTAGAGTGGAGCTGAAAGTTTATCACACTACATGCACTCAGCCAAGTGCCAGCTGAGATTGGAAATGTTTAGCAGCTTTGGGCAGTACCAGCACTCTGTGATTCCCCTTTCCCACTTAGACTGCCTGGACTCACACCAGCTTTAGATTGTCAAACAAAACAATCTTTTATTTTTTTCCTGTTTCTTGATGGGATTCAAACAATAAATAAAAATCACCATCCCTGCAAATATTCATGAGCCATGAAAACATGGATTCTTTCTGGTTTCCCTGGCCTTCCACAGTGCATACGCTTGGATATTTATTTCATTAAGCCCATCCTTCAGGCTCCAGTCCTGTAAACACTTAAGCACATGAACATAACGTACTTTGAGCTGCACCACTGAAATCAATGCAGCTACTCCCAGCAGTGAAGTAAGTACATGAGTGTTTGCAGAATCGCAGCCTTAAAGGGCCATTTATTTATTATTGACCTTGGGCTCTGATTAGAGTCAATTCTTGAGGCAGAGTTGCTCTCTGGGAGCTGGGCATTGGCACTGGGCTGAAATTCCTGAGAGAAGGGATTGCACTGCATGCTGTCAAGTATCAGGGGGTAGCCGTGTTAGTCTGTATCT
Organism: Chrysemys picta bellii; assembly: GCF_011386835.1. Classification (NCBI taxonomy): domain Eukaryota; kingdom Metazoa; phylum Chordata; order Testudines; family Emydidae; genus Chrysemys; species Chrysemys picta. Next base: position 108,106,188 of record NC_088798.1, read on the forward strand.
ACAAAAACAACAAGGAGTCTGGTGGCACCTTAAAGACTAACAGATTTATTTGGGCATGAGCTTTCGTGAGTAAAAACCTCACTTCTTCGGATGCATAGAGTCTGCATGCTGTTTGACCATCTCATTTCAGGACTGGCGTATCTGTGTAAATCAAGCAAGTTACAATTAGGAGCTACCCAGAACTGGAAGAATGCTGGTTTCACATTGCTGGTTTATCTCATGTGAAAGGGACATCTTTGCCAGAGGCAATGGCATTTAACTGCAAGGAGACTACATCATTACAGAAAAAATAGGCAATGCAGAAGCTAATAGGTCTGTAAGAGGAGGGATGGCCATTGTTTTTTTGAGAGTGAGTTTAATGCTAATGAACTGAAGGGCCATTAGCACCATCTTTTCCAGAATGCTCAGGTCTGACCTGAAACACGTCTTGTTATTGAAGATCCTAGATGCTCTTGAAGTGAGAATGCCAAGGTTGATGACTTGTGCCAAATTATGTGGGGACTTGGGAGGGCCAAACTTTTCTCTTTTCTCAGACTTGCATCTGAAGAAGTGAGGTTCTTACCCACGAAAGCTTATGCTCCAAATACTTCTGTTAGTCTTAAAGGTGCCCCAGGACCCTCTGTTGCTTTTTACAGACTACCCCTCTGATACTTCTCTTTTTGTGACCTAAGGCAGGATTTCCCTCCAATGGGTTGATTCTCCATTGCATGGATGGGAAGGGGGGCAGGGGGTTATGCAGGGCATTGGCAAGCTAATGAAAGTGAGGTCACTGAGGGCTGGTCTACACTACACAGTTCGGTCGACATAAGGCAGCTTATGTATTTTCTGCAGTGGCTGTAAGTTTGCAGTGTAGACATACCCTGAGTGATGATCAGAGCTGGAAGGGAAACAGTTTTTTTCTGGGAAAAATATTTAGGCAAAAAAATGTAGTGTTGTTTACAATACAACTTATTCTTAGAAAAATGTTCATTTTTAAAAAATGAAAAAAATTTTTTTGACAAAAATTGAAATTTGTTGTGGAAATTCCTGCTTAGTCAAAAAGCCATTTTCCATTAACCCTCCATCCTCCCCCCAACTTTTTAATAGAAAATTTCCAACTAGCTCTAATAATTCTTCTTGATCGAAATCTCTTCCAATAGTTTGCTTTCTACATTCATTTTTCTCTTTTAGTGATGTGGAGCTCTGCCCAGTCCCTGGAACCTGCACAGAGATGACATTTACCCTCTATACGTCTGATCCAAAGCCCCTGTCCTTCCTCTGGACCCAGAATGTGATTGATTGGTCTCTATGTATTTATACTGGAACGCATCATTATATCTATATTAAACACAGAGGATCATTTTGGGCAGGAGGGTGTGTGTGTGTGCGTGTGTCCCAGCTTAGATCTGTTTCCATTGTGATGTGCTTCTCTGATAAGGAAAGGTATAGGAAAGAGGCCACTAGTCTGGCCTTGTCTGTCTATATAAGAGAAACCCCTCATTGAATAACCTTCACAGAAGCATCCATGGTTTAACTGGCTTTTGCCTGAGTTGGTTGGCAGGGTAGAGAACTTAGCACCAGAGCCTCTTAAGGAGTTTATAACATTCCGTCTGAAAATACCTCTTAAATACCCGATTTTGAATGTTTTGTAAATTCCTTTTCTTTCTCGTCCCCCTCCTCCAGGCTTCTCAATTAATGATGGAATAAATTGACCAACAGGACAAACAATTGACAGCTGGGCAAATGTGCCTAGGTAGGTTTAGTTCTGCTTTTTCTGTCCTTAATTCAATTTAATTTTTTCTCATTTTGTTTGTTAAATGTCCTTGAAAAGGAGCTTATTTTCCAGTCCAGTCACATCCTGGAATGTGTGTATGTGTGTGTAAGAAGTGTTTGGAATCTCAGTGAAATGAATCTCTCTCTCTCTCTCTCTGAGCCCTCCTGTTTGAACTGCACATCACAGCACACTGACTTACAACCACAAAGATGTTAGTTACTGAACATGGGGTGGGAGGGAAAAGGGAATCCCACACTGATTTTACATGATCAATATTTTTAAAAAGTTGTTTACCTGGAGCTGTAAAGAATAGCTTGCTTAGCCAGCTGGAGATGCTGAGAAAGAGTTTATTGACCTTACTTGTTTATGCCATTAGAGTTTCCTTCTGTCCTTAGGGGTCTGGTTTCCCCTTGATCTGTGTGTGGGGTCTCCAGTTATCATCCGTACTCAACACTTCTATAGCACTTCATATATATAAAGCACAGCACAAATATTAACTAGTTTGTACTCACAATCCCCTCTCAAAGGTGGAGGAGTGTTAGCTCCATTTTACAGATGGGAATATTGAGACATGGAGGTTTAAAGGACCAGATTCTGCCACACTTACCAGCATCCAGCAGTACTTTACTTTTCGAGTCCTTCCATGGACTTGAGAGGTAATGTGGCCTAGTGGAGAGGGCACTGGACTGGGACTCGAGTCCTAGGATCTATTCCTGGCTCTGAGCTGCTGAGTAACCTATGTAAGTCTCTTGACCTCTGTGTTTTCCCTTCCACCCTGCATCTGTCTTGTCTATTTAGTGCGTGAGATGTTCAGGGCACGACCTGCCTTTCACTATATGTATGTACGGTGCGCAGCACAACAGAACTCTGATCTTAGTTGAGGCCTTTAGGTTCTACTGAAATATAAATGGTAAATAAATAATAACTCCGAGTGAATGAGGGTTCCAGAATCTGGATTTGCCTAAGGCCAAAGAGTGACCGGCAGGCCCAGGATTAAAATTTGGGAGTTCTAGCTCTCAGCCTTATACTCAGTCCGTTCTACACCCAGTATCTCACCTCTTAAGCATGTACGTCTTTTACCAAATGCTTAAAGTACATGTTGCTCTTTGCAGAGTGGAGTGTGTTAGAGGGATAATTAATGCTCATAGAAGTTGCATGATTGGGCAAGATTAAAAAGACAGGTCAGGGTTCAAATCGGCTAAAAGCTTACAACAATGAAAAAGCCTCAGACAGATGTGTAAATGTGAAAAGCTGTGCTAGGAAGGGACAAGTCAACTGAAAATTATGTGCAAGACTGGACCTTTGCCTAATCATTGTGGTATTTCCAACTCTGGAAGTTCTGGGAATCTGGTGAGGACCAAACTCATGACACGTACAGCCAGATTTGCAGAGTAAAGACATTGCAATCGGCACCTGAACTTTGAATGCTTACCCAAAATGAAGCTTTTTAGGCTCAGTCATTAACAGGCACCGCTGGACTTTTGTGTCATGACTGTTGAGGCCCTATCAGAGCTGTGCAAAGCCAAGAGGCTAGGTGGCAGAGGTTCATGCCAGCCTTTCCATCAGTCCCAATTAGCACAAGTCTGATTCACTAGCCTTGAGTTACTTGTATGTGAACCTGTCACAGAAACACACAGTGAAACGCAGTGGGAAGCACCAAGCTGAGTGCGGTTCGGAAAAAGACCAAAACCAGGCACAACATTGCTTGGAATGGAGTCAAGTGTCACACAACAGGATCAAACCCATCAGTGAATTTTTTTCAGTGAGCTTGAGCAGAGTTTTGCATTTGTCACAAAAGTCTCCAGGCTTGGGGAATTTCATGTTTCCTGGCGCTCTAGTTCTGTGCCAGTGTTACTCTGAAGGAAGGGATACTAGGCTGATGGACCAAAGTTGACATATCCCAAGAACCATTACTGCTAATTAATATTCCTCACATATTTAAACATATTTGTTGAAAATTACCAGGTTCCCCCTTGCCATCACCTAGAGATCTTCAGAAATAAAAACCTCTGTCCTGTGAAACTCAGGGGCTTACTGTTGTTGTTGTTATAGTAGCATCTAGAATAGAGCTGGATGGAAAATGACCCATCCTGTGAGAATTTTCAAGATTTTGAAATTTTTCCCATCTTGAATTGAGATGAAAAGTCAAAATCTCAAAATTTTTCAGTGAACTGAAGGTCTGGAAAAAAAAATCAGATCAAGTCAGTTGAAATATTTTGTTTTGATCATTTCAAAATGCTGTTTCCATTTGGACCTTTAACATTTTTTTTTTACATAGTCTGACTGTACTTAAATTTTGAAACAAAGTCATTTCAACCCAAAATATGCAACTGTTGTGTTTCAATGCAAGGAGACGAAGGAGCAAACTACCTACTGCCCTCGCCACAGACCCTGTTTGTCTGGTGGTGACTATTTATTTTTTATTTACTTACATTTCAAGTATGATAAGGCTTCTGGCTGGTGAGTTGATGAATGATTACACAAGAGTTGTCTCAGCTACCTTGATAAAATGTGGAGTAACTCCATTTATTCGAATGGAGCTAGTCTCTGAATTTACATGGGTGTAACTGAGAGCAGGGTCTGGCACTCTGAGTACACAGCACCTTCAGTAACAATGACTTTTATGAACTATACCATCATGATGAGGATCCTGAATCTTCAAACCCTCAATTAAACTTTGTAGACCAAGCTCTACCTTCCATCATAGCTGGGCATTTCCATTGCAGACAATAGGAAGCAAGCCGAAGCTGACCCTTGACTTTACTTTAAGACTAACCTGAAAGAGGGTTATTAATACTGTGAGCCAAATTTTCTGATTCTGTGCAGTTCTGCTGGGTACTAGTGTGATCTCAGTTACAGCGGTGTAAGTTCAGAGTGACACTGTTGACGTCAGTGGGATCACTTTGGATTTATACTGCTGCAACTAAGATCAAAATCTGGCTTACAGATTTCACTTGGGCTGTATATAATTCAGTGGACAATCTGTGCAATGCCGTGTCTGTCTGGTTTTAAAGGTGGAATCTAGTCTCTTTATATACCCAGCTTTCTGAATCTGTGGCTATTGCAAGCCGAGGCATGATAAATTCCTTTTTAAGAAAAAAGAACTTTAATTTCAGTCCCGTTGCATCCTTTCCTCGGTTCTTTAAAGTGTTGTTCTTCTCTGTGGAGAAGATAATTTAAAGTGATACTTGACTATATTCACACACCTTTTGCCACCTGAGGAGATCTGTAGCTGAATTGATTTGCATATGTATTGAATATGTATTCCTAGGACGGCCACACCAAGATGTCATATCTCATTTACAGCATGTTCCTGCTGGCTCCGAGGCTTGTTAAAGGAAAGAGACTGTAAAAAAGAAAAAACACATTACATGTGGACTGCAAACATAAAAGTGACTGAAGTAGGAAGAGAAAGAGATAGATTGGCAGCCTGGAGACATAATAAGCTATTAAACCGTTTAAGGGAGGCCTACCATGGCTTGCTGAGTTTGTTGTTCAATTACTATTACTGATGAAGAATGTCAATAATTATGATTTTCAGCCTGGCTTGACGTTTACATTTGTAAAAGTTTGAAAGTCCGACTGTACTAAAAATCAATGGAACAACCGTTGTATCTTCTCACAAAGAGGGTGGATTATGCCTCCTCCACATACTAAGAACTTTCAAACTCCAGGCTCATTAATGGACTGTGTCATACGTCATCATCACTGCTTCATATGTCATCATCACTATCACCACCATTTGCATTCTTTAAAGGGGACTTTATATATCCTTTGTATTTTAGGATGGCACCAGAGTCCAGATCTCTAAAATAGCAAGTGCTGAATGGATGTCAGCAGAACACACATTATAGACCGGGGTCGGCAACCTGCGGCACGCATGCCAAAGGCAGCACTTGGGCTGATTTTTAGTGGCACATTGCTGCCAGCCGCTCAGCCCGCTGGTCTGGGGTTCCGGCCGCCAGCCCCTTGCCAGCCGGGGTCCCGGCCGCTGGACCCACTCAGCCCACTGCTGGCCTGGATGGACAGAACCCGGCCAGCAGCAGGCTGAACAGGACTGGCGGCCAGGACCCTGGCTCAGCCCGCTGCCGGTCTGGGATTCTGTCTGCCGCCCGCGCTGCCGGTCTGGCACGCGAAACCTTTTACTGGCCCGCAAAACCTTAAATTAATGAAGACTTGGCACACCACTTCTCAAAGGTTGTCGACCCCTGTTATAGACTATCCTTTCTCAGCCTCTCCATTTCCAGTTCTGACGGTGGCATGGTGCTTTCCAAGAATGATTGCCCTTGGCCTTTTTGACATTCTTGTATAATTTACATTTCACAGCAATGTAGCCATGCCACAAAACCATATACTTTACCATGTCCTACCCCGAAGCGATTTCACTGAGAAGAATGGTATCAATTGTATAACAGGCTGCAGTGTGTGTCTCCACCAATGGAAATACCAGCACCATATGGAGTAACACTCATTGTAAATCTTGAAGAGATGCGGTGAAATACGGACCCCTGACAGGGTCCTCTTTTGGTGCTGTGCCTTCCACTTTGTTGGCTCTCAGGAAGGCTGCCCAGTAAACTGATGAAAACCCAAGTGTAGTTGAGTGGCCCAGAGATTTATGCAAGACTAAAAGCTCTCTGATGTAGTCAGTTAAGCACATTCACTATTGAAACTGGTGGCAATGTATGAATAATATCTTTGCAATAGATCTTCAAGTCAAGTTGTAGGTACATCTTAGCTTTCACCCATAAAGCATGTTTAAGTGGTGTACAGGACTCTCTGCCGGGCCACTGTACTGGGATACATTTCACCCTGATTGTTCAGAGACCTTGGAGGAAGACAAAGGACAATTCGAAAGTCTGATGTCTTTAAAACTCTCCTTTGCCATGATGCCTACAAAAAAGAACATTAATAAGGTTAAAAGAACATTATTAAGGTTGCAAAGTTAAATATTTTGGAAATATCAGAATTAAGGTTGCCAGTGCAACCTTAATTCAGCTCCCTTGTGTGTATGCATTATGATACAGTCTTTGATTACATGATCACATACACCTCTACCCTGATATAACGCAACCCAATATAACACAAATTCGGATGTAAAGCAGTGCTCCGGGGAGGCGGGGCTGCGCACTTTGGCAGATCAAAGCAAGTTCGATATAACACGGTTTCACCTATAACACGGTAAGATTTTTTGGCTCCCGAGGACAGCGTTATATCGGGGTAGAGGTGTACTTTTTTTTCCTGCTTCTGGTTTTTGAAGGCTCATAGGTCAGAAAATGGCCAAATTTTCATCTGACCCTCAAAATGCTGGTCATTCGGGAGCTTTGCTCACCCCTGAGCTATATCACATCCACACTGCATTGCAAGCATTTCCTCTTTAGTATAGCAGTAAAGTGGCCTGAAATGTTTGTGCAAAGGGAGAAAATGCGATAAGAAAAGGTAAAAGGATTGAGAAGAAGCTCTGAGTTATAAGAGGTTTCCCAGGATGGCATCATCAAGTCCCTTAGATCAGCTTCTCTTCATCGCTCTTTAGTAGATGAAGATGACAAAACAATTTAAGATGACCCAAAAAAGAGAAATGAAGATAATCTAAAAATATAATATGATCACAATTTATCCAAAGTGCCTCATCATTCTGGATTCATTTAATATGCACTGTAATAGCACTGGTCCTTATAAGAGCGTTTGGTATTCAGATGGATATCGCAGACACCTTCTGTAAGTATTGTGTTATAATTTAACAAAAGTTATTGGAAACTATAAATAAGATCTCACTCTGTCTATAATCTGCCTTTGATGCATAAAAAAGGCATTTGAAAAAAAAATCACACGTTCAGACAAACTGTAACTTAGAAGCAAAAGAATTTTCTGTTCATTAAAATATCAGAGTCACTTTCAGCAGTAGGAAAATCTTTACTGGTTTGCTTCACTTTCAGACACCCTTTCTGTAGTCCATGAAGGGACAATGAACCTGATTCTTCTTTCACAGCCACCGGTGTAACTCTGCCAAATTGATGTTTCTCCTCCTGATTTACACTACTGTAACTTGAAAGGACAATCTGGCCCCCATCTTTGGAAAGCCTTTCTTCAATAATCATCATCATTATTATCGTTGTGGTTTTGCTATATTGGTCAAAAACCAAAAAAAAAAAAAAACTGTTTTCATGAAGAATTTCAAAAAAAGGAAGTTGTCATCATTTCAGAATGTTGGAAACAGACCCATTTTTGTATTTGAAACCTCACTCCACAAAATTTTTCTTTTTCACATTTTTATCAAGAACATTCACTTTTTTGGTTATTTTTGTTTCCCACGCAATGTGGGTTTTGGTAAACAAAACATTTCTATTAGCTTTTTGATAAAAAATTTGAAAAAAATATTTTAAAAAGGCACCACATTTTTGATGAAAAATGTCAGCTATTTTTCACCTTAGAATTTGTTTTTGAATACAGCCATTTTTTGATTAAAAAAATTGTTTAAAAATTTCCAAGCTCTGATTAGTATCAGTAATAATTCATGTGTCAGATCAACTTCTGCACCCTGGTTCTGGGCTGATGGAGTCTGCAGTTGAATTGACAGAGATAAGACTTTCCTGTGGCGAGCCTTGGGCTATGACATTCACTATGACCCACCATCAAGCTGAATCTTGCTTCCTTAACGGTTTAATGCAAGATCCATGTCTTTCAGCAAGTCTGCATCTTAGAACTGATTGTCACGTGGCCCCTGCTGTCCCCTCTGAGAAATGAACCATCTCAAGTAATTGGCTTTACATTTTCAGGACAGGGAGGGGACATTGGTTCTTCTTCCTGAGGGAGTGGATGTACTCTGAAACGGTTTTCATTATAAGCAATTCATGGCACAGTCCAAAGCCTCCAATGAGCTCCTTGTGGGTGTAGGGGTCTGCCTGTGCAGAGCTCACTGCAGGTTCAGAGCCTGTGCTTGTACAGCTCCTAGCACAATAGGGCCCAGATCCTGACCGAGGCCTCTGGATGCCATGATAATATAAATGATTCATACAGGTGTACTCAGACAGTACACAGATGAGTACTTCAGCGATAGAGACAGGAACAGATGTTTTGAAGTGCTCAGGGCAGTTTTCTAAGCACCCACAATGGGAGCCAGCTCTGTTCCCAACATGCTGGGCTCTTTTGAAAAGCTGGCCCATTATACCAACAGCATCAGAAACGAGCACAGTTCTTTATACATCCTTGAGTAGGAGTCGTCCCTTGCCCTGCAGGGCTCCCACCTCTCCCTTTGTGCTGTACATGCACAAACATGGTTTTGGTTTTGGTTTTGTAAATCCTTCCTTTAGCTGGGATTCTCCTGCCCCCTGGCCTCTAGCCTCCGACAGCACATTTCCTTCTGCTAAGAGAGTGATCAGTGGCTCCAGTCCCCAGGGCTGCTAATGGGATGGGGTGCGGGGTGTTGGAGACACTTTCACACCCGCTAAGGGATGGTTCATCAAAGCAGGTCCTTGTGGGGATTGATTCCCCCTTGGAAATGTAAAGAGTTAATAACGGTGAGTGTTTCCTTACATAGATTATAGCCTGGTGGAAGGGAGGTGGGAGAAGTTTCTTTTAGAAATACCTTCATTTTAGCAGCTCTTCCCTCTAAGAAATGTGTCTCTGCTGGCTTCTCTCTTTACAAGAATGTATACCCTACCAGCAGGTCTCTTTTGCAAGAATTACAGCTGGTGAATAGGGGAGCCCCACGACAAAATAACATCTCAAAGGCTTTCCCCACATCAGGGTTATGAGGCGGCTTCTCTATTGTAAGAATAATACCCCTGCAGGAAAGGCAGCTCCCCCGACTAGATACTACAGCCGGGCCCTGAGAAAGGGCTAATACAGATCAACGTGTTTTCCATGTCACTGTGCTGTTCCCCTCTGTGTGAGCTGACAGCTAATGCTGTGAATCTGCTGCATGTCCCCTGTGCCTGGAGGAGTTTGGATGTCAGCTGCAGCGGAGATGGGGCAGGCATGGGCAGCCAGGCGTGAGCTGAGGGGAATGGTAAAGAGCAGCCAGAGAACAGGTCCTAAAGTGTCATTGTGGACCTGACCTTTAGAATGCAAAGCATTTGTCAGAAACCCAGAGAAAAGCCAGTCTCACCAGCCAAGTGACACTGAGAGGAGAGAAAGCGTCTCTCTGTCTTTCACACACCCATCTGCACCCCGGCCCCCCATACACGCACACATACCACACTAAGCGCTGGCTTACATTACAGAATTACGTCGGTATAACTACGTTGCTCAGGGGTGTGAAAGTGCCTAGAGCAGGTCTACGCTATCAGTGCAGCTGCGCTAATGCAGCGTTTTAAGTGTAAACCTGCCCGGGGCCTCATTCTCCTGCCTCCGGATACAAGTGTATGTGCTGAAGCCAGTGTGAGTCACACCGACCCACTGGCAAGAGAATGGGACCCAATGACCGTAGTCTTGCTCGGTCATAGATTCTAGGGGCTGTGACCTCCCAACCCACCCCAAAGGTACAAGTAGCTCCCATTGAAGTCAGTGGAAGTTACCCATACCCTGCATGGGTGTAAATAGGAATCTATAGATAGGGACATATCCTGGCCTCAGGTGTATGGGAGCAACTTGATCTCAGTGGGAGTTGCCTGAATCTTGCTTGTGGTCTGCAGGTCAGCGATTCCATTCTGTGGCCAATTCCAGCCAGCCTTCACCTTGGAACTCTGGCCCTTGGATTACATAAGAACATAAGAACGGCCATACTGGGTCAGATCAATGATCCATCTAGCCCAGTATCCTGTCTTCCGACAGTGGCCAATGCCAGGTGCCCCAGAGGGAATGAACAGAGCAGGGAAGCATCAAGTGATCCATCCTCTGTCACCCATTCCCAGCTTCTGGCAATCAGAGGCTAGGGACACCATCCCTGCCCATTGATGGACTGATCCTCCATGAACTTATCTAGTTCTTTTTTGAACCCTGTTATCGTCTTGGCCTTCACAACATCCTCTGGGAAAGAAGTTCCACACGTTGACTGTGTGTTGTGTGAAAAAATACTTCCTTTTTTTTGTTTTAAACGTGCTGCCTATTAATTTCATTTGGTGACCCCTAGTTCTTGTGTTATGAGAAGGAGTAAATTACACTTCCTTATTTACTTTCTTCACACCAGTCATGGAGGATAGTTCCATCAATGGCTATTAGCCAGCATGGACAGGGATGGTGTCTCTAGCCTCTGTTTGCCAGAAGTTGGGAATGGGTGATAGGGGATGGATCACTTGATTACCTGTTCTGTTCATTCCCTCTGGGGCACCTGGCATTGGCCACTGTTGGTAGACAGGATATTGGGCTAGATGGACCTTTGGTTTGACCCAGTATGGCTGTTCTTATGTCCTTATGTTCTAAAATGCAACTAATGTGTATACTGCGCTTTGTAGCTATCAGGGCCAGCTTTACCATTTTTGTGGCCACAAGGGAAAAAAAAAAAAAAAAACCGCTCGGACTGCCAAAGCAAAAAAAAAAAGCCTCTTGGACTGCGCCACCCCAGGCACGTACTTCCTCCGCTGGTGCCTGGAGCCGGCCCTGGTAGCTGTCTAGTAAAACCAACCCCCACGTGTGAAACAACCAATACAAGTAAAAGCGCAGTTTTACCTGTACAAATGGCATCTACACTTGGAGCTTCTGCGGGCACAGCTCTGTTGGTCAGGGATCACACCTCTTCACTCCCCTGAGTGACAGAGCTCTGTTGTGGTGTAAACTTGGCCTCAGAGGAATACCAGGGGGCAGAGACTTGCTCAGGTGCCGGAGACCCAAGCTATGAAAGGGTTTGTGGGCTATCAGCAAGATATTGAACTGAACCCTTCGCTTCACCAGCAGCCAACGCAGATTGCAGAAATTAAAGATCATTTAACCGCTCTTTCCTCAGCGAAGCCAATCAAACATGCAAATCTCTTGTCTAGAGTAAGGAAGGCAGAGCACCTAATCAGAATGAGTCCCCTTTCATTCCCCAGGACACCTTTCCCCAGTGCCATGCAGCCCAAGTGTTATATACACGGAGGTTCCGTACTAAGTGTTGCAGATTCTAGGTGCTGTGAGTAGTTGAGATCAGCAGCTGCCTCACCGAAGTGCTGAACATGGGGAGCTCCAGTCCTGCCTGTCGCTTTGTGCTCTGCTCTGACATCTAGTGGAACAATCGTACTAAAGCATCAGACGAGCGAAGCCGCTGAGACAATGGTTGGCTTCACTGACTACAGCGGAACAATAGACTCCACCATGTACTCATTTGTTTTATTGCACTTAATACAGCCAAAGCAATTGTGGCAGGAGAAAAGAAAAGCCCTCAGCCTGAACAAAGAGCAATCCTCTTCCCTTGAAGAATGTACTTCCTCGTTACCAGCTGAATGGTCTTCTAGCTGCAATAGTTTTAGGCAGCAATTTCACCGTTACCTTGTGATTAACACTATGAAATAAACTATAATTAATTCGCTGTCCCATGAGGTTTCAGGGTAAAATCTTGGGAAGCCTTGTGATAATCCCTGTGATAAATGAGAAATTACGAGGGGCTATATTTTCAAAGAGGTCTCTCAGAATGCACCCACACAGTCTAGGAGCACAGCTCTTTGCATTAGAGCAGGATGAATAACTGATTTGTCAATTTAATGGCAGTTCCGGAAAAAATTGGTTTCAGATCGAAGTGAATCTGAAAATTTGGGGGAATTTTTGGGGAATTGCCCATTTCAGGTCCAAAAAAAACAAGGAGTCCTTGTGGCACCTTAGAGACTAACAAATTTATTTGGGAATAAGCTTTCGTGGGCTAGAACTCACTTCATCAGATATATGAAGTAAAAGATACAGGAGCAGGTATAAATACATGAAAGGATGTGGGTTGCTTTACCAAGTGTTAAGTCAGTCTAATGAGATAAATCAATTAACTGAGCCAGTGTTTGAACCTGAGTCTTTCACATTCTAGGTGAATGCCCTTAGCTTGGGGCTGAAGGTTATAATGGGGACGGTGGTGGTCGTGGTGACAGCTGCAGCACATCCACCTCCACCTTCTCTTTTGGCCATTTTGTGAATGACCAAAGCTATTTGTGTCAAATATGCCAATAGTAAACTTTCAGATCAACTGAAACTTCATTTTTTGTCGAATAAACAATTTGTTGGGAAAATTTGACCCAACTCTAGTTTGCATATGCAAAGCCATCTCTTTTCACTCATGAGAAAGGAGTTGTGTATGCAAAGAGGCATTTTGTCTACATAGGGGAGATTTTCAAAGGTCCAAATGGGAGCAGGGCATCTGACTGCCCTCGTGCCTTTGCAAACCTCCCCCACAATGGGGCTGTGACAGGTTCCCCCTGGGGTGCCACTTGGAACTGGGGTACCACTGAGCCTGCTTGTCCCACCAGCCTGGGCTCCCTCTTACACTGTGATACTGTGATAAGCTGCCAAGTTCCCCAAGCTTGCTCTTTCACCAGCACATACAGATAGGGACACACCCAGCTGCATTCTCACACACAATTGCTGAGATCAGCTCTGCACGGGAAGGCTCAGCTAAGGCACCTCCCAGTTGCTAAGGCACCCCCCCCCCGGAGTGTAAACCCAAAATTATACCGTCTTGTGCTGCACATGGAACTGTACAGCGTAAGCTCATAAAAGTGGCCCCCTCCCTCAATGTGGAGAGAGATATGCAACAGCTTTCTGCCCCAACTTATAATTTCCACACACTGGTTTTAGACAAAACAAAAACAAGTATATTAACTACAAAGGATAGCTTTTAAGGGATAGCAAACAGATCAAAGCAGATTTCCTTAGTAAATAAACAAAACCACAAACTGAGTTTAACACACTACAGAGGTAGGATATGAATTAGAAAATTCTCACCCTGAGTGATAAACAGGCTGGCAGATTCTTAAGGCACAAGTTGCCTTTTTTCCCCAGGTTTTCATACACAGGCTAAAAATTCCTCTAGCCTGGGACCATCACCTCCCACAGTTCAGTCCTTGCCCCTCAGGTGTTTCCAGGTGTGTTGTTGTAGGGAGAGTGATGTCTCATCGTGATATAATTTTCCCCCTTTTAAATCTTCTTCCCACTTGCTGGAAAGCTCTTTTGCTGTGACCTGGGTCAAACTGTTCCCATTGTGTAGTGCTATTTCTGAGAGGTTTCTTTTGTACACAGTTCCTGGGATAATCCTTGTGCTTGTGTGCATTTCCTCAATAAGCCATTAACATTGTTTGGTCTTTTTACTGTTGTACCTGAAGGACTGCTTGTGGGTGATTTCAATCTCACAACATGTTTCAGTAATACATACGTAGCCAAACTTCATAACTTCACATACGATGATAGCACACACAATCCAATGAGATATTACTGTCTAGCAGATCGAGACTTTTAGAATGATACCTCACAAGGCAGATTTTGTACAAAACATATCCTAATTACATGACAATGGTGAATATTGGGGTGCCAGGGTGTCACATAGGCAATGCATGCATCTCTCACTTCTGCTGAGCAGATAAACACGGGATTTTTTGCTCATGGAAGGGTGTACTGGCAAATTTTATGGTTGCAGTTTTAGAGGCCCTGTTGCATATTTGGCTCTGTGTGTTGCTGTGATATGAGCTACTATGCTTAGATAATGCTGATAATGGTAGTGATCTTCCCATTATATGTGGTCCCTTTAGACTATGCTAGTGATATTTATGACAGATGAGTAAACCCTTCCAAGTTCTGTTTGCAAAGTGCTTTGCAAATTTGTGCATATGACTGGTATAGTTGGCATGGACTGGCAAATCCTGAGCACGGAAGAGGACAAACCCAGTTTTCTCGTGGTCAGATTGGCACTGCCATGGTTTGGATCTGACAAGTTCGTGTTTGTTCACACACAAGTTAGCCCTGTTTGGTTGCTTCACCACAGGCAGGATCTCGCTGCAGTCCTAATGCAATTCCAGCTCTCTGTTCCCAGAAATTGGATCAGGGCTGGTATGTGAATCAAAATATAAAAGCGTAATAGCGAGCCAGTTCCCACTCCCTTGGTGGGGAATGACAGGAGCGAGTACAGGCTTCTGGTAGGGAGATATAGAGATGAGATCTCACTTCTGCTGCAAAAAAGAGAACTCTGATCTCGGGGAAGTTTCAGAAGCAGGGCTACAGTTATGAAAGCCAGATGTAAAGCAGCCCATGAGTGGGGGACTTACAGAAGCTAGTAATGTGTCAAGCCACAGTCTGAACAAGACAAGCCAGTACAGGGGCATGTAGTCTCACTTTGTGACTTTTCTGTTTGCCTCAGAGAACTCAGCTAGCACACAGCCTCTCGCACTGAGATCAGTGGATCCTGCTGAACTGGGCTGGTCCTCCCAGTCACGAGGGGCAGGCTCAACCAGTCAGAGGCCTCGGAGATACACCACATAATTCACCCCACCTTACCTCTTGTGACAAACAGGGCCCAGGCTCGAAATAACGGTGAAATGACAATTTGAGGCCTTCCAGATGGAGGAAAAAAGCCCTATGGACAGCAGGGAAAATGGAGCAAGCCACTGCTGTCCCAGAGACACTCTGCTCACCCCAGCGAGGCTGATCTGGGGTGCTGCATTGTAGTCGGAGCTGCTCGCGTCTCCCTTTCTTGGTTCTCTAACTAACACTAGTGGCAGTGTCACAGATTAGCGGCTGCGCCGTAAGCCAGAAGCCGGGCAGGCTGCCTAGTGCTTGGAGGAAGGAGCAGCGACAGGGAGCTCACGTGGAACCAGCACTATCGTAACGTGGGAGCACAGGGCAAGCTCAGGCCCTCCACATCTCCTGACGGGTTTTCTTGCACTGTTCGGTGACAATACACATGTCTTAGACAAGGATTTAATTAAGATTTGAATAAGCCAGTCACTGCATACTAATTAAGAACCGACTTGATTATTTCCACATATTTTGTGAAGTTCAAGAAATTGGTTACGTTGCTATTAAATTAGCATATAACATCTGCAGCAATTCTCATCTGATGTAATGGGGCTGTTACTGCGTGTGACTAAAATAGCGATTGATGAACGAAATCCTGCTCTCTGAGCCACAGCAATGATGTAAGCAGGGCAGGTCTATTTTTGACACATACCGAGCAGGTCACGGTGAGAGATCAGCCCAGGTTGTGAAGTCCGGACTTGGGAATTAGGACTGGCTCCCAACCACCCCAGGACTCAGCTGTCCCTCTTTGGCCCATCAAAGAGATAGGCGGGAGCTGGGGTCTGGTTTGGACCTGTCTCTATTTTTAATATTAACTTTATATTTGCTTAACACACGGGGGCCAGCTCCCAGGGTGCAGCTGACCTGAAAAGATTGCAGATCTTAACGCTCCCCTGTGCATTACTCTGATCCTGCTGCTGCTCCGGGCAGGCTGGTCCCTCTGTGCTGTGTTAGAGCAGCCTGAGGTGTTGTCTAACTTACACTGGCTGCGATAGTCATATAGACAAGTATCAGCATAATGCAGGGACCTCCTGGCTATACCTCTTCCCTGTGGGTGTAACTCCTATCCCCTTTGCTGGTAGAAGGGGGATATGAGCTCTGCATGGCCATCCGGAGGATCAGACTTACATTGCAGTCTATTCTGAGACTATTAAATTGGTTTTGAGGCCAGATCGCCCTGCTGGAGTGGAGCAAAACAGATTCACATTCATCACAGCCAACTTGGGCAGGGTGGCTGGGGAGAAGGGGGCAAGGGCAGGGATGTTGTTCTGCCCCAGCTAATCCTGGTCACCAGAAGGGTCTCTTGGGTTCATAGGCAGCTGGTATAAAGTAGGACAGCCTGTGGCTGGGGACTGGTCTGGAACCAGGACGGTCCCAGGATCGGGGAATACAAAGATCGCTTGAAGCCACTTTTGCACCATCCTTCCTGAGCTGCGTCGATGGTAGCTTAGCCACAGTGCAAAAAATGGGCCACTGAATCTTAGGATTTGATACAGTCCAACTGTACGGTGGCTGTGAAGAAAGCTGTGGGTGGTCCAGGTTTCCATTATGTAGTAGGAAAAGCCATATCAACTACCCTGACCAGGCGTTCTGGAGGTGGCCAGTTGTCCTTTTGCTCACCTGCTGTTGATGATACCTCGTAATTCTTAACAGTGCTTACATTGGAATAGTGTCGGCGTGGGGCTGCCCCTCTGCGTCTCCATTGCTGGTCCAGTTGTTAAGCAGCCGGAGCAGTTGCCAAATCCAAGAGAGCTAACACAGCATCACACTGAGGAGAGTTGTCTTATCTTCTGTTTTCCTGGCTGGCTGAGAGTCACGTCTGACTGCGGAGTTGGGGTGCTTCCCCAGGAGCCCCGCCTGAGCGGACTCGCTGCGGGAAGCGCACATAGTGGAAGGGGATGCTGAATGCTCCGAGGTCAGACCGAGGAAGGTCGAAGCTATGTAAGCTTCTTGCCCTGGGGGCAATCTGCTCAGAGGGAGGAGGTTCCCCCAGAGTCCTGACTGGCCTCACATGGAGTAGTTCCAGAGCATTGCCCAGGGACTCCATGACACTTATGCATATGTCATGTGTGGCTAAAATGCCTGTGCTCGCATAGGCATCCTGTGGTCATGTTCAGCGGGGGTGGGAAGAGGGAAACTTACCAAGATTGGGCAAGTTTGTATTTTATGCAGCTCAGCTTCCCGTCCTATATATAGAATATACAGGCTCCCAATGTCTCTGGGTGAGCAGATCTCCCAAGGCCCACAGCTGGGTTGGCAATGTGTCTTGTGGACTGACTTTGAGAACGCTGATTTGTAGCATCCTTTCTAGAGGTTTGATTTCTTATCCATTTCCGGCTTGACAACTGACTAGGCTTTTACACGATGCCTCCTGTTCTACCCCATAAAATCCCATTGTCTGAGCCAGGTGTGCTTACGTGAGCGAGTGCTGGCCTACACAAAGCTTCCCAAACAGCTCGAGTTTGAAAACACTTATTGAAATGATCAGTGGCTAAGTTAGTATCATTTATTTGTATCACATTAGACCCTCGAGGCCCCACGGTGCAAGCCACTGTTTAAACACATAGTAAGAGACTGTCCTTGCCCCAAAGAGCTACAATCTGACTAGATAAAACAGAGATGGGAAGCAGAAGCATAGAGAGATGAAGTGACTTGCCTGAGGTTACAAAGCAGGTTAGTGGCAAAGCTGGGAATAGAATCCAAGTCTCCTGGCTCCTAATCCAGTGTTCTATCCACTGATCATACTGCACTCGCTCTGCTTTGACTGCTACAACCTATAATCAGTTATGACTATTACTGTTTATACCCCTGTTGAAAAGTGGGTTTCTGGCTTTTGCCCCTGCTGCTCTGTCCTCCTGGGAAGGAAAGTGGAACTGCTATCGTTTATAAAGATCTCATTCCCCTGATAAGGCACTGGACACACAGGCATCTAAGTTAGCTAACTATAGCAAAGCAGTTGATCAGCATGTCACCCATTAGTGCTGTAGGTGGAACTGCACTTGATAGGAATTACACTAAATGGATATAGGAGACCTGGGGATAATTGACCAACCTAGTCTTAAATGTGTTTGTGGAAAGAAAAAGCCACAAAACAACAGGCATCTTCTTCATTAGCCTCTCGGCAGAAGTAAGCAGCAGGAGGGGGTGCTGGGGGTCAGTTCCTCAGGTGGTGTGAATGGGCATCGCCCCTTCTTCAATGGAGCTATGCTGAGCTAACCGAGACGGCACTCTGTATAATACAGGCTGGATCTGGCCCGTGCTGTGGTGTTTGCAAACAGAACTGTACTTTGCTAGTTATATAAACAGACTCTCCGGGTGATTTTTTAAAAATGAAAAGCCCGACACTTACGGAGAGGTGAGGACAAGACTCAGAATGTTGGGATAAACAGGTTTATTGTCAGTAGTCCTTTTTCTGGGGTCTGCTGGCATTACGGACAATGATAATAAAACTTGGCTCTAATATAGCACTTTCCATCTTTAGAGCTCAATGCATGTTACAAAGGAAACCAGTATTGTTATCCCCATTTTACTGATGGGGAAACAGAGGCACAGGGCGGTGAAGTGACTTACCCAAGGTCACCCAGCAGGCCAGTGGCAGACATGAGAACTGAATCCAAGTCTCCTGAGTCCCAGGTGAGTGCTAACATAAGTGGCTGCATCTCCATGAAATAAGCAATGGGATGATATGCACTGGAGTTATATCAGTGATTAATTTAGCCCATATATTATCCACTCAGTGCAAAGTGAGGGGAAAGTTTCCCAGAAAGAAATTTCTTTAGTGCTAGTGTGGCTGCAAAATAGACTTGTCTTTTGAGTCTTTCCTCTCCTTACACAAGTACGAGGCCTTTCACAATCAAAGGGAGCCTTAATGCCACCATTTATAGCTCTGCATTTTGCTCTATTATTTGCATTCATCATTGATTCCCTTTATTTCAGAGGGGATAGTGACAAGATTTGTAAATTATTCCCAGCCGCTATCTACATTAGTCCAAACAGGAGAGTTTTTTCCCTGTCACCTTTGGGGACTGTAACCTCCATGTAATGTTTCTGGTTTCTGACCCTACCTCCACTGAAGTCCATTACAAACATTTCTTTATACCATAGCATTCATCTTCCTCTGACAGGTATGTTTCACAAGTCTTGCAAAGAGCTTTGTTAAAGGGGAGATTGTATTGCAATAAATTGATGCAATGATTTAAGGTCTCAGTTCAGGAAAGCCCGTTTATTCAGGACAGCATTTAAGCATGTGCTAAAGTTAAGCATGCACTTAAAACCCACTGAAGTTAAGTTTTCATGTATAAAACAACTAAGTTTCTAGCCCTCATGATTGCAGAGAAAAAACAAAACACAACCCCCCATTTTTTTTTAATCCAATGATTTTTAAGCCAAGCTCATGATTTTTGAATGTTCCATTGAATTCACTGGGACTTAAGCACATGGTTAAGTTAAGCATGTGTTTAAATGCTGTCTTGAGTATGGGATAGACTTTAGCATGTACTCAAGTGCTTTCCTAAACTGGGGCCTAATTGAGTTAAGGATGATTGTTTTGTTTGTAGTGGCAATCCCTTCTTACAGTTATTGACAGCCGGCTCCTGCTAATGCACTGAATCCCTAGGAAAGAAAACAAACCTTGCAACTCAGACGCAGATAAAAATCAAGCCGTTTATTTTAAAGAGGAGCCGGATTTTCATCTTTTTCAATAAAAGAGGAAACTTGATTAAATTCTCTACACTTGTAAGCACTGTGCTTTCAAAACAGACCTGACACTAAGTAGGTTAGTGGGAGGGGAGCTTTAACAAATTTCCTGTAACAGAACTTGATGTGATCCTCTGACCTGAATTTTCAGTCTTAATCTGCTTTATAGAACATGCCCGATCCTCAAACAAATGTAAAATCCATGAAGAAGCTTAGCTGTTAATTTAAAACAATGCAACATCAAAACAAAGCAACTCTCTAAGAAACATTAAACCACAACCTAAGTAAACAGGGAGTCAGCCAGTTACAGTAAAATATTGTTTTTCAAAGGAAGAAAAGTTGTTATTGAAAGTGTTAAAGAAGCAAACCTGGGACTAAGCCCAAAGCTACTGAAAGGGGCTTTTCATGATACATCCCCCTGAAAAACTACAACCCTCCCATAAGTCATCAGATATGGTATTGCAAAGGCATTTAGATGTGAGGTCCTGTCAAGCAATGCAAAAGCCCAATGATGTATGGCCCAAAGGAGTTTATCTTGCTCTGGGAAAAAAAGAGCTTGGAACTGACATTTTATATTTCGAAGCCAATAAAAACATCTTAAAATAACGCCCCCTCCCTCCCTCCAAGAGCAGCTGACAGTGAGAGACAGAGAGAGAGCAGCGATCACAAATGATTCAGTTTCTGGGTCTGAGAACTTTGTTGTGGGCAGTGCAACGTGAGTGATTTATAATTAACTCTAACATGAAGAATAAAATGCAATGCTTTCATAACTTCGCTACAAAAATAACCACATTCGCAGTGTTTGCAAAATTGGAAACAAATGTCCCAAGGAAAACAAGAGCTCTTTGCAGCCCTACCCGTGCTTTAGAAAAAGGAATATACTGGAATTCAATCATTACCACAAATGATGAGCCAATATCATTTGTCATGGGAAATTCATCTGGGTAAAACAGGATTGCTCCATTACTGCTCCATGACTCAAACAAATAATTGTACTGAAATATCTTAAATTAAAAGCAGTTCAGTCTGTTTTTTCTCTTTGGCAGCTAAGTTTTGTCTTCTTCTGTTTCTGGACCTCAAGGACCTGAAAGTGAAAAGCAGTACATTTAAATATATACTTTTGGCATAACCCAGCCAGTGTTTGAGAAAAGACTCTCGTGTCCTGGGTGCTCATCTCAGTGTTCTTGGATAATGGGCATGTACAAACATCTGTTGGTGCTAGTGACAGCAAAACTGAGCCCAATGGATTTTTGTTTAAGTGAGGTATGATTTGTCAATTTGGTAGGTACTAATTGTGAGCACATGAATAGACCCACTAAAGTCAACCGGACTACTCAAAGCTGAATATATGCTTAAACACCTTGCAGAATCAGGGCCTGAATTAGATAGATTAAAAGTTGAGAGGTTAGTTGGTCCGTAATGCTGTGCTGTATAATGCCTTGGAAAATAACAGTGAGGATTCTATCTTGACTCATGAGAAAGTAAAAGTGAAAAGTTTCTCTAGGAAAGTCCTGCACAAATCATAACAGTGCTGCCACCCTGCATGATCTTATTATGAGTCTCATGATATTGGACATTTTTCTTAAAGCCCCAGCTCTTGGAGTCATGGGATTATATGAAAATTTCAGTTTTCACTAAAAAAAAAAAAAAGCTTCTAGGTCTAAGGATTGCACACAAAAAGGAACCCCCATTTTTTTTAAAGTCTCATCATTTTTAAACCAATCTTATGACGTTTTGGGGGCCTGATTCCTGAATTTTTTTGAATGCTGGAAGTTGGCAATGCTGTAGAAATGAAATGGAAGGGCATGACTCAGGAGAACAGCATATTGCAGCTTAAAATCCTTGTCTATTATTCATGGTTCCTTATCTCATGGCTCCTGACTCGGTTAGCTATGTCTGATAAAGCCTTCCAGGGACAGACCGAGTTCTCCACAGTGGTATCCTCTTCAGGCGTCACCATAATTATTAATATGTCCTGTTACAAGGCACCATAAACGTGCTAAGTGTTGTACAGAATGTAACTCTGCAAAGCAATTAGTGGTGTCCCGGTCCACATGTGTTTACAGTATAAAAGGCACAAGTTGATAAAAACCATAGCTACTTCACAATAGAGCAAACACAATGCTACATAGAAAAGGGAAGACTGAAAGCAGATACTCAAGATAATGAATGCATCCTTGTGACCTATATTTATATATACAGGCCATTGGATGATGTAAGACTACAGGTCATACAAATGCTTTTCATATATAATACCAGGGATTGATCAATTGATCTATCTATCTAATTAGTTTAATCTTTAAATGAAAGGTGCTAGGTAATGTTGTCAGTCATTATTTTGGTTCATATTGTACATTTTCTTTCTTTCTTTCTTTCTCCAGTTGCACAATAAGAACTCCAGTCAAATGCACCCCTTAGAAACAATAAGATAAACCACCTCTGTCATTTACTTCCATTGTAGGAAGTCTTTGTCTATTCATTAACACCTCCGGCTTTGTGATCATTCATCCGCAGAACCACTGCAAGATTCGGTGATTTGAAGCCTGTGAAACCTAATTTTGATTCATGAGCTGGAATTTCAACAGCACAACCCTTGTGGAGCTTGAAATCTGGCTTCTCTTTTACCCAGCCTCATGGACATGCAATCAACCTATTAACCACGTCTGGAAGATTTTGATGATGTCATACAGAGCAAGCACAGAGTTCTCTCCCTGATGGACAAACTCTTTGAAGTGGATTGACAACAAGCCAGCTTTACAAGATGGTCCTAAGCACATAGCTACTGTTTAAAGGTCACTACCACATTTCTGCAAAATTCACTATTTTTGTTACACAGATTTTCACTTCACAGTTTTTTCTCTTTAATTCAATATGTTTTTGCAACTCTCAAATTTTGCTTTATTTGGAATTTTAACAAAATGGCTGTTTTTTCCCCAGATAAAAAACATACAAAGCTGCAATATTCCACCTATTTTTGATACAAAAGACCTTTGCATGGAAAATGGACTCAATTTTGAATTAAAAATGAACGACTTTAGTTCAAATGTCCATGAAAATCGCTCTATTTCCCAATTTATAACGCGAAAAATCTTGTTTTTCCATAATTTTGTATTTCATTACAAATATTTATACACACTTCATCGTTCGTTCGTTAAGAACATAAGAATGGCCATGCTAGATCAGACCAGTGGTTCATCTAGCCCAGTATCCTGTCTTCCAACAGTGACTGATGCTACATGCTTCAGAGGAATTGAACCAAACAGGGCCATTATTGAATGATCTGGTCCCCAGTCATTCAGTCCCAACTTCTGGCAGTCAGAGGTTTAGAATCATAGAAGATTAGGGTTGGAAGAGACCTCAGGAGGTCATCTAGTTCAACCCCCTGCTCAAAGCAGGACCAACCCCAACTGTATCAACCCAGCAAGGGCTTTGTCAAGCCAGGCCTTAAAAACCTCTAAGGATGGAGATTCCATCCCTAGGTAACCCATTCCAGTGCTTCACCACCCTCCTAGTGAAATAGTTTTTCCTAATATCCAACCTAGACCTTCCCACTGCAACTTGAGACCATTGCTTCTTGTTCTGTCATCTGCCACCACTGAGAACAGCCTCAGCCTCTCTTCGTAAGCCATGTGCCCCAGCCCCCTAATCATTTTCGTTGCCCTCCGCTAGTCTCTCTCCAATTTGTCCACATCTTTTGTGTAGTGGGGGGCCAAAACCTGGATGCAGTACTCCAGCTGTGGCTTCACCAGTGCCGAATAGAGAGGAATAATCACTTCCCTCGATCTGCTGGCAATGCACCTACTAATGCAGCCCAATATGCCGTTAGCCTTCTTGGCAACATGGGCACACTGATGACTCATATCCAGCTTCTCGTTCACTGTAATCCCAGATCCTTTTCTGCAGAACTGCTGCTTAGCCAATTGGTCCCCAGCCTGTCCTAAAGCTGCACGTGTCCTTGTTTAACCTCATCAGATTTCTTTTGGCCCAATCCTCCAATTTGTCTAGGTCATTCTGGACCCTATCCCTACCCTCTAGCGTATCTACCTCTCCCCTCAGTTTAGTGTAATCCCAAACTTGCTGAGGGTGCAATCCATCCCATCATCCAGATCATTAATGAGTTCCAAAGGTTGGTTGTGTGAAGTACTACTTCCTTATGTTTGTTTTAAACCTGCTGCCTATTAACTTCATTGGTTGACCCCTGGTTCTTGTGTTATGTGAAGAGGTAAATAACTCTCCCCTATTCACTTCCTGTACACCATTCATGGTTTTACAGACCTGTATCATATCCTGTCTCTTTTCCAAGCTGAAAAGTCACAGGCTTTTTAATCTCTTCTCATATGGAAGCTGTTCCATACCCTTAATAATTTTTGTTGCCCTTCTCTATACTTTTTCCAATTCTAATATATATATTTTTTGAGATGGGGCAACCAGAACTTCAGGCAACATTCAAAGTGTGGGTGTACCATGGATTTCTATAGTGGCATTGTGATCTATACTGTCTTACTGTCTATCCCTTTCCTAATGATTCCTAACATTCTGTTAGCTTTTTTGACTGCCACTGTACATTGAGCAGATGTTTTCAGAGAACTGTCCACAATGACTCCAAGATCTCTTTCTTGAGTGGTAACAACTAATTTAGACCCCATCATTTGGGAATATGTTTTCCAATGTGCATTACTTTGCATTTATCAACACTGAATTTCATCTGCTTGTTTGTTGCCCAGTCATCCCGTTTTGTGAGATCCCTTTGTAACTCTCCACAGTCACCCTTGGCCTTAACTATTCTTAGTAATGTTGTAACATCTGCAAATTTTTCCATCTCACTGTTCACCCCTTTTTTCCAAGTCATTTATGAATATATTGAACAGCACTGGTCCCAGTATGGATCCTTGGAGGCTCCTGCTGTTTACCTCTCTCCATTGTGAAAACTGACCATTTATTCCTCTCCTTTGTTTTAATGAGTTGATGATCCATGAGAGGACTTTCCTTCTTTTGCCATGATGGCTTACTTTCTTTAAGAGCCTTTGGTGAGGGACAATGTCAAAGGCTCTCTGAAAGTCCAAGTACACTATATCCACTGGATCATCCTTGTCCACATGCTTGTTTACGCCCTCAAAGAATTCTAATAGCTTGGTGAGGCATGATTTCTCTTTACACAAGCCATGTTGACTCTTCCCCAACATATCATGTTTATCTATGTGTCTGATAACTGTGTTCTTTACTGTAGTTTCAATCAATTTGCCTGGTACTGATATTAGGCTTATAAGCCTTTAATTGCCAGGATTGCCTCTGGAGGCTTTTTAAAAAATCGGCATTTATATTAGCTATCCATCAGCCATCTGATAGAAAGGCTGATTTAAGTGATAGGTTACATACCTCAGTTAGTAGCTCTCCAATTTCATATGTTAGTTCATTCAGAACTCTTGGGTGAATACCATTGGGCCTCGTGACTTATTACTGTTTAATTTATCAATTAATTCAAAAACCTCCTCTATTGACCCCTGAGTCTGGGATAGTTCCTCAGATTTGTCACCTAAAAAGAATAGATCAGGTGTGGGATTCTCCCCCACATCCTGTACAGTGAAGACTAATGCAAACAATTCATGTAGCTTCTTTGCAATGAGAGCTCCTTTAGCACCTCGATCATCCAGTGGCCCCTCTGATTATTTGGCAGGCTTCCTGCTTCTGATCTACTTACATTTTTTCTTATAGTTTTTGTGTCTTTTGCTAGTTGATCTTCAAGTTCTCTCTTGTCCTGCCTAATTATATTTTGACTTGACTTGACTTGCCAGTGTTTATACTCCTTTCTATTTTCTTCAGTAGGATTTGCCTTCTGATTTTTAAAGGATGCCTTTTTGCCTCTAACCACCTCATTGACTCTGTTAGTTAGCCATGATGGTATTTTGTTTGTCTTTTTATTGTTTTTTTTAAATTGGGGTATACATTTAGCTTGAGCGTCTATTATGGTGTGTTTATAAAGTTTCCATGCAGTTTCCATGCATTTCACTCTTGTGACTTTTCCTTTTGAAGTTCTGTTTAATAGCTGTCTCATTTTTTGTATTATTCTTCTTTTAAAGTTAAAGATTACTGGGATGGGTTCCTTTGGTATTTCGTCCCTACTAGGATCTTAAATTTAATTACATTAAGGTCACTGTTACTATATTCATCTGTTGGGTCAGATCCTGTAGTCCATTTAGGACTAAATCAAGAATTGTCTCTGCTCTTGTGGGTTCCAGGACTTGCTGCTCCAATAAGCAGTAATTAATGGTGTCTAGAATTGTATCTATGCGTCCCGTCCTAAGGTGACATGTACCCAATCAATATGGGGTTAGTTGAAATATCCCATTATTACTGGGTTTTCTGTTCAATCTTCCTGAGCATTTCACAGTTACCATCACCATCCTAATGAGGTGGTCAGTATTGTATTCCTACTGCCATTCTCTTATTATTCAAGCATGGAATTTCTAGCCATAGAGAATCTGTGGTACAGTTTGATTCATTTAAGATTTTTACTCCATTTGACTCTATGCTTTGTTTCACATTGTGACGAACTGGGACTGTTCTTAATGTGGTCTTGGAATGCTGAGAGGGGAGTGTGGCTAGGATGGTCTGCATTGGGGGATGGGAGACTGGCCGTGAGGGAGAATGCCTGAGCATGTAACATAAGAACCCAGGAAGGGGTTAGAGGCCAAGTGACACCTTTGCCCGGGAAACTGAACAAAGGCTGGGAAGAGAGTTTCAGAGCTGGCTGGTGGAATGGCTGGGAGGCAGACGGGGCTCTGACCTCCCAAGGGGGCTGTGGTGCCCTGGGACCCCAAGATGCACCTAATTGTGGGGGGTCCTGTTGTCTGTGCCTGCAAAACCTGTCTTGGACTGTGTTCCTGTCGTCTAAATAAACCTTCTGCTTTACTGGCTGGCTGAGAGTCATGGTGAATCACAGGAAGCCGGGGGTCAGGGCCTTGTGTCCCCCCACACTCCATGACACACATACAGTGCCACTTCCCCACCAGCATGACCTACTCTGTCATTCCTAAATATTTTGTACCCTGGTATTACCATGTCCCATTGATTATCAGCTTTCCACCAAGTTTCTGTGATACCTATTTTATCAATATTCTCATTTAATACAAGGCACTTCTAGCATTTGTATACAAACACTTATAAAATTTGTCAATTTTAATTCAGTTCCAGTTGTGATTAACTTTCTTTAAGTGATAGCAAAACAGTCTTTAATTTGAAGAATCCTTTCAAGTAATAAAGGTCCCTTCTTTGCCTTAAAATCTATGAATCTATGACTAAGCATTTTTATGGGTACAACACTGTTGCTGATGGTCAGCGGTTTGAAGTAGTTTTACATATGACAAGCATACAGTATAGAACCTAATAAAAGCCAACACAAGCATTAAAATGACTAAGATTATTTCTTAGCCTTCTTAGAAGGTGTGAGCTGGAGAATATACAGTTGTTTTTATATGATGTAACTTACTGCATATGATCTTTGCATATTACATTATAGTCCTGTTAGTAAATAATTGATTATTATGTAGGCAACATGCCTTCCTTAAAACAACATAGGGCCAAATCCATCACTAGTGTAACATCATTGATTTCATTGGTGTTTGTTTGTTCCTGTCTGTAGGGCATGTTACTTGTTTGCTATTGTGTGTGCCTCTCACTGGCAGAGGAGTTTAGCTTGCTCTAAACAGTGCATCACACATGTTAGAAATAGTGTTGGTTTGTGCCAGAGAATGAGACATTTGTTCAACCTCTCTGACTTTTTAAGATCATGTCTTTGTTTCAATAAAAGTTGAGTATTGTTGAGGAAATCCAAGTGGGTGCTTCATTACTCATCCAAACACAAAACAAATTTTCCTCCACAAATCAGTAAAGACCCTCTGACTCACAGATGGGGAACCACCCACGGAGGGTGGATTCATTTACATGAAGCTAAATGTCACTTCTTGGAAATAAGTCCACTTATGCTGGTAGAAAATTGCCCAGTGGAACAGGTTTCCACTGGAAAATTCTAATTCGACAAACTTGAAACATTTTGCATTTAGTTTGGACTTTACCAGGTAAAGCGTTATGATATAATATAAACATTGAAATGATACATTTGAAACAAATCATTTCTCTAAGGTCAAAGCAATATCGTTCCATGCACAATTTTGGGATTTTGACTTTTTGTCTTGATTCTGGATGAAACCCAGTTTTGAAGTCTTGGCATTTCCTGTGGGACAGAAATGCTGAAGTGACCAGCTCTAATGTCCACCAGAAGTTGAAGGTCATGAGTGAAATCTTGACCCAGTTGAAGTCAATGGAAGGTTTGCCATTGACTTAGGGGCCAGGATTTCACTGCTTGCATCTTCTCGTATGATTTAGGTGAAATTGGTCATTAAAATAATATCTATTTTGCAATTATTGGACCAGGTGCAGCATATGGAAGAAATTCCATTTAAACCAATTCTAACATATTTTATGGGGATATTGAAGCACTTTGGTAACTTTGGTTAATTAAGAATCACACCACGTCTGAGGCTTTATATCATCAATTTTATAGATGGGTAAACTGAGGCATACAGGAGTCACATCACACATGAGTTCAATGGCTGGGCCAGCAACAGGCATCTAGACTCTTAGTCTCCTAGGAGAAAAAAAAAGATGATATTTTCCAATTAAAGAACGAATGATTTAATCTATTGTCTAATCAATCAGGCTCCAATTCACCCATCTCCAGAGGATCTGGACACCAGATAATTGATAACACCTGTAATTTTCCTGTTCCTTTTGAGGTTTTAAGTGAACTTAGCTCTTGGGGGAAAAACTGACAGCCTTGGAGTATGAAGTCTTTTATTTAGCCACATAACAAGCACATGGCCATTAGACACAGCATGGGGCATTCCTCCACATTGCTCCAACAGTTTGTGTCAATGCTCTTTCGGACGCTCCGCTGGATGTCTAGGATTGAGAGAATAGTCCTGTCCCACTGATGTCAATGTCACCAGCCTGTCTGCTGAGACCCAACCCAGATGCTAATGTTGGCGTGGGTTTTTGCAGCAGGGATATATGACCACTAGGAACTGTTGGGTTTTAACTAAACTTGAAACCCTGATCAATTAGTTCTTGGCAAATTCATTCCTATTTGGCCATCCAGCGCTAAAATCAACCCTGGTGTAAATGATTTCCCTGGTGTTTTGCCAGCTTAGCCTACGGCAGAATTAGCGCATTTTCTATTCCCCTGTGGGAAATGATTTCTTCTGATTTGGACCCCAAAGATGCTTGTTCTGAAGCCATCAAAGGAGGAGCTTGGCAGCAAAAGACCATGACAAACAAAAATAACTTTTATTTTCTGTGCCATTTCCAGATTCCACAATATTATAATAACAAACCCTAAAACATATGATGCTAATACGGTGCATCTTTTGATGATAAACGTAAGTCATGATCCTTGTCAAAGAGACATAGGGATGAATAACACACAGCAATTGCCTTTCAAAGAAAAAGAAAGAACAAAGGAGAAAAAGAAAGTGAATTTTTACTTAATTACTGTATACCAGTGGCCATAATACACTAAAATTCCTGGACAGTGTGAGCTTAGGGTAGCAGAGGAATGAATGGGAAAAAATATTTGTGAAGATGATGTGACATTGTCTCATAATTCGCAAAACTCTAATGATTTCCAAAGCTGGTATACAAGATTTACCCTCCTTTTTTGGCATTCAGATCGACACAGGGGCTTTTTCTTGCCAACTAGAACATTCTTGAGGTGTTTTTTTTCCTCACATGAAGTTCATTGTGATCCCATGCTTGCTATTATCCATAAATTAATTTCTGGCACTGCAATAAATTCTAGGAAAACCAATAAAACCACAAACTTAGAGCTAATTCTTCGTCATTTTTCTTTTCTTTTCTTTTTTCCCTTAAAACGTTCTGTGGGAAAGACAAGGGGGGGGCATTAAATGTTTGCCGAGGTGCTAGCTTGGATCCACGGGATGAATTTATGTTTCCAATTGGTCTTCCTTACTTGTCGAAGCACTGTAATTGAAGTCAACGTTCTTTATTGGTTCTGTTGGGTAGGGCCGGCTTTGGAATGTATCATAGTTTGAGTCTCTGTGATTCACAGGAACACGTTTGTGATGTCTATTAAAGTTGGGCCAGACCCTGAAATCCTCACTCAGTTCCTACTTGATCCTTACTATGGTCTTCAATGGGAGTTTTGTATGGGTAAGGACTGACAGTAAAATTTACCCAATGGCTTGTTGTCTGGGTATTCAAGTCACACATTGCGGGCCCTGCATGCCCAACTGGCTGTGCATTGTCCAACTGGTGGCCCGTGAACCAGATTCAACCCATGGGATGATTCCATCTGGACCATGGAGGATGCCATTTTGTACTACAAAATGGCGTCCTCCGCACAGCATGACTTCGCATGCACTGTACATGCGAGGTCACACCACATGGAGGATGCCATTTCGAACTGCCTAAGGCATGCAAATGAATTGTTACATGCCTTACTAAAACTGTCATGGTATGCCATTGAATTTACCCCTCTGCATAGGCCTTGTGGGACTTGTGTGATACATTGGCCTTGTGGCCTTCTCTGCACATGGGAAAATTACATGGTTCAGCCTGCTGATCATCTTCTAATTTCACAAGCAGGAGTTCTCAGTCAAAGAGGGATGTGTGCAAGCGCATGTGTGTCCCACACATGCACATACTTTGAGAATTGCTTTGGCCAGAGGTGAGTGGCTCCTTTTATAGTAGCCTCACACGGTAGGCTGTCATGGATCAGCCAATGGAAGATAACATCATTAACAAGCAGGGGATGGCCTGTCGCTTACAGCTCATTCCCCAAGACAAAGGAAAATGTGTCTAGTCCATTAGGTAACTGAGATGTGAAAATAGCTCCATTTTTCTTGGTATGATAATACAGATTTAGAGCCTCATTTCCATTAAAATTACTGGGTTGAAATGTCCACACTGGAGCCTTATTATGATTGATCTATATACAGGCAGGTATGTATATACAGTATCTTTAACTCATCGATCTGTCTCTTTTGGGGAGCTTGATTCAAGTTCTTCATTGTGGATTTACTTTGGGAGACGGAAGGCTTTCCCAATGGAGACTTTCAGCTTATAGTCTGATATATTCTGAGCTGCAAATAGCTGGGTGATCTTAGTTTGTGCCTAAATGGCCCAAAGTCTCTAGAGCAGGGATGAGTGTGTTTTTGGGCGAGGTCTGGAATGTGAATTTGTTTTCAGACAGGATTTTTTCTTACAACAGTGAAGTGAACGGGAGGTTTGGCATGAACCTGAATAGGAGCAGGATCAAGCCCTTATCTCTGAAAAAGAAGGACTTCTTCTGGTCATGTTTTTGCTGAGGTCAGGCTTGACAAAAAGAAGAGATACTGAAGCCACTTGCAGAGCTGGCTAATGGAGAACCAAAGTCCTTCCTAACTAGAAATAGTCATGTCCAATTAATATTGCGCTTTCCTATAAGAGATGACTTCTCTGAGTTTGTACATTAGTGCAATTAAGGAATCTCACATATCTTTAAAGGGGGAAGGATTAGCAGAAAGCTGAAAAGTCTATTTTTTTTGCTGATGACCTTTCTGTATTAGTCATGTAGAAACAGACAGGCCTTGAGTGGTATTGAGACATGGACATGCCATGTTGTGATGCTAATCCAGAGGTATAACCTTTTGTAACTGGTGTTTTTCTTGGAGCTGCCTCCCTTTGCAATCACAGGAGATGGATATTACGGGTCATGAGCACATGGTCCTAATGAATTATCCCCATGCAAATAATCGACATAGAGCTTTGGGTTCCTTTGAGATGATGATAATATAATACATAATAATCATTCATTAATAATTAATTTATAGCGACAGCAGTGTGAAAAAGCATGGTGGGAGCTGTCCAGATCATTGTGATTACATATGCCAAGGAGTTGTATTGGCAGAAACACTCACCAGGTTGAGGGACTGCAGCGTGAATTGGACAGAACCTGCAATTCTTTAAAATTTGCTGCTCCTGAGTTTTTAGTAAGAATGCTCTCCTCTTGCTCCCCCCCCCGTTCAGCTCCTTGCGGGTTACCAGGTCAAGCCACAGGAGCTATGCCTTTGCCTTGCCTCCCAGAGGAGAACAGCACAGAGAGCACTAGGAACCGGGTGAGGGGCAGAGTCCAGCTGGGCCGTGGAACTGGCATGTCTGTGGACTGGTCAGACTGTGCAGACATGTCACTTTTGGGAGGCAGAAGATGTGTGCGCCTTGTTGGATTCCTTCCTTTCCTTTCTTTGGCCTCCTCCTGCTAGGGTGACCAGCTAGCAAGTGTGAAAAATCGGGAGACCGGGGATGGGGGGCGGGGAATAGGCACCTATATAAGACAAAACCCTGAATATTGGAACTGTCCATATAAAATTGGGACACCTGGTCACCCTACCTCCTGCCCTCCTCCCAGAATATCTCTCTCTGAGCCATTCAAAACTAGATGGCATCCACTTCAGGACTGTGAGTGGTGGACAATCAGCTGCGGAGAAGCAGGGAATGATGAATTTTTCCAGAACGCTGCACCTGCTCTTTTATAAAACATATTAGCGTTGTTATAAATCAATGAACATGGTTTATAATAGCAATGATGCCCTTGAAATCTGTTAAGACTGCAGTCGGCAAGTGGTTTGTTAGAGCATTTACTGCCCTTGGCTTCACCTTGGGCTATTAACTAACAAATCGGTTATTAGCCAGTGGTGGTAATGACCAATTTTCTAGGGATGATTGCTTAAATATTGCCCACCTTGAAAAGAGAATTATTGCTCAACTGAAAACCGAACCCTTATTTTCAAGTCGACAGAGCTTATGATCTTATTTTTTTATCTTCCCCCACCTTCTAGGGGGCTCTGAGACCATATTACTAGAGAACTGTTTCCCTATCTGCCTTCTGTGACTTGAATCCAGGAAAAGTTCCATATTTAATATTTATTCTCTAAGCATCAGTGGATGAAGACAGAGGGTAATGAAACCAGTGTTGCTGAAAGTGACCACAAAGATAATAGATTCTTTATGATGTCCAGGAATTCTGGACTCTCAGTCTCAGCTTAAATGTACCACGGCGCCAAGTCTGTCGCTTTAAGCTTAGTATTCCTGCCATCTTCATGACCTGTCTTTAGCCCTGACGAGTACAGGCTGAACTAAAGATATCAATCTGTCTTTCCCCCCCCCAGAAACAGTTTAAACACCCAAAGCTGGATGCAAGTGACACTCTGCAAATGGGGGGATTTTCAGAGAGGGGGAAAAATATCCAGGAAAGAAAGAAAATAGTCACTTCAGAGTCCATTGGCTGTACGTGTTTGTTAAATATGTCATTATCTGCCAGCAGTTGATGCTTTCTGCCTGCTGTGATCTTTTCCCCAGAGCAATACAGAGCTCCTAGCCAGAAGCTGAGCCTTCTTGGCAGTTTTGCTATTCTCTTCTGCTCTCTTCTTTCTTATGAAGGAAGGCTGGCTTAGTGGTTAAAGCACTGGCCCTCAGGCAACCTGGCTTCAGGTCCTGGCTCCACTATGTGATCTTTGGGCAAGTTATTTAGTTTCCCGTGCCCCCATTCTCCATCTGTAAAACTTGGATATTGAGCATTCCTTTGTCTGTCTTGTCTCTTTTGATGGTAAGCTCTGGGGACTAACTTACCACTTGTATGTACAGCCTCTAGCACAATGGGCACATGCTCTCAATTGAGGCCTCTTGGCACTATCATCATGCCAATAATATATACCACTGATGCCGGACATCAATGTACAGGACTAAAAAGGGGGGGAAGGTGAGGTGGAGCTGTTCAGGAACTCCACTTCTCCCATAGGCTTAATGAGTTGATGCAGTTAGAGGTGGGCATGGACTGGCACCAAGAATCCGAGCACATCTTACTTGTGTGCGTGCATTTGGGGGTGAGGGGGATGGAGGGTTTTGGAATCTGGACTCAGACACAGAGTTTGGGCCCACTGTTGGTTTAAATGATTCCACGCAGGGATCATCCCTGAGTGCCTTGGCAGGTCTGTGAGGCCACAAGCTGCCTGAAGTTCACATGTGGACGATTAGCAGCTTAGCAGAATGTTTTTGTTTACCTGTCTGTTCCTGTGGATGAGTCGCTGTGTTTGCACCATCCTCAACTTTGCGTTTGTTTAACGAAGGGCAGGGCTCATCAGCTGCCTTGCAGCCTGTCTGATTTATGTTGTGTTATTAAAAGCAGTCCATGAACTCAAATATACTGATCCCATTGAAGTCAATGGCAAAACTCTTGCTAAGTCCAGTGGGACTAAGATATGGCCTAGAGACATTTATACTGGGTTCATTTTAGACCATCGATGACTTGATAGCTCTAGAGTAGAGTTTTGTGTTTAAAGCAGCGATAAGTCCTCTTTGGTATGTATGAAGGATACAGCATATCCTTCCCCCACATTACAGCATTTACTCCAGTGCAGTGAGGGTGTAAAATGCCGCCAGACCAGAATGCACTTTGCACTGGCGAAAAGCACCATCTGTCACGCAGGGGCAGTAGAGAATCAGAGCCCCTGGTGTAGAGACGGACTGTTCTGAGGCTAAATTAAAACGGGTAAATAAATAAATAAACAGTCACTTTTCTTTCTGTTGAAACACGAGTGCCAAGCAGTGCTCTCTGCCTGGCTGAGCCTGGGTCTGAACCGTCTGCCGGGGGCTTTGGGGAGCATCTTTCCTGACTCCACTCTCCACACCTCCAGTGCAGGGTCAGTGGCACTGGGCCTTGCTGAGATTCCCAGGCTGATAGGAGTAAATAATGAATGTTGCACCAGCTGGCTGGGTAGCCTGTAACCTTCTGTTTCTAAACACAGGATGTAAGGGGGAGGGGGGGAAAGTGCCGCTCTTGTCTGTGGCCTTAATAGTTCTGGCCACAGCTTTACAAAATAAGATCTAAATATTCTGCAGGAAAAGTGTGCTTTAAAGGGACACTCTCAAGTTTTGTTATGCCAAAAATGCACCAGTCTATATATAAAATCCAGACAATTCTCTCTCTCTATTGAAAACAAATGGGTCAGTGTTTTTTAAGTTCAGATGCCAAAAGCCTGGCATCCATTAATAACATTCTAATAATAAAAAGATCCTATAATAACAAACCAGCCTGCATAGCCCCGCGATCATGGACAACCCTATAATAACAACCCAGGACCCACCAACATCAAACTGGTATGCACACTCCGCTCCCCTGAGCAACCCTATACTAACAAACCAGGGTGCATAGCCCAGAAGTCATCTGCAGTACCAATCAGTGTGCACAGACCAGTGTTCATGAACAGCCCTACAATAACAAACTGTGTGAGCACAAGGAAGAAAACAAACTCAGTGAGGAAACAGTTTATAATTTTAAGCTGCCAAGAGGCAAAGTGATTTTTAAAAGTTGCTGAAAGTCAGGTCCCTTAAAGGTGACTTAATTTGGGATCCCAAACTCGATGCACTCAGAATTACTAGACACTTGTTAAAATACTGTACATGACAATGACAGTCAAACAAACCTTCAACAGCGGAGCTAGATGCAGTACGGAGCCCAGCAATATATATGCCTTCCTGCCAGGGACAATGCATAAGGCCTCAGAAGTGGCAGCAAAGTGTGGGCTCATTGTCCTTAGGTAGCTGCTAGGAACTAACTCCTGGCCACCCAGTCTAAGTTCTTTCTATACAGCATTACACGATGCACAACAAAGCAGCAAAAAAAAAAAAAAAAGGCACCCTGAAAAATATTTGGACACAAGAAACCCAGCTTCAAGTTGCAGCTTTGTCCTTCCTACTTTCAGCAACTTCCCGGGAGGTTACGTGACACTACATGCTGTGCCACACCACCAGAAGAAGAAAGTAGCTCATGGGAAGGGGCTGCGTGGATCTAGCCAGAGGGATAGAGTTAACCCTTTGCACACTGACCTCTGGCTAGAGAAAGAGCCACAGCTGGCTGCCCAGACGGCAGGGTAGCTAGGCGGGGCCAGCTGTGTAGAATTAACTCATCTACCCCAGCACACTATAAGAGGGAGCAGTGAGGCACCATCCCTTGGAAACTGCTTGAGAGAGTGGGTGGTTTCTTTAACTCTGTGGAATGGGGTGTAAGTGTATCATGTTTGATAGTACTCCACTCAAGGAGGCTCATAGGAGCCTCTGGTCAAAATTCACCAAGCTGTAGAGAGGGTTGGAGTGACATTCTCTCCCTCTGATTTAGTTCATCCCCTCTTAGGGTGTTGCTAGACCTTCTTTGCCAGAGAGAATTTTTAACAGGAAGGGTAATTAACCATTAGAACAACTGATTAAGGGTTGTGGTGAATTGTCCATCGCTGGGATTTTTTAAATCAAGATTAGCTGTCTTTCTAAAAGATCTGCTGAAGCAGGGATTAATTCAGAGAAATCCTGTGGTCTGTGTTATACAGGAGGTCAGGCTAGGTGATCATAATGCTCCCTTCCAGCCTTAAAAATCTATGAATCACTGGGCTCGTGAAAGATTCTGAAGCGCCATTTTTTTGCCTTTCCAAAGGGCTGGCTTGCACCAAGTGTCAGATATTTTCAAAACCCTTCCCCAGGAACCCCTACAGGGAGCACAGACCGCATTTTAAAAGCTATATGCTGAACATATATATAGGATCCATTTATATATGCTATATACGATCCATTTACTCTGTTATGAATGCAGTATAAATCTTTCCAGCAAAGTGAACTTAGAAGTCTGTTTGCTAAGCTGGCTTCCTCCTTGATTATGATTATAACAGCTTCTTTCTCTTTTGTTTAAAGAGAACCTTGGAGTAGATTATCCAGTCCTGACCTCTGTTGAGTGCAGCACACTCATCTCTCTGGTTTTCTCACAGCTTAAAGGGAAAAACTGAATGACTGTGGAGTTCAAATCTTAGTAGCGTGTTAGTGATGTTTTCTTAGACCTTGGCTGGCAGAAGCCACATTGTATCTGTCTTTGGTGCTTAAAGGGATGGGATAGTCTTTATGTGCACTTGTCTTGCCACAAAGGTGTTGACATTCCACGTGGAGTGCTTTATCCTTTCCTGTTCCGATCAGCCCAAACATACTTTATTGTCCAAAATAGCTTGGAACCACAGCTTGCTCTGCAAAGAAATTAGAGTGAAAGAAGCAAAACAGCTGATACTCAAAACAAGTCTGTTCCAGATGCAATAGCATCACACACCTGTATGTAGCTTGGAGTGATTCCTTATACAGCCATGCACAAGTTTTGGCCTGGTTACTGTCTTCAGTTAGCCTTGATTATATCCCACAAAAGGCCTGAGTTCTAAAGGGGCATTAACCTCAAGCAGAATTGGCTTGATAAGTGTACAAAGGTATACAGCTCCTTGGGCAGAAGATTATTTACATGGGACCCATACATCACCACTACACCACCCTCCTTCCAGCAGTTACATAGAACTGATGTTGAGTTGCTGGATGAAGCACAGGTAGGATCACAGAAGTTAGAAATAGAGCAACCTGTTAGATCTAACTTTCTGCCAGGGGTCAGTGCGGGGTTGCGCCCTCTAGTACACATTGCAGTGGTTTGTCCAGCCTAGTTTTCAGAGTCCCAGAAAATGGCCCTTCCACCACTTCCAATGGGAGACAATTCAGGTTCAAGTCACTACGGGGAATGGTTCTCATACTTAGACAAATGTTTAAGAGAGGTTAAAAAAGAAAATTGTATCAAATGTAGCTTAGCACTGCTAGGGCCTGCTGCAGAAGAAAGCCAGCCTGCTTGCGTGAATGTGAGTTTGAGGGACTGGGCCAGTTCGTTGTGCTAGAAACTAGTCCTGTCACAGCCATTTGTACAACATTCCGCTTGGAGTGCGTGTTATGCCACAATAGTGATGCAGGGCATCTGACCGGAAAGACCAGACCCAGAATGACATAGACAGCTGGAAATTCCATTAGAAATGCAAGTTCCCAGATGGCGCTGGGAGGTGGGAAAATGGACTGTGGAAACCTGACAATCTAGTTTTGCGTTGCCTGCTTGAAGGAGATGGAGGAGTTGATATCAATAGATAAACAATAACAAAGAAAGATCTGCAGAAGCAGAGATCCACTTGTCTCCCCGTCTTGAGTCATTAGCTTTCTGCAGCCTGATCCAGCCGCATGATTAATTCTTCTACTCTTAGCTCTATGCTTTCCTCCTTGTAGCCCCACTGTCCTTGGTTCTCCCTCCCTGATCCAGCCTTCCATGGCCCCAAACTTCTCCTCCTCCAAGTACCTCCTTAAAACTCTACTACTTCCAAGAGGCCGTTCCACCTTAGACACTGTTAATGAACTGGACTAAAACTCTTTACCTTAACAATGAAAATTGTAGAACCAAGCTGTGTGCTAAACCATCACTGCTTTATCTCTTCATGTCCTGCCCTCCTGTGTTTGTACATTGTCCCTTGGTTGTCTATCTAAGCAGTGAGAATTCCACGCAGCCTCCTTGGGAGAGATATTAAACCTCACACTTCAGATCTGAAGACAGTCTCTACCTAGGAGAGTTCAGGAGGTGGCAGGTTATCCCACATCTGCTTGGTGCAGAGTTCTTACACCTTCTTCTGAAGCGCCTGGCAGGGCCACTTTTGGAGGCAGAATACTGAAGTAGATGGGCCATGGGTTTGATCTGAGATGGCAATTCCTGTTTCCTGTGAATACCTTTCTCAGACCTGAAGAAGAGCTCTGTGTAGCTCGGAAGCTTGTCTCGCTCACCACCAGAAGTTGGTCCAATAAAAAGATATTCCTTCACCCAGCTTGCCTCTGTAGAGCATCTAACATTCTACTGATGCAAGGAATAGATAATAATTAAGCATTGCTGGAACTAGTCAGGGCCTGGGGGGGTAGGAAGGTCAAGGTCTCCACATCCTCCTGAAGCTGTTTATTTGTTTTTATTTTCACAGAACAAATGATTGTCCGAGACATCAGTCCATCACATGGCAGGTATTAAGCCAAAGATGTTGAGATCTATTCATAGGATCGCTGGGCCAACCAATTAAGATAAAATAATCACGGCTGTCAGGGAGAAAGACCCTCAGTTCTGATGCAAAAATGATTAATAATAATATTGTATTACAAACTTGCTGTCTATCTGAACTTTTGTCCATCACTTGAACTGATCATGAATCAAACATTATTCCTAAAGCTCGAAAAAGCTCAGCTAACGTATTTATTTCTTTTCCTTCTCATGCCCTCTTATGGTGGTCCTGACCAAAGCTGGGAGTGGTAGGGCTGTTTTTGGTGCAACTGGGAATAGACTAGCAATGAAAATGCCATAATGGCCTATTCTTGTGAGGTTTCCAGCTCAGATGTGCAGACCTGACAGGTTTGATGAAAGTATGGAGAAGCAACCAAACCTTTATGTGAACATTCCAACCAGGGCCGGCTCTGGCTTTTTGCCACCCTAAGCAGAGCGCCAGGGAGAGGGCGGTGAGCCCGGCTGAGGCCCCGCTCTCCCCGACCGGCCGGAGCACCAGGGGGGAGGGCGGCGAGCCCGGCTGGGGCCCCGCTCTCCCCGACCGGCCGGAGCGCCGGGGGGGAGGGTGGCGAGCCCAGTCGCGGCCCCACTCTCGGGCCAGAGCGCCCCGCCGCGCCGCCCCCCTCCAGGCGCCGCCCCAAGCACATGCTTGGTGGGCTGGTGCCTGGAGCCAGCCCTGATTCCAACCCGTGTCTAATGTTCATCAGTCACTACATTTCATTATTATTATTTGTCATCATCTAGCAAATGGTTCCAAAGTGGACAGAGTTGCATCAGTTACTTTATTTCACCTCAAACAGATAAATCAACAAAACCAATGTGTAATTAAACAAGAATGTTCTGTTCTGCAATCTTTAGCAGTTAGTTAATCACTTCACAGTGGTGTTAAGGGCCCGGGGTAATTTTAAAGGAACTTCATATTGTTTGGTGACCCAGGGATACATTTTCAGAGTGGCTTGTGGTTGGTGTTAGCCACATGACAAAGAATGCAGAGAATTTAGAGGCAGATACTTGATAAAGACAGAAAGATGGGTTCTTAGTGCTATTATAAACCTCATGCTATACCACCCCCCAACACAATCTAAAAGTATGACATTACTTGACATTTCTTTGCAGTCAACTAGAAAGCTCCATTTTCCAGAATGCGATCATACAAATTTAGTCTAATGCAACAGTACAGTAAGTTACCCGGTGCCTTTCATGATTATGTCACCAGCACTTTCCATCAGGTGACACATCAAACATGTTTAAAATCACTATACCAATGCAGATGCTGCTTTTTTTGTACCTACCAGATGGCCCAATTAAAAGAAATTTTGGGGGGAGGAGGGGGAAAGAAAAGGAAAAGGAAAGCCAAAATGGACAGTTCTTTAAGCACCAGTATTTCCAGCAGCAAAGACTAGCAGAGTGGTGTTTTGTGCCTTCAGAAATCAACAGAATTACTAGTATAAAAACTGTCACTACCACTTTCTTTTTGTTGTCATGGTTGTAAGGAAAATGAAATGAGGCTGCACCGATATATTTCATGGCTTTAAGAGAAAGCAACCTCAGTGTGAAAATTAGAAATAGACCTAGATTTTTGTTGTAACTAAACAGCCTGTTAACCTATTTAAATAGAACATATTGCATAGTCTTGTACTATAATACATCAAAGTAATGCAATCATGTCTGTTTTGATACTGCCATATCTTGGTGCTACCTGGGTGCTCTTACATGAATGGTACACGGAATTAGTTCCACATTTTTTCTGTTACAATTAGCATATTAATGCACCAGAGAGAGAGCGCTAAAAGCCTGGATGGTTGAGCACTCCCAGTCCCTTTTTCATTGAGCTCTGACATTCAGCCCCCACTAGTCTGCAGGAATGTCTCGCTGCCTCATGCTTCGTCTGAAGAGCGGCCCTGAACTATGTACTGCCGTTGAGGTGCTGTACACACTGAGTTACTTTGTTGGCTTCAGAAATCATTCCATAAGGAAAAGGCTTCATGTCAGGCTGCAGACACGTTAGGGTTTTAATTTGTTTTGTGTGTGTTTATATGTATGTGCACATACACAGGTACACAGACATATCTATGACAAGTTTCAGAGTAACAGCCGTGTTAGTCTGTATCCGCAAAAAGAAGAACAGGAGTACTTGTGGCACCTTAGAGACTAACAAATTTGTTAGTCTCTAAGGTGCCACAAGTACTCCTGTTCTTCTTTTTGCAGACATATCTATGTATATGTCCATCTACAGGTACACAGACGTATTCACACATTACTAATGGGATTTTCAAAGCTGCCCATTTGCGCGCCCATCCCACATATATATGTGCATGTATATATAGGTGTATATAGACACATGTATGTATGGGTAATGTGTATATGTGTATATAATGATATGAAGGCTGTGTCTCAAATTAGAGATTCAGTGTGACTGGTGAAAGTTCTAATCTTCAGTCTATCTTGGTGAAACATTAATGAACTTGTAAAAACAGGAAGCAGTGGAAAACAAATGAATTTCAGCTGGTGTTTGAAGAGCTGTCAGATCCTCTTGCTGAAATGTTTCAGAGGAACATCTTTCTGATAAAACCTCTGAGAAAAGTGGAGGAGTTTCAGAAGAGTGATTGGAAAAACAGGATGCCGACTTGCAGGCTTTGCTAATGCATTGCATCTGCAAAGACTCTGCCAACTGCATACAGCACTGGCTATGTGAGAGCCGCGGAACTAGGGAAAGTTATTACATCGGAGCGTGATGGGTGGAGGGGGAGGAATCAGGCTATTCCCTTTATGCATCTTCAAGTTTGAAAAAAAAATGCAAGCCTTTTACATTTTTTCATTCCCTGTCTCCTCTGCTGTCAGCACACAGCCTTAATTCTGACAACAATGACCCCTACTTTGCCACCCTAGACTATCTTTCATCCTGGAATCTCAATGCATTTTACAAACATTAAATAAACTCCCTTTCCCAGTGTTGGGAAGACTGGCCTCTTTGGCTTTGGGCAGGATGCTTAAGCTGTCTGTGTCTTATTAGCTGACATGAGTCACATTTTTCAGATGGGAAAACTGAGGAATAAAAATGTGGCCACTTATTTTAAGCTCCTGAATTTCTGGGTGTCCATCTTGAGACACCTCATAATTGGGCCCCTCACAATAGTGGGCGTGTTGCAAACCTAGGCCCAAGTGACTTGACCAATGTCATGCAGCAAATCCACAGCAGAATTGTAATAACACAGGAGTCCTGCCTCTTGGGCTTCTGCTTCGACCTTCTTTCCACCCCTGGAGTCTTTCTGTTCCGCTCCTGGTACATTTCTGCTCCTGCACCATTAAAGTTTTTCCATTGACCTGAATGGGAGCAGGATCAAGCCCATAGAGAGCTCCCTGCCTTGTGAGACTCTAAGGACATGCATGGACCAAGCTCAGAACCCACTAGGGAGTTTTAATCTTTTTCCTTGGGGCAGTTGCTTCCTGTTACCTGCAAGAAAAATAACAGGAGTGTTTTAATACAAAACTTGTTTCAGCAAAACACTTAAGCGCATGCTTAACTTTAAGCATGAGAGAAATCTCATCCTTATTTATTAATACACTTGCGCACACGTCTACGTCCCACTGACTTCAATGGAACTTGGGTTCATGATGCAAGTGGAGAACGTGCGTGAGTGCTTGGCTGGCTCCATATGGTTGTACCGTATGGGAGGGTAATTTAGAAGATTTTTGCTTTTGTTTATCCCTATGTGGATCATCGCGTCCAGGTCATAGCAACAGAAAGACAATTCAAAACATCCTGGTCTAAATGAGACAATCTAATTGTGGGCCCAGGAAAGCCAAGGACGAAGCAGCCACTAGAACAATGTAAACAGGAATGCAGCTTTAAAAACATTAAAAGGCTAAAAGGCGAGAAGCAAAGCTGCTGTCTATGAATTAATTTTTTTTTATTTGACTGCTTTGCACCTGATTTCAATTGCCTAAAACTGCCCCTTTTGCGGAGGAAGTGGGGTTTAGTGGTTAGGGGACTGGATTGGGATCCAGAAGATCTGATTCTCTTCCAAGTTTTGCCACTGATGGTGGGCAAGTCATTTTACCTTTGGGTGACTGTTTCCCTTCTCCCTGTGGGCCTGTCATGCCAGTCCTTGCAGACCCTAACCTGCAAACACTCATGTACATCCTTCACTCGACATGCATGAGTACCCCAACGGACAGTCATGGGACTATTTGCGCACATAAAGGTAGGGATGTGCGTCCATCCTGGCAGGATCAGTGCCTTTGATTGTAAACCCTTTGGGGCAGGGACTGTCTCTTGCTATTTGTGCCTGCAATGTCTAGCACAACGGGACTTTGATCTCAGCTGAGGCCTCTAAGCATGACTGTAAAGTAAATAACACTAACTGTTAATAATGAATAATTCTCAGCATCCATCAAGTGCTGGATATGCACAGAGTGCTTTGTAAACATTAACTTAATCTTTGTGCTGTGCTATGAGAGAGGAGATTATCTAGTCATATGAAGCGCAGTTTGCAGATGGGGAAACTGAGGGATGAGATTGGCTCTCTGATGATAAATTAGAGTTCCCTTTGCTGAAATCTACCAGTATTTTGCTCAAGTCTCAATAAACCTGCCTGTTTTAAGTGCAATAAAAGCTTTTACAAGCGATATTTTTCCTACCGCTATCCTGGAAGCAAATACTAGATATATTTCACTCATTTAGTTATAACAATAATTAGTTTCTTCTTTAATTATAACCTACCGCTGTCTATATCTCTGCCTGTCATGTCTTTATTAGACAGTTAGATCTTTGGTAAAGGGACCATCTACCAACATATAGCAGGTAGAAAACCAGCCTTAATCTTGGTTGGGGCCTTTAGCTGCCCGTAATTATTTTTATTCCTATTGAGGTGTGAGGAGTTTAATTATTGTAAAATTCATGTTGTCACTGGGCTATTTAATTCTATCTGGGGTCATTGACGGTGGTGGGGGTTTATTTTGTAAAGATTGTCTAAGGGTGTTCGCAGCCCTGGGTGGGTGCTATTTTATTATAGAGCAGTAACAATTTGAACATATCAATGCATAACATTCTATGCTGTGTGTTAGAGCCGTGTAAAATACGATGCCTCTGACTGGCCATTTATACGGATAATAAGAATATCCACAGAGGGTGATCCCCTGGGGGAAGGTAGCATCTCTTTGCTCAGCATGTGTATATACAGTGTTTTGCACAGTGGACTCTGAGGTGCTACAGTAATATAAATAACATAATAGTTAATGCTTAAAAAAAAGTTTTGGAAGGGCCATAAAACCTCATGCTTCAGGGTTTAAATGAGTCTTTAAGCATTAGAGATTAGGAGGCGACCTCATGTGTGGAGCAGATTATTCCACATCTGCCTAATGTGAGGTTTCTTGTACCCTTCTCGGAAGCATCGAGCATTGGCCACTGTTGGAGGCAGGATATTGGGCTAGATGGATTACGGGTCTGATGCAGTCTGACCATCTCTATGTGTCTGTGATTCACAGCTGGTTGTGGGGGCATTTCCTTTGGTTTTGCATCTCCAAAATCCCCTTTAAATTCTGAGTTTGAGCAAACACGAATCCTGGTTTAATGGCTGAGTCACACCTGGCTTTGTAGCTGCACGAATCTATGAGTTTCACACCATTTAGCTGTGAAACTCTCAGTTGTTCTAGGTTTGATCAAAATGGGGGGGGGGGAACCCACGTCTGTACAAAAGAAGAGAACCTGCCAGGTCCCTTAATAAACCATGTGCATTGATGGGTCTGTATAAATAGGATGATTTTTTTTTTAAAGGACATTTATTTCCAGCCAGTGCTATATTCTAATGATTTTCTGCCCCTTACCTCCAAAA
The DNA here is from genome assembly GCF_011386835.1 of Chrysemys picta bellii. Lineage (NCBI taxonomy): Eukaryota > Metazoa > Chordata > Testudines > Emydidae > Chrysemys > Chrysemys picta. The sequence goes on from NC_088798.1 coordinate 108,150,841, forward strand.
GAACTGGAAACCCTATCCTCTTCCCATCTTTTAAATCAGAGGGGTCTGAACCAAAGACCCATGACCGAACCCTGGATCCAGATTCAGATCTGAGTTTGCAGTTCATGCATATGGATTGGATCCAGTCTGAACCCAGCAAACGTTGGAGACAGTCCCGATCCCAATGTAAAGCACGCAAGGTTCTGGTAATATTTGGGTCTGTCCATGGCAGAGAGATGGAGTTTGGGCTGGACTCATCTCTGAAATAAAATAAAATAAAGTGTGTGTGTGTGTGTGAGAGAGAGAGAGAGAGAGAGGGATGGGGTGGGGCAGGGAAAGGAATAGAACGTTAATGACTTGAGAATTCTCCAATTCTAATAAGGGAAACAGCTTTCTCATAGGTTCCCACATCATCAGTCAGTTCATCACAAGCATTTGGTTGCAAGACATTTTTTCTTGTAATGAATTGAATAATCACATCTGTTCCCTCAAAGCTTGAGAAAAGTTTAAAAAGTCATTAGCGTTCTCCCATTTCCAGCATTGGCAGAACTTCCTTTTCTTTTTGTCAGCATAGAAGATGTGTGCGTGTGGAAACACAGCTACGTGTTTGTGTGTTTGCAGAGATCCTGCCACACCCCCATATCCCATACAGACAGGGAGAGAGAGAGAGAATCGATAGGTAGCTGTAGGTTATACACACACACACACACACACCACACAGCTGTCTCTCCACACAGAGAGATCTATAGATCTAGCTCTAGATACACATACACAAATATGTACTTTAGGCACCAGAGGGCAGGCTTTCCCAGTCACGTCTCTCTCTGACTGGGATCACTGCTATTGTTATGTTTATGCAAACAGCCTTTGACATAATAGCTTTGAAACAGTTGAAAATTGGATTGTGCCTTGAGGCCAAACATTCAGACCACCACCTTGGCTATATTCATCTGCCACAGTAAATTGGGTTCAGCTTAGGCTCCGTGCGCTGTATTTCAGAGAAAGATTACAGCACGGCAATAACTTTTGTACAGGAAAGACAAATGCAACCACCTGGCAGAAACATTGGAGCTGTTTAGTTTTGCAGCCCCTATTTGGAGGAATATAGATTGTGCCAGGAATTTCTTTAGACGTCCAAGGAACAAATAAAGCAAATTCTCAGGCTTGGAATCTCCATTTCTTTCTTTTCCAGCTTCTTAGCTCAATCTAATTATGGTTTAACCTTCTGAAATAAATACCTAATAAAGAATGAACCTATTAGAAGAGTAAATTTACTGCCCACTAGTTTGTACAAATCCTCAGCATGCTCCCTTTAAGCGATAATGTCAATGGATTGAACATGGTTTGACTGGTTAATGGTCTCTCTGCCACGAGACGGATTATATAGAAAATAAATGTTGAGTCAAAGCCAGTCAGGGTATTAAATTCCATGGATGATACTGCTTCTTCTATGAAATTATTCATTTAAAATAAATGAGATGGCAACAGCGCCCCCAATAGGAGATCAGCAAGAACCCAGGATGGGGTTTTAGAGGAGACACAGTTTACCCTGGAATAATTTTAACCCATATCTGGTGTTGGTTATGTTGCAATTTTATTAAGTATTTAACTGAGTGAAGATTTATTTGGGCCCAGTCCCACAGACAATAGCTGGATTCTGGTCTTCTCTTGCAGCCGTGTGTGTGTTACCCACTGGTCCCCCTCCGTGCCCATGCACAGGTGATATGAATTGTTTCATCCCCTTGCTACAGAGATGCAGCTCTTTAGCTCAACTTCTGGCTTGATTGCAAGCTGTGGCTTAATTGCTGGGAACAGGCTCCCCCAGGCCCCACCCCCTGCCCTGCCTCTTCTCTTAAGGCCCTGCCCACTGCTCTGCCTCTTTCTCCCAATGCCCCGCCCCCATTGCTCATGCCTCTCCCCCTCTCCCCCTGTCGCTTGCTGGATCGACTCCACCTCCCCCCACACCCTCCAGCTGGGCTCCCTCTGCTCTGGGGCTGGGAGGGGAGCTGCTGCAGCCTGACAGGGAGCCTGCCTGCAGGTAGGAGGCGGCCCCAGCTGAGCAGGGGCTGGCATGGGTTAATGACCCGGCGCCGCCTCCAACCCTACGGTAACTGGACTTTCAGAGTCTGGTCAGTACATCTGACTGGACACTTCCAGGTCCCCGTTTTAATCAGACTTTCTGGTGGAAAACCAGGCACCTGGCAACCCATTGGCACCTGGACACAGAAGCCAAAAACCGGACTGTCTGGGTAAAACCTGGACGGGTGGCAACGCTAGGTATGGCAGCTGATCGTTTTCGCTCTGGAGGTTCCCGGTTCAATCTGGTGTGTTGGACAAGAGGGCAACTGTTACACAAGACCTCTAGATTTCACGTATCCAAGGGACATTGACACCTACTAGTCCTTCAGTCTCCACAGTGAGAGGGCCTGGGCTACCAGCAGGTCTGGGCAGAGGTGCGGGAGACAGAAGTGAGTAGTGCTCTGCCTATTGTCACCGGGGCCCTGAAGATGAGGTGGGGTGGAGGCTGGGGATAGGAAGGGGCACGCCGGGGAATAGCAGCTCCCTCTAGCATTGATCCCCAGCAAGTCTGCAGGGCACTGACTGACGTGAGTTCCCTCTCTGCTACGCAGAACCCACCCTGAAGGGGCAGTTCTAAGGAGATAGCCACCAGGCAGCTGCAGGCACAGGGCCTCCACACTGATAAACTTATACCTCCATGGATCCCCTGGGATCTGACCTACTGGCTTAGGGGGATGAATCAAGAAGTTCAAGGAGCTTCTAGCCTGCCATGTGGGATTGGCCCATCAATGGGCGATAAGCACCCTTAACCTCACAGGGTTGCAGTATGTAAATGAGAGCAAAATTTGCCCCACCCCATGCATAATTCCCACTGAACCCAAAGCCTCTGGGATGAGAAAAATGTTCTTCATTAAAGGAAAGGCTTTTAGCAGAGAGTCTTGGGTAGTAGCTGGGTAGTGGACACTTCTATTGCAACAAACTGTTCTGCTGTTGCATTTCTGCAATATGCATAGTTGGGCTTTCTGAATTTACGCTGTAATTGTGTATGTCCAGAAACTGATTCACCCACCATGGAAATGCAGCTACCTCCAGTGTGCAAATGAAATAGCCCCTCTATTGGTAGAGGAAAATCAGGAATAATACAGCCAATTAACATTAGAGGGAAATTTGTCCAGATCTCACCACATTGCAGCCCTTGAGATCTCCCGTTAAAATATTACCCAGGCTTAACTCTTCTGTACTCATGAGATCTGTTGAGATCTCCTCCCTAGGTGGGCAACAGGATATGAAAGCAAAGATCCAGTAGAGAAACCATGAATGTTGCCTTTCTAATAAATGTGGTGGTCATGCATATGAATGGTCATTCAGTGACAGACCTGCGGGTGGCTATATTACAACAGAAAAACTTCAAAAACAGACTCCAAAGAGAGACTGCTGAGCTAGAATTGATATGCAAACTAGACACAATCAACTCCGGTTTGAATAAGGACTGGGAATGGCTGAGCCATTACAAACATTGAATCTATCTCCCCTTGTAAGTATTCTCACACTTCTTAACTGTCTGTACTGGGCTAGCTTGATTATCACTTCAAAAGTTTTTTTTCTCTTAATTAATTGGCCTCTCAGAGTTGGTAAGACAACTCCCACCTGTTTATGCTCTCTGTATGTGTGTATATATATCTCCTCAATATATGTTCCATTCTATATGCACCCGAAGAAGTGGGCTGTAGTCCACGAAAGCTTATGCTCTAATAAATTTGTTAGTCTCTAAGGTGCCACAAGTACTCCTGTTCTTCTTTTTGCGGATACAGACTAACACGGCTGCTACTCTGAAACCTGATGAATGATATAGTCCTTTTACTATTGGCCTTGGAAATAGCAGCCAGCATTTAAATAAGAAGCTAAGCAAATTAAAAATGAGAACTTATGCTAGCAATGCTGAATCCACCCTTTATCACCAAGGGGCAAATTTTGATCCAAAAAGCAGGTCAACATTTTTAATGTACAATCTGTGACTGTCTCTTTAATAATAAATGCGTTGCAATTCCTGGCATAGACAAGTGGCATTTGCCCATGATTTGTGTAGGGAAACTTTTGTCACACTGAGTGCAGTAGAGAAGTCAGTGATGACTATGCTGCAACAGATAAGCATCAGACTTAATCCATTTGACACATGTCTTTATTTTTCTAACCCACTCAATCAGACACCATTGTCTTAAGCACGCTGGGTTTGCCAGGGGATTAAATATTGGTGCTAACACTTGAGAGCAAACTGAAGTCTCAAGCTGAAATGGTTAGGAAATAATACTTACTGGGAAAAATATATATTTGCATCATGATATGAGAAAGTTTGTCACTTGAAAAATGCTGGTTTTATTACAAATAATTTATATTTTTTTCACCGACTCCAGCTGTTTCACAAAAATTTCTCTAGATGCCATCAATGTGATTTTTTTTTCACCTTTCAAACCACTCAGACTGAACTGAAGGCTGTTATTTTTCCAGGCGAGATTGAGTGTGCTAGCTGGATTTTGCTGTAACAGACTCTGATGTGGTGAGATTCTGTATCATATATCACAGTCAGGAATCATTTAACCTGCTTGGTCTTGGGAAAGTGGAACTCCTTTGAAGAGACTGTTAAGAACATAAGAGCAGCCATACTGGATCAGACCAAAGGTCAATCTAGTCCAGTATTCTGTCTTCCAATAGTGGCCAATGCCAGGTGCCCCAGAGGGAATGAACAGAACCAGGTAATCATCAAGTGATCCATCCCCTATCGCCCATTCCCATCTTCTGGCAAACAGAGGCTAGGGACGCCATCCCAGTCCATCCTGGGTAATAGCCATTGATGGACCTATCCTCCATTAATTTATCTAGTTCTTTTTTGAACCCTGTTGTAGTCTTGGCCTTCACAACATCCTCTGGCAAGGAATTCCACAGGTTGACTGCATTGTGTGAAGAAATACTTCCTTTTGTTTGATTTAAACCTGCTGCCTATTAATTTCATTGGGTGACCCCTAGTTCTTGTTTTATGAGAAGGAGTAAATAATACTTCCTTATTTACTTTCTCCACACCAGTCATGATTTTATAGACCTCTATCATATCCCCCCTTAGTCATCTTTTTTTCCAAGCTGAAAAGTCCCAGTCTTATTAATCTTTCCTCATACGGAAGCCATTCCATACCCCTAATCATTTTTGTTGCCCTTTTCTGAACCTTTTCCAATTCCAATATATCTTTTTTGAGATGGGGCGACCACATCTGCATGCAGTATTCAAGATATGGGCATACCATGGATTTATATAGGCAATATGATACTTTCTGTCTTATTATCTATCCCTTTCCTAATGATTCCCAACATTCTGTTTGCTTTTTTGACTGCCGCTGCACATTGAGTGAATGTTTTCAGAGAACTATCCACAGTGACTCCAAGATCTCTTTCTTGAATGGTAACAGCTAATTTAGACCCCATCATTTTATATGTATAGGCATCGTTTTATGTGTATATGTATGTTGTGCTGTTATAAAATATCCCCATGCGATCCTTCTCTTTCTTCAAAGGCCTACTGTGGGTTTATTATTATCACTTTATTGCTGGTACTACGGTAGCACCTAGAAGCTCTTTTATGGTGAACAACGGCAGAACTCCCATTCATTAGAGTCCAGAGAGATGGTTTTGCCTGGTTCCCAATGCACTTGGACTTGAGCTTCAGAGTTAAAGTTTCATGCCAGTGTTGCCAACTCTCTTGATTTTATCAAAGTCTCATTTCACTTGATGCTTTTCACAGAGTTGTACCTCCTGCAGCCCTGTGAGTTTGGGAGAACCTCCGCTTTCATCAGAAGAGAGACCGCACGTTTCGAGCCCTTGTAGTTGCAGTGAAAAGCTGGAAAATGTAACCCAGTTTCACCCTAAAGATTAAAAAACCAAAAAGCAAATAAAACGAGCCCCAAATGTTTTTTTTTTTTTTAAACTTCACAATTTTTAAGTCAATTTTGTGTTTTTTTGGAGGGTCTGGTACGTAACTCCGGAACACTTGGAGTTGGCCGTACTGTGTAACTGGTCTCATATTCGACTATGGAGAGGTTGAGAAATTAAGAGCAGAGGTTGTGGGGGGGAAAGGACACCACTGACTCCTCCCCTTGTGCTCTGTGTCCTCTTGAATACAGCAGAATGCACGTGACCCATATTAACTGTCTGTTTTACCCACAGTTGTTCCTTGCCCTGCCCACTGCCTCGTCTGTTGGCTTTGCATCTTGCCAGCCAGGGCCGGCTCCAGCGTTTTTGCTGCCCCAAGCAGCGGGGGAAAAAAAAAAAAAGCCGCGATTGGCGGCAATTTGGCGGCAGGTCCTTCCCTCCCAGAGGGACCGAGCGACCCGCCGCCGAATTGCCACCGAAGAGCTGGATGTGCCGCTCCTTTCTGTTGGCTGCCCCACCACCTGCTTGCTGTGCTGGTGCCTGGAGCCGGCCCTGTTGCCAGTCATGCTCACGTGGTCAGAATCCTTTGGTGCCACCCTTCCTGTCCCCACCGGCCACCTGCTTAGAATTTGTATTTCCCAAAAGCACCAATAAGACCCGAGGGAGGAAGGGTATGAACCTCTCCCTTCCTCACTAGCTGAGCCAGGAATCGCCAGCGGGAAATCCCTAGGAGTGCACAGTGGATCCCACTTAGAGTCACCATGGATTCACCATCCTTCACCACTTTGCACCCAACCTCACATGCCATAAGTGCGTAGCCCTACTCGTGTAAGCAAGGCCTAGTTGGCTGAGTGAGGGGTTTCAGGATCGGGCCCCTTTCCCCTGCCATTTCTCAAAGGCTGCATTAAGAACTCCTGGTCCTGTCCTTCCCAGGAAGGTATTTTCCTTCTGCCCCTCTCTTCCCCTTACAATTAATTAGCTAATAATTTTGCTACTGATCCATCCCTCATTAAAAAGCTGAATCCCTTTCGTTAGATCTGGTCGGAACAAAGGTGGGAGAATTTATGTCTTAATTTTAGTTCATTATGGCGGAGAGCATCCTCTCCCATCCCTCTGCTTCCCTGCACTCCCCCTGCCAGCCCCTCCCTCTTCCTTTAGAGGATCAGTTATCACCGTGCCCCGAAACTCCTCACGCTCCGTGGAGGCAATGGAGAAGCCATCACTGCCCTTTATCTTCCGCTGCCTCATTAAGAGAAATGAACCTGAGTCTGAGAGAAATGACACCAGGGAAATAAAAGTGTAATCCCTTGGTGCCGCCTATAATGAATTGTTATGAAAACCATGAAAATATCTGTCTGCGGATATTGTTCTTTGATTTGAAGTCAGTGTTATAAGCGGTAATTTTTGTCATTAAAGCTGTTAATCTGCTCGGTGTTCCTCATAAGCTTTATGAAGAAAAACAGCCCTGCTGCCTCCATGCTCATGCAGGGAGCTTCTGAGCAGGGCTACATGAGCAGAGCGCCGTTGAATAATTAGCTTTAATTACGGTGGAGGTTGCTATCTGCCTCGCGGATGGGGCTATGCCGTTGCAGCGTGCTGTCCACCCCCGCTGGCCCAGCCCAAGCCCGTCGGCCCGCTGTCCCTAACGCCAGCCCTATCCAGTCAGCCCTGGGCTTCTGGGTGCAACGTGAGGCACTGAGCCTCCCAGATGGGAAGAGCCATTGGAACTCTTCCAGTCTCAGGGTTGCTTCCTGCTCGACTGCAGCATCCTGAGGGTAGATGAGCTCAGGTGAGCTGTAGAGATTGAGAGCAAACGGAGCCCTGCTACAGCCATTCCCTGAACACCTCCTCCAGCCTCCACAGCTCCTGGCCTTCTGTCCGAGGAGGAAAGAACAAGGCTCCCTTCGGAGTCTACCAAAGCCTCTCCTGAATCAGACCAAAGGCTGGGCATGCTGCCTGCACAGTTTTCCCAAAGCCCTTCTAGCCCAGAGTGCTAGAAATCAGGGCCAGGCAACAATTGCAGGTCTTACGCATGGCGGTGTAGAATACTAATCACTAGGCCATCAGATAAGAGGCGTTTTTAATTGCGCCTTCTAGTCGCTGAACATCAGAGGAATGGAGAGAGCAAGAGACGAGAAAGTCTCTATTGACTTTAATTAAGTCCTCCCTCGTCGGGTGAGCTTCCGTACCAGTCTGCTGTTCCCAGGCTGTTGGGCTCAGCTCTTCATCCGTGCACGTAGCTTGCTAGGCTTACTGGTATTTTTTCCCAGGATGTGCTCAGCACGGTCCCCGCCCTGGGGAGCCCACTCTTCACAATCAGAACGGTAACACTCCACGGTTGGAGGCAGGAGAAAGCGCTGAGCAAATGAGCAGCCAACGAGTGGCTACGCAGGGAAGCCAATGGACACAGCGCCAGAGCCTCGTCTCTGTGCTGCTTCCATGGAGGTGGAGCCAAAAAACCTGGATGCAGGTATTTTCCCTGAGTAATTTACAGCGTCATAGAAGATGCATCTTGCATGGTTAGCTGCAATCCAGTGGATGTGAGTGAGTGTTTTCCCGGGGAGGCAAATAGGCAGAGAAGGGAATCCACAGTACTTTTCAAACCACCACGTAGACTCACTCTTGGGCTCATAGGACAGTAGGACCTCTTCTACGTCCGCTAGTGTTGGGGAGGTCGCTTGCAGATGGTGTGGCTTAGCGAGGAAAAAATGCAGTGCATGAGAAAAGCAAGGCCCACTGCATTAGAGAGATGTAAAGCAAACCCCGAACTCGTCTGCATTATTGGGAGGAAGGCCCAAGCCTAGTGCAGGTGGCAGAGGTTCGCACAGTCACATGTACTAGTAGTAAGGTGGAGCAGTAGCACCAGTGGCCAATTATGAGTGCGCTAGTGGCCTTTGGGCCACCGCTGAGAGGTCAGGTAGTGATGGCCCATGAGAGCATGACATCACCCACACTGGCTCTGGCCCTAGCACCAGTCTCATTGGTCAGTGCTTGAGTAAACTGATTTCACTGTAGATTGGCAGGTTTGCTGTTTAGCCCCGTGCGTTTCACTGGGTTCAGGTGGGAAATGCTGGCCAGCTCACAAAGTCCTGGACACTTACACCTGGGAGGAGATGGGGAGATGTCATCCACTTTAGATCACCATCAGCAGATGGGCTTGATCCGGTTCCAGGTGAAGAAGCGCCCATCCTGCTAATGGAAGGGCCATGATCATGGTTATAATGCTGCTGGCAGAAGCAGAGGGCCTGGGATCTCTTAGCAGGAATGAGTGAGAGGAGACAGAGCAAATTCCTCTGTAATTCCACCATCTGTCACAACCTAGAGGTCCAATTCTGCAAACCCTCACTCCCAGGAGTAGTCATTCATGTGGATGATCACACTGAAGTCACTTGCAATACCTGCCTAAGGATCTACAGGATCAGGCCAGAGGCCCAATGCTTGAAGGGCCCCTGCAGGGTTAAACTCCCGTTGGTCACTAATTTAATCTCTTTCCCTACAAATGGAATGAGAATGATCAAGGGGTCTGGATAAACTGTGACATGGAGAGATGTCCTCAATGCTCTACTTCAGGTAGAGGAGACCAAAATACAGGGCAGATTTCCCATCTTACTCCTCAGCTTCTATGCAAAGTAGCAGCCAGGCACAGACTTTTCTCCCACTGCTTCTCACAACCCAGAGCCTAGTCAGTATTTTATAATTTTCCTTTGGATTTAGGAACAAGATGATCAGCAAAAGGAACTCGCAGACGCCGCTAACGTGGTAGGCTGAGCGTGCTGACAAGAAGTCAATGATTCTTTCTGACATGACTCTGCGAGTAGCAAAAGGACGCCTGTAGGATGAGTCATGTTAATAGAAGGAAGGAATGTATGACTTGAGATTTAGGACAGATGTCAGGTTCAGAGAAGTGTGGGGTAAGGCATAGTAGCAGGAGACAACGTGTCAGAGTGATGTTGACTCCCCTCTCTCTTAATTTTTTATGTTGTTCTGGCAGGTCCCTTGGGGGGAAGGAGGGAGGGAAGGGAGGAAAGATCCCATGCAACATCCCCAACCAAACGGAAAAGACCTCTTCCCCACACAGGAGTGACCCATACGAAATACAGATGATTCAGCAAATCCGTGCTGGCATAGGAGCAACCTTCCAGAGCTTGTGGGGACGGCTCCATCCGTCCTGCGAATTCTAACCAGGAGTCCCAGGGGGAGTGGTTCCTTGTCTTAGACCTTGTCTGTACCCAGAGGTTGCACCGGTCTAACTAAAATCCATTTAAAAACCAGGTTAGTTCAACCAGTGTAACCCCCTGTGTGGCTATTGGTAAAGTGGGTTCTATTGGCTTCCCTTGCACTTGTACATCTCCTGACACAAGCCAGGTTTTAACCAGCATTAGAATGTGCCCAGAACGGTTTGCACTGGTGCAAGTCACCAAGGCTCCCAAGGAGGCTGCAATGCAGATCCCTTCTCCTCACAGTTTTTAGCAGCACTGCTTGCTTTTGCCTTGGGAGCAGTCTGAGTTTCTCAGCTCAGTTCCTCGCTCAGGAGAGGGAAAGTGGGGACTCTCCAATGGAAACGTGACCCCGTCCCTACACTGTGCAGGAAGCTGGTGTGTGTTGCATCCCCATTGGTGACTGTAACACGTGCTCCATAGTTATAAGTAAGGAGCGCTCGCAGCCAGAGCTGGAGCAGGATTCCCTGCCATCTATCCTTCCAGCTCCTGTTTGCTTATCCTTCCCCACGCCTTGGCCCCCACGCGAAGCAGAGCTACAGGGGAAGTTTTCCCAGTTCGGCCGCTGTTCTGTGGAGTGGGATTCATACCTCTCCCATGGGGCAGCACACCTCCACGCAACCCTTTGCATTTAAAATGGCCCTCTGCTCAGCCTGGCTTCCAGTTTTGTTGGCACAGCTTATGGGCACAGTCCGATGTCTGAATGCCAGCATGCGTGTAGCTGCAAAACTGGAGGCTGTTTTAAAACTCAGGGTCACTTTTTTTTGGATGTACAGCACCTAGCACAACCGGACCCTGATTCAGGATTGGGCCCCTAGGGGCTTCTGCAATACAGGTAAATAGCAATGATAGTCTTCCAAACACACTGCAGACTTTGGCTAGATAATAAACCCCCACAGTGCTATGCTGACATAGAGCCATGTTATTTCCAGTTTACAGATGGGGAAACCGAGGCAGAGAAGAGGAGTGAGTTGCTCAGGCTTACAGAGGGAGGGTAGGAACTCAGGCGCTCCTGGCTCTCAGGACTATGCTCAGACCATTAGAGCATATCTTCTCTGTGTGTCTGCAAAGTGAGTTGATTAGAACCCTTGGGGAAGCGCTGACTGCTCCACCATGTCGTTAGCGATTCAGCACCCAGTGTCAGCTGAACAAACAGATAACAGAGTATCGTGCTTTTGTTTGCCTCCTGTTACCACAGCAGAGCAATCCCAATTCCCACGTTTTACTAAATATGAGCCTTTTCGTTGAGTTGTCTCTGGTGGGTCAGGAGGTGGAAAGGGAGGAGAGAGATGATGAGGAGAGAGGAAGGATGTTCCAGTGTTTAGTGCACTAGCCTAGGATTTAGGAGAGCTGGCTTCAAGTCCTCATTCTACCACCGACTTCCCATTAGACCTTTGGCCAGTCACTTAGCCTTTCTGTGCCTCAGTTCACCCATCTGTACAATGGGGACAACAGCCCAGCCTTGCCTCACTGGGCTGTTGTGAGAATAAATACATCCAGGATTGTGAGGTGCTCAGATACAAAGACGGACCTAAGCTAGATGGGCTGAGTCATCCCCGTCTGACATGCATGCCCTCTCCAGCAGTTCGAATGTCATAGGACTGTAAGGTCTGTGGCGGTTCTGCTGAATTGGCCTCCAGTGCCGTAACAGCGAGAGTCAGGCTCCGAGCTGTGGCCAGCACAGTCTGGCTTGGAAGCGTGGGAAACTGAACAGTGAGAGACAAAATCTCCTCTATCAAGGGCTGTTTTCCTGGGGCTGCATTTTCCGATGCTTCCAGCACATTTTTTGGGTAATCTGTGATCCTGGAGCAACATTTGAAAGAGAAGTATTTTATCTATAAAAAAACAATTCATCCAGCAAACTGGGAGGGTCAAAGCGGTCACCAATAAAAGTAAATGAAACTCTTCTGGGTTCATGCTGCCATCTTCTGCTGAACCCATTAACCATTAGCTGTAAGTGCAGAAGGGCGAATTGGGTTTTCCTCTTGATTCTTTTCAATATAAGGCACATTTTTAAAAGGAAAGTCCATTCATACCAATGAATGGCAGGCACATTGCCGGCGTGTTTTCCATGTATTATTGCTGTCCCTGATCCATCCGCTAGTAAGGAAAAGGTTAAAAGTGAATCCTAAAGGCCTTGTTGAAGTATGTTTCCTTCTCCCCTCCTCAAGACTCTGGCAGCAGAAAGGTGGTTCAGTGGATAGGGCCCTGTAGCGGGACACAGCAGACCTCTGTTCTATTCCTGATTCTGTCCCTGACCTGCTGTGTGATCGGGGGGTGTCATTTCACTGTCATTTCTCCATCTCGTTAAGCTGTAAGTTCTTTGGGACACAGGGTTTGCACTGTGCTTAGCACACTGGGATCTACTCTTGGTTGTGGGTCCTAGGTGCTACTGGAATAACAAATAATCTCTTCTTTCAACTGTCTGCCCATGGCCTCCTGCTGCAGGTGTCCCAGAAGTGCATTTCTGAGATGTCCTAAACGGAATCAGGACTGAAAAGACAACTGAGGTAGGCAGGATTGAATCTGCTTATTAAGGTCATACATTCATTTAGGATTGAGGCATGTACTGGGGCTCTGAGAAGCTCTCAATTAGGAGGTGGCATTTTCCATCATGCAAGGCTGGGCGCACTTAGGACACTTGTCTTAGACTGCAAGGTTTTTTCCAAGAGAGAGATGTCTATTTATCTATCCACTCTAATCTCTCTGGTACCTGGGGGCCTCTAGATCAATGCATTTGTCATGTAGGAGCAGGAGCATTTGGCATTCTCCAGTTGGAGGGAGATAATTCTTCTTAGAGGGAGAGCTCAGCCGCCCCCTCACCATAAATGAACAAAATTATTCAGCGTCTCTTTGCTGGTTGGTGGTTCCTATTGGATGAGGCTAGCAGTATTCTCTTCCTAGCTGTTAACTAGAGCTGGCTGAAAAATAAGACATAATTTCCACAAACATGTTCATGAAAATATCGTCCCTTTTTTCTCTGACATGTTTGAAAGGTTTGGACCATCTCCGTAAGCTGGCTGAAAAAATGGGACAAAGTTTGCATGAAAAATTGACTCCTTTTTTCATCAACATTTCAAATTTGTCCCCAGTTCAAAGGTTAACCATGGATCAAAGGCTTAATTCACACCTTTGCGTGGCACAGCCCTGACTAACCGATGTGACCCGATGAAAGTAATGTGTGGGAGGAAATCCAGCAGCACTAATCCCAGCCTCCTGATTGGCTAAGTGGATTCTACCAGTGAACGAGCCAGTAGTGTGTACTCTGTTATCTTGTCCTCCCTTTCACACACAAGCAGAGGCTTTCATCAACATTTTTACTATTGAAATCTTGCTATCTAACCGTGCCTCCCATTACTAAGGGATCTGAGTGCCCCACAATCTTTGTAATGTATTTGTCCTCACTGCACCCCTGGCAGCTCATGGAATGTCTCATCCTTACCTTACAGATGGGGCCCTGAGGCAGAGAGAGAAAGATAACGTGACTTGCTCAAGATCACTCAGGAAGTGTTTGGCCAACCAGAGAATTCGACTTGGGTCTCTTGAGTCCTAAAATAGCACCCTAACCACTAGACCTTCCTCTGCTTCACCACTCAGGCCAGCAAAACGCAATTAAGGGACTTGGGGATAGACACTCTTTTTATTCTTTGGTCGTGAATAGAGCTTGCAGCTTGTCATACATTTTTAAAGTGTGCTTTTGTGCTGCTGCAAATATGAGATCCACCTCTCATATTTATCTTCTGTCAGAAAACCAAGGAACACGATTATTGGAATCAGTCCCGCTTCTGCTTTATAGGAAGCCCTCTATTGCCTATGATTCTGCGCTAGTGTTTTGGTTTTTTTAAGGCTGTCTCCATTCAGTGACACCATGTCTAGGTCTCATCATAACAACTAATGAAAAAGCAAACCCAACAACCCATCATCAGGTTCACATGTCCTTTAGGATTCGCTAATATCACAGTGAGTCAAGCTGTAGCTCGATCACTTTGGCTGCAGTGTTTTATGGCTGCATTGACCTGCTGATGTCACACGGTCATGTGGGATGAGATGTGGGGGTAGCAGCATGCTGTCTCCTAGGAAACGGAAAAGTCACAGGGGAGACGGGAGAGCAGGTCCCAGAAACCAGCAGCAGGGAGCCGGGCGAAAGAAGCCAGAATTTCAGTGGCCCATAGAGGAAAATGTGGCTTTTAGTTCTGCTGGCCGTGTTCTCATCCGTTCCCTCAAATCCAATAGATCAACATTCTCCTTAGTAGGCAGGAGGCGCCTGCCAATGAGCTATGACATTACAGCGAACCAGATCACATGCAGCTATCAACAAATGAGCACAGAAAAAGCCACCGTCTGCACAATGAGCTGTCAACAATAGCACAGTGCAAACTGCATCTCTGAATGAATTACAATTAAGACATCAACTTTTCCATCTAGGGACTTCTTTCAAAGGGATCTTGCTCCCTGTGGCATGTATAATTAAAGACCCTATGTTTTCTGCTATGGGGTTATCAACCTTAGCAGCGTATTAATACCAACGCAGTGGGCTCACACCAACGATCAGCTTCTGAAGCCAAAAAATTTCCTCTCGAAGTATGACAACCCCTTAATAATCTATGGAAAGAGTCTCTTTGACTAGCTTGAAAACCATAATCCGAGTTGTCTCAGGGTCACTAGCTACACTGATGCTCTCTGTCTTGTTGTAATAATGACATCATTTAAGGATTTAATGTATTATTTATTTATTTATTTATTTCTATTACCACAGCACCTAGGAACCCCAGTCAAAGACCAACACCCCATTGTGCTGGGTGTTGTATAGACATATATCAAAGACAACAGTTTCTGCCCCAGAGAGCGCACAATCTACATGCCAGACAGGATGCAACAGGTAGGAGTGAGCAGGTTGGAAGGATGTAGTTCTAATGAAATTAACAGAGTTTAGCAGAAAAGTCGAAACCCCAGTTCACCACTTGACTAACAGATGGTGATGGGAATAACTTGTAAACGTCATGGCACAGGTGGGTTGTAAGGAATGATTTACTAGAGAATAAGGTGCTGGCTTTGTGAATTTTGACGGAAACTTTTGCATGTGGGCTGGGATGTAGGGTTGGCTTGAGGGAGAAGCAGACAGGCAGGTTTTCAGGTTTCATGTGCAGTGTTAAGGCAGGAAGTTCAGAAGCCTCTTTGTGTATTGAAACACAGCCTCTTTTCAAGAGTTTCCCATGATTTTTCTTCCAGTTTTGTAATGGGAAAAAATACCCCAAACAAACAAAATCCCCAAATCAGAAAAATTTTTTGGTTCTCAGATTTTTTTGGTAGAATTTTTCAGTGTTTAGTTACAAAAAATCAGATTTTGAAAGCTAAACTCTGAAAATTTTAACTGAAAATTTCAATTAACAACTTTTATTAACAAAATTTCAGTTTCTATTTTTAATTTTTTTAAAAACCCAAAGTTTCAACCAAACTGAACATTTTCTGCCAAAAATTTTGTGGTGGCCAAAAAATTGGACAAAAATTGTTCAACCAGCTGTACTGAAAACAAAGTGAAGATGTTAAAAATACACTTGCCAAAGGCTACATAAAGGGAGCACATGTCCGTCCGCATGGGAACAATGAGAACTGAGCAGTTCCTGGCTAAAGGCCTTTTTCTCAAATCACCAAACAGTGCTTCCTCTACCTCACTGAGACATTTTCCTCCTGTGTTAGATCATTGATGAAGAACATCTTGGAGATGGGAAAAATATTCCACAACCAAAGAGTGAAATAATTAAAGGTCAAAAGTGCTTTCTCAGCTCCAAATTGTTGCTTCAGGAGAGACTGAATATCAGTGGGCATTCTTCTTACTTATTTACATGACAGTAGTGTGCGTGAGGCCTCACCTCAAATCAGGGCTCTGCTTTGCTAGACAGTCTACAAACATATAGCAAGAAACAATCTCTGCCACGAAGAGCTTACAGTCTAAAGAGACAAGGGTAGGAGGGGAAAGGGATGCAAAGAGCTTCCCTTGACCTTACTGGGCGTTCCACATGGAGATTAAATGCAGAACATATGGTGCCGACTGGGGAGGGAAAGTTTGCCCTAGAAGATAGCACAGTTTCACGACAAGTGGTGATAAATAACTTTTTAAATATAGCTCCAGGGAAGAGGTAGTTTACTGGAAAGGAAAAGCTGCACTTGCTAAGGAAGACTTGTGAAGAAAAATGATGCTCTTTGTTCAGAGGAATTTTTGGCCTGGAAAGCAACTCACTGAGTAAACTATTCAGAGGGGCAGAACGAAAAGAGAAAGCTTTGGGGAGATTTCTGCTGGAAATTGTGAAATCTTTTTTTTCCTCCCAAATGCAATTAAACAATAATAGCAGCGCGTAGCACAGTTTATGAAGCAATAATTCAGTTCCCAAATGGAGAAACCAGGATGCTGATGGCCAAGTCACTTATCCCGACGAGGGAAACAGATTATTGCTGAGGAAGCCAGCAGGATGGAATTGTTATAATTATTCCACTGTCTGAGTTTATCGGTTAAAGAATCTGCCTCCCTTACTTATGTTGAACAGTGCTTTGAGAGGAGTCCTGTTAAAGTTATCAGGTCTACTTGTGGAGTAGAGTACTACTGATAATGAATAAGGGTGGCAGGATCTGCAGTGCAACATGGCAGCTAACAAAGTGCAATTCTGGCCAATATACAGAGACGTAACATTATGGAGCAGGAATGTAACAACTCTCATGTGACTGCAGCTGGAATATCGTACCGAGTTCTGAGCACCTCATTAACAGAAATATCCTAACAAATTGGAAGGGATCCAGAGAAGAGCCAGTCAGTCAGAGAAGCTGATTTACAAATCCAGATGGGCCTGAGATGCTGATGTCCAATCTGAAACCATCTCCAAACTCCCCCAGATTTCAGAGGTGGGTGCCTGGGTACCCAACTTCTGCTCACAGGAAGTATTGCTCGTTTTTGCATTCAATTAGTTGTAAACTGGGAAGTTAAAACTTCAGGCCTGCTGGGAATTTGACCTTTGCATCCTAACCCAGTTCTCAGCTATTTTCCAATAGGCTACTACTTCCTTGCATTGTCATACACTTTAACTAGCTGCCGGTGTGCAATTCCTTGTTTTACAGATAATCTAACCCCTCTCAGTGAGCATCTCCACCGCAATGCGGTTACAATGGAACACAAACCCCAAGGAAGAAACAGAAGGTCTTTATTTCAGTTTTCACTTTCTATTGGCTGGTTGCTTCTGTCTCTTCTAATATTCATGGTGCTGGAGTATATGTGCAAAAAACAGCTCTTTTGTGGCTCTCCGACCCCTCTGGGTACTTGCAGCACGGAATTGGCTCCCAGCGCCTGTTTGAACATAATACTCCGTTCTTGTATAGTGATATGCATTTCCCAATGTGCTTTACAGTCACTAACTAAAGAATTAGTCTCCACAACACTTTCTGGGGTATAGAAGTGTTACTAGCCCCATTTTGCAGATAGGGAAATTGAAACAAAGAGGATAAAATGACACACCGAGGCAGTCGAGCTGGGATTAGAATTAAGACAGCCCTGTTCCAATCTGCACTAGACTGAACTAAATGCTCTTTCCTATACACCAACACAAGTCATGGACATGATCCCTTGAATAACTGAGACAGTCTCCAGGGGGGCAGGGAGCTATAATTATTAATACACTTAAAGAAACAAGTTTGATTGCTGGATATATGTGCCATGATGTTTACTAAAGCATTTTTATTATAATTGATTCAGTTTTAGGCCTTTTAACCAATGAACCCCTCTGCCTGACTGCACAAAACCGATCCATCCTTTGATCATGAACACGTGCACCCCCATTGTATTAGTTAAGACATGATGAAACATTGAGGACAATGTGCAAATATATAACAGCCGGGAACTATGCAGATTATGTTTTGTATGACACTGCAAGAGTTAAGCACTCCAGGGCCTTGAAGAAGGAAACCAGTTCTTGTAGAGAATGAACCATAAAAGCAATTAAAGCCCAACCCAATATGAAAATATTGCATAATGCCATTTAAGGGTCCCATTTGGAATTTAGATCCCCGTTGTTCCCAAAGCACCAAAAAGTTAGCAGCAGTTTAGATTAAAAGGCCTGTTGTTTCCAAACCCATGTGCACGCTGACTGCTTTGTTCCCTTTGCTTGGCTTTAAAGCAGTAAGATAACATGATGCTGATATCTCGAGTCTTGCTTACACATACCCACTAACATCTGTCTGTTTTATATTGCGAATTCTGTCTGCAACATGAAATTATCCCCCCAAACAAAGAATTCTCTCTTCAAATGAGGGAACAATAAATGCTCTAAAGGGTAAAAAAAACAAAGCACAAAACATCAAATGCTGTTGAACTCTGTGTAAGTGATCCTGCTGCAAATGTCCATTGTAAGCCCGCCAGCTCCAAGCAGAGTGTGTTGTGATTGAATTTGCTCAGTTCAGTGTAAACAATGGGATCAGAACAGGGGCTTTTCTGATTAGTATTTTTTTAAAGTGTAAATGTGATGCTGGAAAGCCCCATCAGATGCTGTTCTGCGCTGGTGACATAAGATGGGGCTAAAATCTCTCCCAACTTACTCGTGTAAGTACCTTAACTGATTTCCAGAGATTACAGACTGGAATAGCCACGTCACATCTGGAACGTTATAAAATTGGCAATGCTGAAAAGGCATTAGTAAACATTATTAAGAATTCCTTGCAGGCAATTAGACTCCAACAATATCTTTGGAGAGGGCATTTTTTTGTGTGTGCATCTTTATTTCTATCTTGCTAATGAGCGACTAATGAGCCACAGACTTGTTACCTAGGAGGAATATCTCAGCAAAGCTCTAGTGAACTTAAAAACAGTATTTACAAACTGATTATTGTTTGCATTCGTTATACATTTTAAATGAGGAGGGATTGCAATAAAAAAAAGAAAAGCCAGGAAACAAAATCGCTCCTGCTAAGAGATTTCTGAAACTCTGAATGTTGAAAGTGTAGGTTTCCAAGTGCGGAGAGTAGGGTCTTGCGGGGTTCCCTCTACTTGTTTATTACCATATAATTCCTGCCTTCTCTGAGCACTGTAACACCAGGTTTGTAAGGATCAGAGGGTTATCAGTTCTTTTACTTTTTCTAACACAGGACAGAGACGAATTAGTTTGCTCAGAGACAGTGGCCACCCTTCTTGCTCTCCGCGAATGGGAAGAGTTCTCACTCATGAGCTACACTTGCACTTTCAGAGGAGACTATATCGATAGCCTGTTCCAGGAAGGATGGCCTTGGGCTTACAGCACAGGGCTAGGAGCGAAGAGATCTGGGGCAAGTCTCAACTTTGCTACAGACTCCCTGTGTGACCTTAGATAACTCACTAGGGACAGTTTTTCACAAATGCTTATCATCCATTTAGGCACCCAGCTAAGGCGGCCAGGTTTTCAGAAGATCACAGCATCCAATGTGCTGATTTCTTTTGAAAATTTGGCCATAAGTATCCCTGTGGGAACCATTCCTCTGTGCTGAGCACTCAAAACTCTGCTCCCCTGAGCTCTTTTCAAAATAGGCCCTTTAATCTCTCTGTGGCTTCGTTCTCCCCTCTGTGAAATGGACATAGTCAATACTTATTTTCTCCAACCGTTGTGTCTTGCCTGTTTAGATTGTGAGGCCTTTGGGGCAGGGACTTTCTCACGCAATGTGTATGTACAGCCCCTAGCACAGTTACAGCCCAGATTGGTTCAGCCCTCTAAGTGCTACTGTAATACAGATGATAATAAACCCTCTCTTATGGCCATAGCAAGCTGCATGCCTTTGGTTTTGACTGGATATGGAATCTAGTTATTGTCTGTCCATGAGGATGTGTATCGTTTTTTTTTAAATCCATGCAGGAAGCTCATCAAGACTGGTCTATATGGCTTCTTTTCTTTTTCCTTTTACCTGTATTAAAGGTCGGTCACTAAGGGTGCTCCAAAGAATCTCTGTGCCACAGGAGACCGAAATCTCCGTTGCAGTCCATGAGCTGTGGTGCGGGTACAGTGACAGATAACTTCAGTTTAACAGCCTTAGTGATGTCTTGTAAGCATTTTCCATTAGACTTCTGCATGGAACTCGTTGTGATAAAGGGGAAGGCTAGGGTTGGGTTTATGCAAAGTCTCTGCTTTGTTTCATACACCTTCACAGGCTTCAGGCCATGCCCCTCTCTGTCTTTGCTTGAATACTGACAGGTTGGTGGTATCCAAAAGTCACTTGTGACAGCTCTTCGGATGGGCTATATGAAATGAGTTTGGGGGATCTCAGTCCAGTTCCTGTTGGACAAGAATCCATATCACCAATACTAAACAGAACCGTAACTGGCATCCTTCTGGTCAAGAGTGCTCTATAAAAGAGAGATGTCTGTAAATAGTTAGGGAATAAATAAGGGGCCAGTAGGTGTTGCTCAAGAATATACTGCACGGTTCTTGGGTTTGTAGGGCCAATGTAAAACTTGTTGTGGGCATTAAATGAGCTCCTGAGTGCAGCGCTGTGGATTTTCAGTGGTCCTTTTGCAAATGGCCCCAACCTTTAGAATGAGCTGAACCTAAACCTGGAACTGTATTTTGGGGTGATAGAAATCCAGGTGTGGATTTTGTTGTTTGACCCCATTCCTAAGCATTGTGCCTATCTGAAAACCTACCAGGAAACACATTGTGGAGAGAAAAAGCCTTTATTTCTAGAGCTGGTCAGAACATTTTGATGAAATGTTTGTTTTTTCATTGAAATATGCTCTTTCATTAAAACCAAAACATTTCACAGTGACCATCTGATTCTGATGATGTTTTTGAGGGGAAAGTTTCTGAGGTCCACAGCTGACCCTCACTTCCAGAGAGAGAGAGAGAGAGAGAGAGAGAGAGAGAGAAAAAAAACCCTGACCTTTGGGATCCAAAAATGGATGTTTCAGTATAATGCCATCTCATAAAAATGTTTGAAAAGTTTTGATTTCATTCCAATGCAGAATGAAAATATATATTCTCAAAAGTCACCACAAAATGAAATTGTTGTGGTTCTCCAGCCAACTCTTTTTATTTCTCTTTGGTTTTCTTAAGGAAGGGTTATTTACTCCTTCTCATAACACAGGAACTAGGAGTCACCAAATGAAATTAATAGGCAGCAGGTTTAAAACAAATAAAAGGAAGTATTTCTTCATACAATGCACAGTCAACCTGTGGAACTCTTTGCCAGAGGATGTTGTGAAGGCCAAGACTATAACAGGGTTAAAAAAAAAAAACCCTAGATAAGTTCACGGAGGATTGGTCCATTAGTGGCTATTAGCCAGGATGGGCAGGGATGGTATCCCTACCCTCTGTTTGTCAGAAGCTGGGAATGGGCGACAGGGGATGGATCACTTGATGATTCCCTGTTCTGTTCATTCGCTCTGGGGCACCTGGCATTGGCCACTGTCGGTGGACAGGATACTCAGCTAGATGGACCTTTGGTCAGACCCAGTATGGCCATTCTTATGTTCTTGTTTTATTTTTCTCTAGGGTTGTCAGGTTAACTTATTTAAATAGCACCTTCCTACAGTGCCCCACCACATCTTTCTCCTTGACCCTCTTTCCTTGCACTTCCCCACACAGTCTGTGTTCCACATGCTCATTTGTTTTATGTTGTTCATTGCAAACATCAGTGTGTTCACGGGAGGCTGCAACCAGTTCACATCCAGGACTTGGCATCCATTATAGGGTTAACAATAGACCATCATCCAGGTTTTTGAACCATTCTTCCTCACAGCTCTGCATCAGCTGGGCTGGGCTATAAACTTATGATTAGCAAGCACAGGGCAACCTGTTCCATCATTCCCCTACCTTATGTGCACTCACTATGAGGACTGTAAGCAATTATGCTGGTAGGTATTAAATACAATATCCAGCACATGGCAGTGTAAAATTATGGAATTTGGGGTTTTTAATGAGCTCAGGTGCGATACAAAAGAACTTTTTTCTGTCCATAAAATTATATGGCTTGGAATCAGGGCTTTATACAGCCCAGATAAAGCCATTTTATTTAAAAGGGAAAAAAATACAACAACAACGCCTTGGCCCAGCACAATTATATGCAGATTTGTTCATAAATCTGAGGCTGAAGCAGATGTACAGCACATGTTGAGAATCCAGAGCATGTCGCTGGAACTTGAAACATAAACATGAACCTGTTTCCAAAGAGGAAAATCTGTTCACAGCGAGGAGCTGACCCTGTGCTTTAAACAAAGATCAAGTCCCTTCTGCCTATTGTGTCTTTGCCATGTGTTTACTCTCTCTGCTCAGTGCCTAGGGTAATTTAAGGAACCGCCAGCAGAAAAGAAGCAATTTACCTAGGTCACACAGAGCCAGTGGCACTCTGGGCATAAGAAAACATGAGGTAGAATGTGACCCAAACCTCCCAGCTATCAAGGGTCCCATTAGACTGGGTCATTGGTATCATGCCAGATCTCTCATCTATATTTTTAGATGCTCGAAGTCTTTTGCCCTGTAGCTAAATCTCGTAGAAAAACATAACTGCACTTCCCAGCGGGTAGAGGGTCTAAGAACTAGCCTGCTTTACACACTAATGTGCACTGTGTGAGTGGTGGGGAGTGAAATTCCCTTAACTTGCTGCATGATTATATTTCTTTGGAGCGTAGAAGGGCAGCCCCTGGAACATTTGCACCCTGACAGAATGCTGCCAGACTTGCTCTTCTAATGGAGAACAATTGGAATCACAACAGCTGCTGCTCCCCAAGGTCTCAGATTTCCAGGTCTCAGCGGGTTTTTTTGCACGTGTGCCATCTGTGATTCGGTGCGTGGCCATTCCTTTTCTCTCACTCATTATTTTATTTATCAAAAGGGGGGCGGGACGCTCAGGGTGCAACAAGAATGCAAAGTGCTTTCCTCCTGATCCTTGAAAAAGCTTAGCCCTCCAGGTAAGGGCTAAGGTCATTTGCTGGTTAATATGGGGCTTCTTGCACTCCATCTGCTCCCACCAGGTCTGCAGATGAATGGAGGAGTTAATTTACCCGTACTAATGATGTCACGACCTACAAGAACACCAATGTTCCAACCTCCTTTCTTCTTTCGGTGGAAAGGTGGTGGTGGAGTCTGTGTGTGAGGGTATTCTGAGAACTCTTGCCTGGAGCTGGGAGCTTCAGGTCTGATACTCATCCGAGTAGCGCCAGTGACTTCAGATGGGGCTGGTCACAGCGATAAGGACAGCAGGACGGGGCTCTAACATTTCCCAAATACCTGTTCATGTCAG
The DNA here is from genome assembly GCF_011386835.1 of Chrysemys picta bellii. NCBI lineage: Eukaryota > Metazoa > Chordata > Testudines > Emydidae > Chrysemys > Chrysemys picta. The sequence continues at coordinate 108,174,210 of NC_088798.1, forward strand.
TTATCACGTTCACAGCTCAGTACAGTTATCCTGCCTACAGTAGGAAGGATGGGCAAGCGGACTGGACGCTATGCTGGAGTTCAACTTCAGGTTTAGGCAGGCCATTCATCTGGTTTTAAGCCAGAGAGGCCTCTTTTTCTATGGTTTGTCCCCTGTCCAGTAATGAGACTAAACTGGACGTGGCTTTGTCCGGTATCATGCACGGAGGATGCGATTTTGAAGCGTGCGCTGCTCCAACCTCCACCCGGGTGATCTCACACGCGTCGAAGTCCCACCGGTGAGGGCGGGGCAGTGTGCTCTTCAAAATGGCATCCTGCCTGCAACGTGATCAGGAGCACACGGTGCCTGCGAGGGTGTGCCAGCCGGGGCATGGTCATGCTGGTGGGGATGGGTCCACGCTGTTCTCAGAAGTACCAGTATATCCGGTATTCTGGGGATGGATCAATGGCCACCCTACACAGGCCTGTTGTGTGATCTTTGGCAAGTCACTTAAGCTACCCTGTGTCTCAGTTTCCCATCTGGGGATAGTCTTTCCTCAGGGTGTTGTGGGGATAAAGATGCCCAGATCCGAGGTGGATCGGTGTCAAATAAATGCCTAGATAGGTAACTGAAATGGGGTTTTCATTTGAGAAATGGTCAGATAAGCAAATTCCATTAGCTAATCAAGTTTCAAAGGAGATTTTACAACTTGGAAACCCAAACGACACTGACACTGACCGTGCATAACCCAAACTCGGAGCCACTGACACAGTTAAAAGGGCTGTCAGCACTTACATGGTTGCCTGAAACTGGAAAAATTTAAATGTTCCCAGTGGCCCAGCTATTTGTCCTTCCACATGACTACCGCTCAATCCATCGCCCACAAAAGGCGAAGAGAGAGGAAAAAAGGGATGCATTATTATTAATAAATGAGGGCAGCTATTTGTTATTTATTATTTAAGCTCTCAATACCAACAGGCTTGAGTGATACATGAAATATAGGCAAGTAATTTATTTATTAGGAAAAATAATGATTCCCCCCCCCCCCCCCCCCCGTACCATAGACCTCTATGACCCAGAACACTAGGGGGTTTATCAAATACAAATACGATGACTTATAATTTTAGAGTCTTTCACAGCATTGTAACTGACAACCTTTTTAACATAAGTACATTGAGCAAATAATTTATAGAAGTATTCTGGGAATATTTTAGGGTGTTTTATTACCACTTTTGAAAGCTATGGCATGTTATTGATTTCGGTGTATTAATATAACTTAAAAGTGAGGGCATAGGGTAGGTCCCTAATCCAAATCAGCTTTGATGACATTCCATATATTTCACAGAAGGGAGCCTTGCACTAAATGGCAGAGTTAACAATTACACGGTAGAGCCAAAAGTTTCAGATAATGAAATTTTGCTCACTAAAGAGCTGTAGTAACAACAGACTTATTTTTTACAAACCAAATTCCTGTAGTAACTATTTGTCAGAATTTTTGAAGCCTCATTTCTTGCATTTGTATCATGCAATTTGCACTGTGTTCATAAAGACTACATCCCCAGGATGGGGGCAATCATCATTATCCCTTTGTGGAAGGCAAAAAATAGCATATTTCTCTTAAAAGGGGATTGCTTGTTTACTGGACTCTGAATAATAGTTATGGGCCCATTTCTGTATTTATTTTCCTTTTTCTTTTATGTGAAATGAAATGTTGATTAGAGGCACCAGGTAGAGCTTCCCCCTTCCGCAGCTGCCTTTTAAAATCTATATCAGGAGATCAAATTAGCCTCTGTGCTGATTGTCAAGAAGAGCAGCAATGACTGGTGCTTTTTGAACCGGACACCTGTCCACTGAGTACTGCAGTGAAACAGCACATCTGATTTCCTGAGGCCCCTTCCAGCCCTACGTTTCTCTGATCTCACCTTTGCCATAGCCAGCTGTCAGACAGGATCCACCATCTTGCTTGGACTCCGAACAAATCTCCAGATTCTGTTACCATTTCCATTTCCGCATTTGTTCTTCATTCCAAAGTCTGTTCAACAGCCCTCCTCTCCTTACCCAAACCTTCTCTAACCCAGCTAATTACTGTCATGAAGTTTGGTAACTTTTAAAAAAAATATACTTACTTCTTGCCTTTGGAAATTGTCCACTGTAACTTCCTTTAAAAAAATAATTAAAAGTGCCCTGTATAATAGTCTTATAAACAGCGGTTTCCTTTTAGCTGCAGCCCCTCAGATGCTTCCAAACAAATCTTATTGTCTTACCAGTTTTGTTCTTTTCCTTCTGGTGTTTCTGATTTTCCTCTTGTGTTTCTACTTTCTTGTTTGTGCACTTGCTGTATCAAAGGTGTCTTCAGTAGGAGATTATTTTAGAGTGAACGTCTGGCAATGAATTAGTTGGTGGGGCGAGCAGTGAGCAATTTTTTATAGGTCCTGCACGATCAGTGACTTTTCAAATAATTTCTTAGTGGAACATGGTGGATGGCAGGTTCCATGGGGAGCAGGAAAAAATGGGAAGGGAATTCTGGGAAAGAAAATCTCCCTACGGATCCCCCCACATCATCCAGGCTTGTGTCCTGCTATGGAAAATGCTTTGAGACCCAATGCCCAAATCTGACTATTGCAGGGATCCTCCAGATTCTGAGGAGGATTCCATTCATAATGAAGCCCTGTACCTCTGCACTGGCTCTGGTCCCCAGGGGCGGCTCCAGGCACCAGCGCATCAAGCGCGTGCCTGGGGCGGCAAGCCGCGGGGGGCAGCGTGCCGGTCACCGTGAGGGCGGCAGTCAGGCTGCCTTTGGCGGCATGCCTGCGGGAGGTCCGCCGGTCCCACGGTTTCGGTGGCAATTCGTCAGCGGGTATGCCGAAGGCGCGGGACCGGCGGACCTCCCACAGAAACACCGCCGAATCCGCGTTACCAGCAGACCTCCCCCAGGCACACCACCGAAAGCCGCCTGACTGCCGTGCTTGGGGCGGCAAAATACATAGAGCCGCCCCTGCTGGTCCCTAGTATCTGTCAGGGACGAGGACATAGAGAGTCATGCCTCGTGGTTGGAGAAGGAGTCAGTAGCCAGGAACAGGAGCTCAGGGTCAGAGGCCAGATACCAGTGCCAAGGGTCAGGGCTGGGTTACTTGGTGTGAGGCAAGACAAGAGCTGGGCTGGGTCCAAGACAGGAGCAGGACTGAAAGAAGGCAGGAACAAGTCTGAGAACAAGCAGGTGCAGGAGCTATCGCAGCCGTGGGCAAATGCTTTGAGTAGCCACCGAAATGGAGCTGCTGCTGGGCTGAAAAGCTGGTCTGCTGGCTCTTCCCACCAGGCAGGTGGTGTAGCCAGTCAGGCAGCTGACTACAGGACAGCTGTGCTTGCAGGTTGCCCAGAGACTGGCTCTGCGGCAGGCCCTGATTCCTGGGCACTATTAATACCACGTTGTTCTAAATTAGCACTGGGTAAAATTTTTTTTGGCAAAGATAATATATGTCTATCTCCTAGAACTGGAAGGGACCTTGAAAGGTCATCGAGTCCAGCCCCCTGCCTTCACTAGCAGGACCAAGTACTGATTTTGCCCTAGATCCCTAAGTGGCCCCCTCAAGGATTGAACTCACAACTCTGGGTTTAGCAGGCCAATGTTCCCCCCACTGAGCTATCCCTCTCCCCAAATCAGATTTGGCAACACTGGAACATTTTGCAAAGGTGTTGGTTTCACCAAATTGTTCCTTTCAAAAACAAAAAATAGGAAAAAAATTGAAGAGTTTCATTCTGACATTTTTTAAATGAAACATTTTGATTTTTTTCCATTTGAAACGACTTTTCCTTTAATTATTAAAAAAACATTTAAAATTGGTAAAAATGGAAACCAAACATTTTGTTCAACAGAGAGGGATTTTTTTTTCTTTTTCTTTTCAAAATTACCCATCAACCGAAAAATGCTTTAGTGACCCAGGGCTGCTATTGGCTCTCACCAACGTGGGAATTCTGGAATGAGTGTGAGTGGGAGACTCATTGGAAAAGGTAATACAGCCTTGGGTAGTGGTCACCACAGTGCTTGGAAGGGTGCAGTGTGATTTGTCCTTCCACTATTGTACTAAATAGTGTGTGTGTGTGTGTGTGAATGAATTGTGTATAAAAATGATATTTATTTTTGATTTTTTAGGAAATAATTGAATAAAAATAACATTTTTGGGGAAAACATGCTCGATCTGAGGAGCAGGGAAAAGCCAATCTGGCTCAACCTTTCAAATGTATCTTAGTTCCAGCCACCTGCTTCTTTGCCATGTGCTTGGCTGTGCGAAAGGCTAAAAAATGGTGCCCTTAAAAGGGAAGTTGCATTCCTGGTTGTCTGAAAAGCAGGTTCTTCATGACATTTGAAAGAGGCTTTTTATATTCATCATAATAGATTTTACCACATCTTTATTTCCCAGTAAAACTCTTTTGCTCCTCCTGTACTTTTGGCATGACTATGCCATATCTGACCCCGGGGATAGAACTCTGGGAAGCTCTTTTTTTACTTCTTTGGAGATTTTAAAATGTGTTTTACTTTATTTCAATAAACGTAAATGCAATGGACATAGGAGACTTTGTACAATTAACATGCTCAGAGGAGGGAAGCACACATGGTACTTACATTAAAATAAACTAAACTGTATACAATTTGTATCACACTTATTTCCCTTGCAATGGACAATCGATGGTTTAGAAATGATAATAATATCAATACCAACTAAAGGAGTCCCTTAAGTGCACTGCTAAGAGGCAATATATGCAAATGTAAAATGATCTTGGGGAACAATCCATCCTGTGGTTGCAACATTAGACTGAGGGTTGTCTGGGGAGGTGGGTTTTTGTGGTCTATTTTGCTATAGATTTTGGAATCTGTTGGCTAAGGGCTTGATATTGCTCAGCCCTTCTGAACCGTACCTCACAGTGGACTTGAATGACAGTTCGTTCAAGCTTTTAGAAAGCCTTGGTAATGTTGGGTCTTATTTCTCATGCTGTCTCACAATCGGATGAAAGCAATGTAACTCCAATGGGTCATCTCCGAGAGCTGTTAAGCACCTAACCCCCGTTGAAAGTCAATGGGAGTTGGGTGCCTCACTACTATATGTGCCCTGGAAAATCTCTCCCGGGAGCCCCACCATCTATATATTGCTTCCCATATCCAGACCTTCTTTCCACTTTTCATAGCCATCTAGATGGAAGCAGAAGATCCCCTGGCATTTCTTGCAAAGCCTCTGGAGATCTGGGGGTTCATGATGAAGGCAGCCATGACACAAAATGCACTTTGGGTTTTTGGGGGGATTCAGTGGATTTTATTGGGTTACTTCCCCATATGATGAAGCAGAGGTATCAGCCAGGTGATAGCAATTGCTCCACTTCAAAAAAAAAAAGTTTTTTTCAACTACATGCATTGAAAAGGAAAGGAAATGGTGAGAAGAGAAGAAATGCCAAGTAGTATTGTACATGTGCCATGGAATTCAAAACTTCTATGTATTTTTCTCTTTCAGTAAATGTAAGCAAGAATAAAATGTAGTGAAAAAATGTACTGGATCAAAGCCAGCTGCTCTATACCCCTTGTGACTTCACTGGGAATATCTGGTGCTCAGCACCTCGGAAAGTCTGCTCGTTTATTTAGGTGTCTGTCTTTACGTATTTAGCTTTAGGCACCCACTCTGAGAACGTTTTGGCTGACACACAACTTACCTGATGTTCCAAAGCAGGCCGATGGAAGAGCCAACCATAGAACTCAGGGCTTTTCATTTTCAGTTCTCTGCTTTTACCGCCAAACCGTCCTTTGTCTTGAAGTCAAGTTCCATTTGGGATTGTGGTCAAGCCAAGTCTAGGATTTTAACCGAGAAAACGCCGAGTGCTGATTACCTCTCTTCTGTCCCTATCTCTTTGCAGAGTTCAGTTTGCGCTGAGTTGCCCTCTTATGCCAGCCTCTGCCTTTCACTGTCTGCAACCTTCACAGACTTCCATGACAACTAAGTGTTAGGCTTTGAGCACCCGTCACATCCACTTTATGCTCTTCATTTGGTTTCTGCCATTTAGGCTTCATTTAGGTTTGATAATGAACGGAACAGTCAGGTGCAAGATTTTAGGTCTCAGTTTAGACGAATTGTGCACAATACACGCCGAGCCGGCAGAGTGTTTACAACACCCGGTGACACAATGCGTTACTCATTGTTACTTGAGCTCGGAGGCATTGCCATAGAACTATGGCAGATTGCATGGCGTTTGTTTTTGCAGCCAGCCTAAGGGAGTGTTATTAGTGCTTGCTTTTGGATTAAACCGCTGACATGGAATCCAATCGGATACCAGCGGTGAGTCTTTATTACTGTCTGCAACTTTCAGGCACATTGGAGCCTGGGATAAAATCACATTCTGTGTATGCAGGTGCTGTGATTGACAGATGGAGCAGCCAATCAATAGGAGAACTGTGATTCAGTTCCTGGGGTGCAGTACAACACCCTGAGTCCTTGGGAGCATGCCTTGTGATATGAGTTGTTCTGTCCCGTGCTCTGGATTACAAAATTCCTCCTATGCTGCTGTGTCCGTGAAATATTTCTTTAGCTGAATGGCATTTGGGGAGCAAACTTCTCCTCTCAGTTAGACCAGCTGAAGATACTGGGGTGACTACGAATAACATTGGGTCTCATGGTCTTTGCGCTTTGCCTTAAGGGTGTCTAGCCTTGTCTTGTGAACCCCTATTTCATAACTTTGTGAATAGTCAAATTCTTTGCCTCGCTACAGCCATGGCCAACCATAGTGCCCATTTGGCTCAACTCTGTTAGCGTTTTTAGTTTCCTTGTACTCTCCCTGTCCCATCTGTTGTTTCTTGTCTTCTACTCAGATAACAAGTTCCTTTGGGACCAGAGCCATCCTTTTGTTCTGTGTTTGTACAGCTCCTAGCACCCTGGGGTCCTGGGCCATGACTAGGGCTCCTAGATGTTACGCTAATAGAAATAATACCTAATCATCATCACAATAATAGCTCTCCACTGGGAACTGGACTGAGATCACCACCTCATTTCAAATATAGGCCAGTGAATTGCCAACAGAGAGCATTGACTTCTGTTCACAACTTATTGACCTTTACCAGTCTCACCCCTGTGACCAGGAAGCGAAAAGGCTCGCTTTCTCCTTGTCCACTAGAGCGGGTCAGGATTTTTTTGCCCCTCTGTAAACAAGTTAGATAAAAATCAATGTTTTCATTGTTTGACTTTTTTTTGCGTTTTAATTGAAACCCTCCCCCCCACCCCGAAATTAATGAAAAATCAACATTTCTTGTGGAAATGTCCAGCCCCACAAGAAGCCATCTATGGCTGTAAATGTCTGACCAGCTATACTGCCAACTCGCTGGGTTAGCCACACCCCCATTACCATTGAACCTGGCAGTAATGACCAAGTTCCAGATTAAAAGAGCTAATGAGTTAATTACCATGTAATAACAGATTAATGACATGCACATGCATGCTCTATAGCTTCCATGTATTTAGAGTGTTATTACATGGTTATTTGTGATCTTTAAAATAAATAAGTGGGGGTGGGGGTTGTTTTCCTAAAGAGCATGCATAATTTTGCTCCACTGAAATGAGTGTCATTGCATATGTTTGACTAAGAGATGACTTTGGACCTACATAATACACTTCGGAAGAAAACAGAGGATTACAATGTGGAATGCACAGTGACCGTTGCTAACTCGGGTCTCTCCCAATAGGACAAAGAGAATGTTTTTTCAGAATCAGTCAGAGATAACCATGACTAAGGGTTCACAAAGAAAGAAAATGGTGCATTGTATAGCAAATTGCTGTCTGTCATTCTAGGCCTTGATCTAGCACAGAATTTAGGCCCCCATCAGCTCAGTACTTAAGCATGTGCTTAACTTTGAACATTGACCTCCTGAGGTCTCTTCCAACCCTAATCTTCTATGTTTCTATGATATGCTTAAGGGCCATCAAAGACAATGGAACTACTCACATGCTTACAGTTAATCACAAGCATAATGCCTTTGCTGAATCTTAAAAATGCTGCTTTTTCTAATCAAATAGACCTTTTGCAGCTTTAATTCAATGAAGAGAGGAATCTGCACTCACCTAAAATATACTGACAAGACTCAACCCTAATATCCACCACTCCTTCCCCTCTAAACGTTGTGGGGTCAGTAACTTTCTAATTAAGAGTGATTTTACTATTTTTTCCAAATATAAGATTATTCTGTTCCTACAAATCTCCTTCTGCCATTACTTGGGCTTCTGAAAACTCCCTTCCCCCCAAATTGGTAATTTATTTTTTTTAAACAGTACACATACAAATATTGCTATTTTAATTAGGAAGAAGCAAACAGAAGGGAAAAGCTATAAGGCAATGCAAGTATGCCCGCTACTCTTTACATTTTAATTATTTATTGGAGTAAATAAAATTAAATATTTTCATAGCAATCCAGAACTGGATCTGAAGTAATTACTCTGTCAAATTCATCAAAAATTCTCTCATCAAAATAAAATCCTTGATGTCATTGAATAATTTATAATACAAATACACAGAAATTGTAAAGTATTATAAATAGAAAACTGCAGGGTAAGTGAACATGAATTAGTTAGGGGTTATGTTTCTGAAAGAGGCTGTCATACGCTGCATACATTTTTAATAAGCATTTTTGAGGCCTAATTTTAGTGCACCGTATAGATCAACAATTTCAGGAAACAACCAAAAAAAAAAATATGGTGATTTAAAAGCACATCTGTGCAAGATACAAGCTGGATTGTCTGAGAAAGAGAAGCTCAGAAAGACGAGTGACAATTTGGACTAATGATGTTTGCTACTGAATATCTATGGTTTAATGTGAATCATTTGCCTAACAACAAATATATTAACTAACCTCATCCCTGTTATCAATGAATCCCAAATCCTGGGAGAATAATGCGGCTACTAAAAACCCAATTGCTCTATGACCTCTAATGTCCATAACTCAATCTGTTTAGATTCAGTCTTGTTCTCTCTGGGCCTCAACCAAGTGGGAGTCTTTCTGTTCACTTTAGTGGGGGCTGGACTGGATTCTCTTGGCAATCCCACAAGCCACTGAGCTCCCATTGACTTTAAAAGGAGACAGAGGATACTCAGCATCTCGCAAGATTGTGTCTTTTGGGTTGGATCCTGCACCACTGAAATCAGTGAGAGTTTTTCCGTTGACTCCAATGGAAGCAGGCTCGGGCCCTTATGCTGTAATATGGGTCTTCAGAGGTACTGGTTGAGAAATGGACATTTATGTTGCTATATAATTTGTAATCAAAGACCAGGCTGAGCCAGAGGCTCTAATCGGAACAACCCCTGACTTGGGTTACTTTTCTCTCTTTTTTTTTTCTTCTTCTTCAGAATCTACTTCTGGATCTAAATTCTGTGTCCAAAAGCTCATCTACTTGAGCACCAGTAAAATGACACTAATGGCTCTGAGCCTTCGGTCACTGAAGTCAATGGCAATACTCCCGCGGACGTTAGTGGGTGCACGATTGAGCCCAGTAACAGTAGCCGTCCTTAAAAGAACAGGTTACATAACAAAAGTGAAGCAAGTCCTGAATTCTATGGATCAAATTTGCAATCGGAAAAGAAAAGCAAATCTGATGTAACTCCATTGAAGACACTGAATTAATTCCAATGTAACTGAGTTCAGACCCTGGCTTTATCTCAGGATGTCTGTTCAATTCCAGGCTAAACAATTCTGGTCCTTCCCTTAGAATTAATCCTGGGAGTGAAAACACAAGCAGCGTTTAAACTGTGTGCCATACAGTGTTTATTATGTTTTAAGCAGGATCGTTTGAGTGAATATTTTTCTTCGCCTTCTTGTAGCACTCACTATTTTGGTAGACATGTCACTTCAGATCATATCTGGCCAAATCTTTATTTTGCAAGAGCCACTAAGAGAAGCATGCACTTTTTTGATCAATAATTGTTACAGAACTAGGTAATGATTTTCAGACAGCTAAGTCAAGGAAGCATTATCAGCTGTAGAATATGCTATTTTATTTCATCCACGCATCTGCCGCTGGGATGATCAAGGTTCTTTCTATTTATGGGACTAAAAGGAACCTATTCTCCTTTGCTTTTTCAGGGAATTATGCATGTAAATCTCTGGCACATCAGAGAGGTCATTGTACAATGTGCAGAGCAGGTACAGAACCACTGGGAGTAGGAGCAAGGTGGCACCAAGTTAAAATGCCATAGCCCTTTTCTGCATTCACTGTAGATGATAAACCACCTAAAGAATTCCTGAGACGAGTGGGAAGATACGCAGGAAGCTATGGAAATCTTTATGTGGCATAACTGATGGGTACATAAATCTTGTGCTGGTCCTCCTCAAAGGATAAACGACACCATGCTCAAATGTAGTCCAAGACAGATCTATTGTCTACGGAATAGACATTTGAACTTATTACCACACTATTTCCATTCCAGTTCCGTGGCCAGGACTTTTTCAACTGGCTGCATTAGCACTGTCACCAGTCATGCCATACAGGGTTTACTATGACTTCGGGGGTTCCAGCCTCATGTTTAATTACAATCCCACGAACATGCTTCCAATTCGCAAGGATGCAGGGAGGGGGCCTTAACTTGCTGCTTTAAATACCACCTCGCTGTATGTCAACTTTGCAGAAAACATGTTTTTAATGATGATTTGATAATGGATGAGCTATTGGATAGTTTTTCACAGCTGGGTTTAGCTGTAATAATGCCTCTTTGTCTAAATCTTGCAAGAGTGCATTTGTGTGGCAGAGGCGGAGGCGGCTGTGAATTGTTGTTCACCTTTCAGGTCCTTCCTTTCTCACTGTTCAGTACTTGATAGACAGACATTCTTTCTCTTACTTCACTATAGCCAATAGAGTATCAACCTTGGCCATCCTCTGGGGGCACCTAGCTGGAATGCTCCATTTTAGGGTTTTTCTGTTATAGATAACTCAAACCTTTGGCTAGTAGAAGGAGATTTATACTTTATATGTTGATTGCTAATCATTACCAACCTATTGTAAAACCAGATAGTAGCTCGTTTAGGGAATTGCTTAATTTCCCTCAGCGCGTCCCAGTCCCAATTGCTTTAAAGGACAGGCTCTTAGCTTGATTTTTCTCTTTGGGTTTGGAGTCTTTAAAATTTCATCTTCTGTTGCTTGTGGTTCCATTGTAATATTATTCTTACCACTTTTCCTCTTCCATCTATTTTGCTTTTTACTCCATGAGGATATTCTATTTTTTAGACGTCAGATGGAACAACAAAGGGAAAAACCCCCACAATTCTTTTTCAAACCATGAATAGTTTTCCCTTTATTTTTTTAAAGTTCTGGTTCATCTGCAGCCAAGTTTATTGGAAACGACAGCTCAAAAGTTCAGTGAGTGAGTGAAGTTCTTAGAGATCAGAGGCCCTCTGCTGTTTCTACTGTCTCCCCTATTTTAAGCCCTCAATACAAGGGCACCTTTTGGAAATTTCAAGGTCAGCTGTAGGTCTATTATTATGGGAAAGGAATTATTTCGCACTGGTATCCAACTTTTTGTCATCTTTCTCCTTAACCTACTTGGCTTCTTTGTAGTATCTGGAGGCCTTGGCTCTATTTCTTCTGGCCATTGTAAATGGTCTGATTGGTGTTGGTCATGTTATCACTTCTATCTCTCTGGTTATAAAGAGCAGTGATTGTGCCCTGCTGAAGAAACCATCTGTTCCATCAAATAATTCCCCTTCATTTTCACCTTGTTTCAAATTTCCCATTTCTCATCAGTGTTTCTGGAAAAAAAATAACTATTGCTTGTCAGTAGCCGCCGCATCGTTTTCACTTTCAGGTTAGAATAAAAATGGATAAAAATGCAACGGCCTCTTCCCTTTGCCCCTTCCTTCTTGTGGGTTCAGGCTCTGTTTGCAGCTTGCTGCACCAGCTCCAAGCACATGTAGCATAGGCAGATGCACGAATACACACCAGAGCTCTGATAACAGACCGCCACGTCTCATGTAGTAGCAGAACATTGATCTCCGATCGGCCGTAAGATTTTATGCTCCGCTCTCATTTTCTTAGCTCTTTGTTTTCCAATGAACAACAAAAGTGCCTGGTTGGGCTCAAGTGTTTACACCATTCCTACCCATTCTTTTCAGAGCTCCAATTCTCTGCACCTTCTCCACCAAGCCGCCTCTATTCCAGTTCCCACAAGCTGGCATATTGCTCCTCCTCCATGCACAACTGCAGCTCCCCCAGCCAGCTATAATGGCTAAACCTGTATCAGACAAGTAAGCTGCTTCGCCGCCTACCTCTCTGCTTCTGCATGACAGGAGCAAATGCCAGCTATGGACTCTAATGAGCCACTTACAACTAAAAGTCATTTCCACTTTTAACCTCAGCAGGTTTGAACCCGGGCTTCCAGAGCTGAAAAACGAGTGCACTGCGCCCACAATGCTACCAAACACCTGGTTTCAGTAGTACGTGCAGAGCAAAAGGACGCTGATGACTTACAAAGCAGTGTAGGTTTGGGGCTTGAGTGTTTATCTGAGCAGCTTTCTCCCTCTGCATGGGCCTAGTCACTGTTTGTCATCACCTAAAGCTGTTTTATCAGCCAGTCCAAAACAAACAAAACCCAAATAGGCTTAACACCTTTGGAACACGAGCGTTCAGTTAATATGCAGAATTCATTGGAGGCTGGAGCTCTGTAAAGCTGAGTTAATACACTGGTTTTAATCTAAACGGAAATCTTACTTTTTAACCAAAACTTATTCTTCCCTCTAAAAGACTTCTTATCTGCATATGTATTGATTGTAGGGTGACCAGATAGCAAGTGTGAAAAATCGGGACAGGGTGTGTGTGTGGGGGGGGGGGGGGGGGAGAAAAAGCCCCAAATATAGGGACTGTCCCTATAAAATTGGGACATCTGGTCACCCTAATTGATTGTGCCTGTATTGCAAAATGCCTGGGAATGCATTGACATGAAAAGTGCCATGGAGTCTTGTTTTGAATTAACGCTATTAGAAGCAATTGAAAGCAATGCAATGGTAGGGGAGAGGTTAAATGGCCTTTTCTGATGTGTAGGAAATACATATTTAGAAGTAATCGGCTTGAACCAAAGCTCTGGATCTCAGTGCCCCCAAACTATGGGAGACTTTGGATCTGGCTCTGAATTTTGCAGCTGACCCTTTTCTCTCGTACCACCCTGCTACGACAGAAGGCAGGGGAGGGAGGGGCAGGGTATTTTTGAGAATGCTTTTGCTTTCACTTCTCCCTTAGTTCACAAGAGCCCAGATTTGGTGAAATTCAGGGACCCGCCTGTTTTTCCAGGTTATCTCCAGCAGGGGTTGGTTGGTGTTAGAGGGGTGTTATCAGAGGAAGGATGGTCTGGTGGTGAGGGAACAAGCTTTGGACTTGGGACACTGGGATTTAATCTTCTGTTCCACCAAAGCTTGCTTGTGTGACCTTGGGTAAGACACTTTTCCTCCCTGTAAAACCAGGATATTAGCACTTCCCTTTGTCACAGGGGTGCTGTGAGGATAAACACCCTAAAGATTGTGAGTCTCTTGGGTATTACCGTAATGGGGGCCAAGTACCTTAGCGAGAAGAGTTTTTTGTTTTGAGGTGGGTTTGCCGCTTGTGTTTTGGATTTTGTGTGTATCTGGAGGGCTACTCATAGACACAATGTGTAGAGCTAAATGAATAACAATTATAATGGCTGAACGGAAATCCTGGATTGGAACAACAACATCATTCTTGGATCTACAAAAAGAACAGGAGTATTTGTGGCACCTTAGAGACTAACAAATTTATTTGAGCATAAGCTTTCATGGGCTACAGCCCACTTCATCGGATGCATGTAGTGGAAAATACAGTAGGAAGATATATATATATACACACACAGAGAACATGAAACAATGGTGTTACCAAGTTACCAAGGACAAGTACTCCTGTTCTCTTTGCGGATACAGACTAACACGGCTGCTACTCTGAAACCATTCTTGGATCTGGGTCTGTACTTTGAAGTAATGGTTCATGTTTAGATTTTATTTTAACTTTGCTTCTGCATTGACAAAGTTCTGGGAGATTTGTATTCTGAAGCTCTGATTAGATGTGATAAATGAATGGTGATAAGGCACTTTATGGGACTTTTCCACTGCCTGCTCCCATCTTTATTTTATTCTGTGTCTGAGGCAATAGAAAACAGATTCTCCAAAGCATACATAACTTTGCAGCTCTGTCACTCACGGGAAAGGTTTGGGTGGGTAGTGTCCCTAGGCACATTTCTTCTAAAATGTACCGAATCTGCTGGATTCTTTAGACCCAGATTTTTAAGAGTGACTAGTCATTTTGAGTGCCAGGCTTGAGTCACCTTAAAGGGGCTAATTTTCAGAAAATGTTGAGCACCCACCCTCTGAAAATCAGGCCCCTTTAAGGTGCACCAAATTGGGCAACCAAAACTTGAGAGAAACCACAAATCCTTTAAAGACTAACAGATTTATTTGGGCATAAGCTTTCGTGAGTAAAAACCTCACTTCTTCGGATGCATAGAGAAGAAGTGAGGTTTTTACTCACGAAAGCTTATGCCCAAATAAATCTGTTAGTCTTTAAGGTGCCACCAGACTCCTTGTTGTTTTTGTAGATACAGACTAACACGGCTACCCCCTGATACTTGACACAAATCCTTTGTCACTTTTGAAAATATTGGCTTTTTCACATTACGTAAGAACATAAGAATGGCAGTACTGGGTCAGGCCAATGCTCCAGCTAGCTAAGTATCATATCTTTCAAGAGTGGCCAGCACCAGATGCTTCAGAGGGAATGAACAGAACAAGACAACTATCGAGCGATCCATGTGCTGTCGGCCAGTCCCAGCATCTGGCAGTCAGAGCTTTAAGGACACCCAGAGCTTGGGGTTGCATCCCTGATCATCTTGGCTAATAGCCATATATGGACCTGTCCTCTAAGGACTTATCTAATTGTATTTTGAACCCAATTATACTTTTGGCCTTCCCAACATCCCCTGGCAATGAGTTCACAGGCTGACTGTATGTTGTATGAAGTACTCCCTTATGTTTGTTTTAAACCAGCTGCCTATTAATTTCATTGGATGATCCCTGGTTCTTGTGTTATGTGAAGGAGTAAATAACACTTCCTTATTCACTTTCTCCACACCAGTCATGATTTATAGACCCCTATCATATCCCCCCCGCTTAGTTGTCTCTTTTCTAAGATGAACAGGAGTACTTGTGGCACCTTAGAGACTAACAAATTTATTAGAGCATAAGCTTTCATGGACTTATGCTCTAATAAATTTTGTTAGTCTCTAAGGTGCCACAAGTACTCCTGTTCTTTTTGCGGATACAGACTAACACGGCTGCTACTCTGAAACCTTTCTAAGATGAACAGTCCCAGTCTTTTTAATCTCTCCTAATTTGGCAGTTGTTTCATACCCCGAATTATTTTTGTTGTTCTTCTCTGTACTTTTTCCAATTCCAGTATATGTTTTTTCAGATTGGTTGACCAGAACTGCACACAGCATTCAAAGTGTGGGCGTACCATGGATTTCTATAATGGCATTATGATATTTACTGCCTTCTTATCTATCTCTTTTCCAATGGTTCCTAATATTCTGTTAGCTTTTTTTGACTGCCACTGCACATTGAGCAGATGTTTTTAGAGAACTAGCCAAGATGACTCCAAGATCTCTTTCCTGAGTGGTAACAGCTAATTTAGACCCCACCATTTTGTATGTATATTTGGGATTTTGTTTTCCAATGTGGATTACTTGGCACTTATCAATATTGAATTTGTTACCCAGTCACCCAGTTTTAGGACATCCCTTTGTAATTCTTTGCTGTCAGCTTTGGACTTAACTATGTTCAGTAATTTTTTATCATCTGCAGACTTTGCCACCTCTCTGTTTACCCCCCTTTCCAGGTCACTTATGAATATGTTGAAGAGCACTGTCCCAGTACAGATCCTTGAGGGACCCTGTTATTTTTTTCTCTCTGTTGTGTAAACTGACCATTTATTCCTACCTTTTAACCAGTTACTGATCCATGAGAGGACCTTCTCTCTTATCTCATGAGTGCTTACTTTGCTTAGGAGTTTTTGATGTGGGACCTTGTGAAAGGCTTTCTGAAAGTCCAAGTACACTATATCCACCGGATCACGATAGTCCTCATGCTTGTTGACCTCCCCTCAAAGAGTTGTAAGAGATTGGTCAGGCATGACTTCCCTTAACTAAAGCCGTGCTGACTCTTCCCCCAACAAATTATGTTTATCTATATATCTGATAATTCTATCCTTGACTATAGTTTCTACCGTTTTGCCTGATACTGAAGTTAAGCTGTCATTGCCAGGATCACAGATTATCTATCTATCTCTGGCCCCAGTTGCCACAGTTTCTGAGTGCCTCACGATCTTTAATATGTTTAAAGTGCATATAGCAGATTTACGGGACATAATATAACTAATGTGACCCAGAAGGACCTACTTTATTTCTTGAAAAATACAGGTTTATTTCTCGGAGGCTCCCTCGAAAGCTGCTTTAATTTGGGAGACTACAAAATACAACCAGAATGTCGAAAAAGTGCTACAGAAAAAAAATTCTATGCAGTAGATATCTGACTAAGAATCATAGAATCATAGAATATCAGGGTTGGAAGGGACCTCAGGAGGTCATCTAGTCCAACCCCCTGCTCAAAGCAGGACCTATTCCCAACTAAATCATCCCAGCCAGGGCTTTGTCAAGCCGGACCTTAAAAACCTTCAAGGAAGGAGACTCCACCATCTCCCTAGGTCACGCATTCCAGTGCTTCACCACGCTCCTAGTGAAATAGTGTTTCCTAATATCCAACCTAGACCTCTCCCACTGCAACTTGAGACCATTGCTCCTTGTTCTGTCATCTGCCACCACTGAGAACAGCCGAGCTCCATCCTCTTTGGAACCTACCCCCAGGTAGTTGAAGGCTGCTATCAAATCCCCCCTCATTCTTCTCTTCTGGAGACTAAACAATCCCAGTTCCCTCAGCCTCTCCTCATAAGTCATGTGCTCCAGACCCCTAATCATTTTTGTTGCCCTCCCCTGGACTCTTTCCAATATTTCCACATCCTTCTTGTAGTGTGGAGCCCAAAACTGGACAATGGCAATGCCTCTACTTATACAGCCCAAAATGCCATTAGCCTTCTTGGCAACAAGAGCACACTGTTGACTCATATCCAGCTTCTCGTTCACTGTGACCCCTAGGTCCTTTTCTGCAGAACTGCTACCTAGCCATTCGGTCCCTAGTCTGTAGCAGTGCTTGGGATTCTTCCATCCTAAGTACAGGACTCTGCACTTGTCCTTGTTGAACCTCATCAGGTTTTTTTTGGCCCAATCCTCTAATTTGTCTAGGTCCCTCTGTATCCAATCCCTACCCTCTAATGTATCTACCATGCCTCCCAGTTTAGTGTCATCTGCAAACTTGCTGAGAGTGCAGTCCACACCATCCTCCAGATCATTAATAAAGATATTAAACAAAACCGGCCCCAGGATCGACCCTTGGGGCACTCCGCTTGAAACCGGCTGCCAGCTAGACATGGAGCCATTGATCACTACCCGTTGAGCCCGACGATCTAGCCAGCGTTCTATCCACCTTACAGTCCATTCATCCAGCCCATACTTCTTTAACTTGGTGGCAAGAATACTGTGGGAGACCGTATCCAAAGCTTTGCTAAAGTCAAGGAATAACACATCCACTGCTTTCCCCTCATCCACAGAGCAACTTATCTCATCATAGAAGGCAGTTAGGTTAGTCAGGCACGACTTCCCCTTGGTGAATCCATGCTGACTGTTCCTGATCACTTTCCTCTCCTCTAAGTGTTTCATAATTGATTCCTTGAGGACCTGCTCCATGATTTTTCCAGGGACTGAGGTGAGGCTGACTGGCCTGTAGTTCCCTGGATCCTCCTTCTTCCCTTTTTTAAAGATGGGCACTACATTAGCCTTTTTCCAGTCATCCGGGACCTCCCCCGATCGCCATGAGTTTTCAAAGATAATGGCCAATGGCTCTGCAATCTCATCCGCCAACTCCTTTAGCACCCTCGGATGCAGCGCATCCGGCCCCATGGACTTGTGCTCGTCCAGTTTTTCTAAATAGTTCCGAACCACTTCTTTCTCCACAGAGGGCTGGTCACCTTCTCCCCATACTGTGCTGCCCAGTGCAGCAGTCTGGGAGCTGACCTTGTTCGTGAAGACAGAGGCAAAAAAATCATTGAGTACATTAGCTTTTTCCACATCCTTGGTCACTAGGTTGCCTCCCTCATTCAGTAAGGGGCCCACGCTTTCCTTGACTTTCTTCTTGTTGCTAACATACCCGAAGAAACCCTTCTTGTTACTCTTAACATCTCTTGCTAGCTGCAACTCCAAGTGTGATTTGGCCTTCCTGATTTCACTCTTGCATGCCTGAGCAACATTTTTATACTCCTCCCTGGTCATTTGTCCAATCTTCCCCTTCTTGTAAGCTTCTTTTTTGTGTTTAAGATCAGCAAGGATTTCACTGTTTAGCCAAGCTGGTCGCCTGTCATATTTACTATTCTTTCTACACATCGGGATGGTTTGTTCCTGCAACCGCAATAAGGATTCTTTAAAATACAGCCAGCTCTCCTGGACCCCTTTGCCCTTCATGTTATTCTCCCAGGGGATCCTGCCCATCTGTTCCCTTAGGGAGTCAAAGTCTGCTTTTCTGAAGTCCAGGGTCCGTATTCTGCTGCTCTCCTTTCTTCCTTGCGTCAGGATCCTGAACTCGACTATCTCATGGTCACTGCCTTCCAGGTTCCCATCCACTTTTGCTTCCCCTACTAATTCTTCCCTGTTTGTGAGCAGCAGGTCAAGAAAAGCTCTGCCCCTAGTTGGTTCCTCCAGCTCTTGCACCAGGAAATTGTCTACTACACTTTCCAAAAACTTCCTGGATTGTCTGTGCACCGCTGTATTGCTCTCCCAGCAGATATCAGGGTGATTAAAGTCTCTCATGAGAACCAGGGCCTGCAATCTAGCAACTTCTGCTAGTTGCCAGAAGAAAGCCTCGTCCTCATCCCCCTGGTCTGGTGGTCTATAGCAGACTCCGACCACGACATCACCCTTGTTGCTCACACTTCTCAACTTCATCCAGAGACTCTCAGGTTTTTCTGCAGTTTCATACCGGAGCGCTGAGCAGTCATACTCCTCTCTTACATACAACGCAACTCCCCCACCTTTTCTGCCCTGCCTGTCCTTCCTGAACAGTTTATATCCATCCATGACAGTACTCCAGTCATGTGAGTTATCCCACCAAGTCTTTGTTATTCCAATCGCATCATAGTTCCCTGACTGTGCCAGGACTTCCAGTTCTCCCTGCTTGTTTCCCAGGCTTCTTGCATTTGTGTATAGGCACTTAAGATAACTCATCGATCCATTCCCACATGGCAACACTTAGCATTTCCACCACCCCACCCCACGATTAAGTATTGCTGTTATAAACCAGGTACCTTCTCCTGTTAATAACAACAGCTGTTGACGAACAAATTGATCATTAACAGAGAGTAGTGATGGATTTCACCAGGATTACAGCTCTGTGGGTCGTTTACAAAAGAACTACCAACAAAATGTTTCAGCATCTTCTTTTAAGGATACATTTATTTTCTTTTGTTATTGATGTTCTTAAAGATGTATGGAGGACTTACACAGTGGTAAGATACAATAGCACCATAGAACGTTACTTAAAGAGACTAGCTACCCTACTATTTTATAAAATAAAGAGTCCCTTCTAGATGATATTTTTCAATGGGTGCCTGAACAATGCACCAAAACTCAGCAATAAACACAACACTGTCATATGATAGACCCTCTACTTTACAGTACCTACAGGGAATCACTTTTTAACGCCTATAACATGCAGTAGTCTTTTTATATGAGTGGCTGAGTCATATAACAATAAAAATTGATAAAAAATAGTAATAAATCTGGATTTTACATCATGCACTGAGCAAAGTCTAAATTAAACTACTGTATTAAACCTTCTATGGCATAGACCTAATTAATTAAAAACACCAGGGTTAAGCAATTTAGCCATCAATCTTTTAGTTTAAGTGGGGGATGAGGTGCATATGGTACCTTACTGAGGAAGACAAATGAAAGACCCACTGTACATAGGCTTCCATTGACCTGATGGAGGGGAGGTTAAATATGAGCCGCTATTCCCAGGGTGACTTGCTACGGTTCCCTCAGCAAGCTGGCTTTTTCAAGAGCCCTCTGCGAGCTGCAGTAAGCCACCTATGTCCTGCTTTTAGAACCACTGGTGGAACAAAGCAGGCCGACCATATGGTTCTGCAAGAGTCAAATGTGGGCTATGATGCGGGTGGTACCAAGGGAGAGGAGGAACTCTCCTAGAGATTTGGTGTGATCCCTTATTCCCAAGGAGGATCCAGAGAGAGGTCCTGCATGATAATATACAATGTCATTCTTGCATTTTGGCCATCGGACCTTCAGCCTGCAATTCCACACAGACATAGGGGAGCAGAATGGTCAAACAATAGCTGGCACCCGTTGCTAGTGAAGGGACCTCAACAGAAAGGCAAGGGAGCGATCTGTGGGGTGGTTAAGGCTTCCAAGTATGATAATAGCTAGCTCTCATATAGCACTTTTCATCAGTAGATCTCCGTGTTCTACAAAAGAGGTCAATATCATTATCCCTAATTTACCAATGGGGAAACTGAGGCACAACGACTTTCCCAAGGTCACCCAGCAACAAAGCCAGGGATAGAACCCAATTCAGTGGATTATTCATTATGTCACATGGCCTCCCTGGCTGGGGAAATGAGACCTCAGCAACCGTCAACATTATGTTCTAGAGCTGGTTGAAAACTTTCCATATTTTTTTAAAAAAATGTTGTTTTGGCAAAACAGAAATTTTTCATGGGGAAAAAATAATTTCCCAGTCAGCTCCATTATTTTCTACAGTAACATCTAGTCCTTTGCTGTAGCAAATGTTAATGTCCTGAAACTAGGAATTTGTCATGAATATCATGAACTCTTCCCCATCTTTTCTTGAGATGGGTGGTGGATGACTAGCTGGGTTGATTGAAGGGGATGGATGGATGCTTGGCTGGGGAAGTGTTGTTTCAGGGTTGGGAAGAGATTGTGGGTGTATCTTTCTCTTTGGGCTCAACAGATATAAGCCCACATTCATGCACTCCGTGGTTACATCTACACTGCAAAAAAAGACCCAAGGCTGGGTCTACTGTTTCTGGCTCATGCTATGAGGCTAAAAATGGCAGTGTAGACATTCAGGCTCAGGAACCCAGCGAGGGGGAAGGGTCTCAGAGCCCAGGTTCCAGCCTGAGCCCCAGTATCTGCAAGGCTAATTTTAGCCCTGAAGCGCAAGCCGAAGTCAGTTGACTCGGCCTCTCAGACTCGCTGCCGCAGGGTTTTGGTTATTTTTGAAATGTAGACACACCCTATGTGGACACTGCAATACGGCTAGGACAATAGTTTTCAACTTTTCCTATATCATGGCCTCCTCCTAAAGAACGTTGGGACTCCCCTCCCATATAGCAATAAAGAAAGAGAAGGATGTTGCGAACCCGCCTGCAGTCGTTCTGATCCCCAGGTTGAGAATCCAGGACCTAGAACTTTGCATGGGCTTAGTGATAAGTTGACATAATATACACATTTGGCTACCAAAAAAGGTGAAAGATGATACCTGAGCGGTGTGAGTCACATGGCTCAGGACGCTCTTGGAAGGCACTCAGATACTCTGTGAGAACAAGACTAGAATAGAACATGCACCATTTCACATCTCCAGAACAAATTAATCCTGGTGTAACTCTGTGGACTTTAGTATCTCTTGATTCCTTTGTATCTTCCATAAAACCCTTACTTAGTGTAACTATATAATATTGGATGCAAGCTCAAGCCACACCAAAAAAACCTCTAAGAAGCACTGACGATTTAACACACCAAGCCACTGATGCTGAGCTTATTTACAAACAGTTGAACCAACAAATGGATTGGCAGGCGGGGGTTGGGGGCAGCACACTTAAAGGGTTCAAGTGGCATTTGAAGCATTCTGCAGAATGTGAAGCACACTTGAAACTAAGCTAGCGCATGCAGGCGCAGCTGGGATTCATGTGAGCTTTCCTCTGCGAGGAAATCTTGTGGCTCATTTTTTATTAATTCTTTATTCGGGCAACTACCTTAAGCACTCCTGGGGAGTTTGCCTGTGTTAAAACTGCGTAAAGGACCTTGGAATTTGTTCATGTATAAAAGAGTAACCGCTTGTCAGAGCTTAGCTGGATTCCCAGATGGTATTATTCATGAAGTCTTCTTGGAGAAATTCTCCACCGATCTCCTCACCCACAAATGTATCCTTCTACGTTGGGTTTGCCTTGCTCCTGGCCTCCTAATATCAACATCTTAAAAGGGAACGTAGTACCTGGGAATAAGGAAGTCAGTTTATGATTGCACATATTACAAGTAGAAAGATCGTATGATGTGGACCAATGTTAAAGTTAGTATAAATATCATAAACTTTTAAAGTGAATTCAGCACAAAATACATTTCTTTCCAGTGGCTGGAAAAAGTGCGTGTAGCTTTGCTTTCAGTGGTACGTAACTTCATTGCAGGCAGACACTGAGAAATACAGAATAAAAGTGTTAATACTGTGGCACTGGGCTTTGCCTTTATAAACAATGCTCTGGGAGCAATCTGCTTACTTGTGCAGGGTGGAAGGGCTGGTTTTAGGATGTAGAATCACTGATCCTCAACTAGATGCAGCCTTTTAAATATTGTTATGCCATAGATTTCCCCATCAAATACCCTAAAGAAGAATAACACAGTGCCCCTTTTGGTGCTGGCAATAACCCCATGTGTCATAAGGGCTTGGCATACAGGACGATTGCTCTTTATGTCTAAGTCACCTGCCATGGTTCAAGGGTTACAAAAGATTATACACCCTGTGATGTGATCCATTGACTCCAACCATATCTTCCCTTATGCAGAAAATATAAACACACCAACGGAGGAGCCTAGGATGGAGGTCATGACAGATGATGAGATAATTGTTGTGCCTCCAAATGGACGTCTGTCCATAATTACTATCCCCAAGCCTCATGGCCTTTCTAAATGCTTGGCCACTCCCTGTTCTCTACACAATGTATCCACCCCCTGGAGCCGTAAAAAAATGGCCGGTCATGTGCCTAACTGGCCATTATTGCACATACATACCTTTTTTGCATGCACAAATGTGTTATTGATACGCACAGTCGCATGAACCTATCTTTGTAAATCAGTCCCTAGTATCCCGGGCCCAGATCTTCAAAGATATTTAGGGTCCTAACTTCCATAAGGAGCCTAAATACCTTTTAGGATCTGGGCTCTGGAGTTTAAAGTACCTTGAAAAGCTGAAGATCTGATTCAGAGGTACTTGGACTCATGGCAGAAGGCCAGGTCCTCAGCTGATGTTAGCCAGCACAGCTCCATTGACTTCAATGTAGACACTCTCCAGTCACCAACAAACTGAGTGGAATTTCAGCACTTGAGATGATGTGACAGGGATGCCTGTATTTTCAGTTCTTCTCTTTCACACACATCCAGTCCACAAAGGTCTGGTCTAGAGAATTACCTAAGGTCAGATCAGTCCTAGGGAGCAAAATATCCACCCGAGAAGCAGTGCATCCTGACTGCACCTGGGCAAAGGTTGAAAAAGCTGGGGTGCAGAACTGACCCCACACAGTCACAGGATGGGGTCGGGGGCAGAGAAGTTGATGTAACACTACCTTTGTGACGCCCCCTGCCCTCCGGGACACGAAGCTGAGCTGTTTTTCCCCTGTGGTTTGGTTCCAATGGGCCTGATTTTCCTCCCACTCATACAAATTTTGGATCAGTCTAATTCCATTGACTTCCGTGAAATTACTCTGGGATGTAAAAGCAGTGTGACTCCAAGAAGAATCAGGCCCATTGACTACGAAGCCAGTGAATAGTTACAAAGCATGGGGGATGTATCTAAATACCCTAACAGTTAATGGCCTGAGACCCCCAAACTCATTGCACTTGTGACTGAAGCAAGCTTTGAAAGGACAACTCCTGAGGCTAGTTAACTGCCTAGCCCTGATTTTGACTCTTTTGGAAAAACAATTTGTCAGTTCAAGAAAATGAATGTCCACCAAAAGATGCCAATAAACTCCAAAGAGAAAGCCCTGAACAGAAGTTGAGCAGCACTATCCCCTTTTCTTCTATCGCCTTGGTATTATTCTGTTCTTATTATAAGTATTTCTTTACAGATTGTGAGAAAAATACATGACCTTGCATGGCCCACAGCAGGTGCTCCACAAACGAGGCTAATTCCTGGAACAACCACAGTAATCTCTCCCTCCCTTATTATGGCCATTTCTTTAATGTGGGAACATAAGAGTTCAGACCCACTGGAATATTTTGGGGGGTTGAAAGATATAAATAAGCTAGCTGGGGCTTCAACGCACTGGCTCAGCCAGATTATATGGTGCTAGTCTTTGTTTTCACTGTATCGCCTTCTATTTTTGGGGCAGCGGAATAACTGAGTTGTAAACTGCACACCTTACAAATCAGTCTATCCTGACACAGCTGCAGCATTCATTACAAGCTGTAAAAAAAAAATAAAAACACTAGCAAGAAAGGTTTCAGTGCTACAGCCCAATTTTCCATTGCAATAACCCAATTAACTGGTGTGTGTTTGTTTTACAAAGCTCTAAGCTACAATAAACCATGCAGATACCCAGGCTGCAGAAAGCTCCGTAATTAGGACAAGGTGTACAAATTAAACCACTCTTTTTAAACTTCAAACCAGCTAACTTCTGACATACTGTACTGCTGGGGCTTCTGGGACTAAACCCAATTAACATCTTAGTATTTTATAAGCATCGTTTTAATTGCATTTGTATGCTATCTTCTCTCCAAGAGCCTTTCAAGGTGCTAGCCCTTGTTCAGGTTTTATTACTTTAGTGATTTAAAGCTACTCTATCTGTTCTTCCCGTTAATAATGACTAGTGCTACTTCAATTGCTGGTCCGACATAAAACTGAGCTCTCTGAAGAATTATACTTTAAAACAGTTACATTTAACTTTATTATTACATTTTTAATCCCCCCTCCCCCATTTGAACATTACACCTTGAAACGTTTTATCAAACTGTCAGCTTTATAAGTGCAGGAAGAGTGAATGTTTTACTTTTCAGCGTTACGTTATGGCTCAGACTCTTGGCCTACATGCGACACATTTTGCACCATGTGACACTGTCTTGCAGAGAGGGCTTTAGCATAGCACAGAGTCCCAAGATGCAAGGGGGGGAAAGGGGGAAATTTAACTATTTCAGGGACGGCAAAAAAATCCCCCCACTGAAACTCTGAGTTGGGCCGAGATGAATGGGCAACTGTCCCATTTTGTTTGATCATAGTAGGCTTGTAAGTCACTACTTCTGTGAGTAGCTCTATTGACTGCAATGGGGTTGCTCATGTGTGGAAGAATTGGGCCTTAACTGAAACGTTGGAAAATTCCATGGAAAATCTGATGCATTTGAAGGAATGTGAATTCCGATCACTTTAATTGCTTTCTCTGTAAAATTCTCCCAAGTGCTCTAGTTTTCTGTAAGCATCTGTTTTCGGAAATGCATCCTGCATTGCAAAGACCAAGTCAGATTTTAAGAGAGATTTAAAGGTATTAAAAGGTATCATGGGAAACTCCCCCCTCATCCAATTAATGAAATGACACATAAAGTGCGATATCAGCTCCTTTCCCCAGAACAGTGTTTATATTCTTTTTTCCATCCTTTCTGGGAGGAAAAATAGATTGGAATGTGTTGGATCTTATTGAAATGATAAAATGACTAAAATGTTTACTTTATAATGCTGGCAGCCAAACTCAAAATATTTTTCCTCTTTGCGAAATGCAACTTAGGGTGAATATGTACTAATGTTACTCTCATTTAGGGTTTCTGTTATCTGGATACAAATATTGGGTCTTAAAAATGCAGAAGGTTCCTCCTGGAATATTTTGAACCTTTTCGCTTGATTGAGTATCTTGTCAAACAAAACTGGCAGCAGGTCTCCTGGAGCTGCCTGAATCTATGCAGATATGATTTCTATCATGCCTTTATTATGTGTAGCCCATAATAAGGATGAGCATGTATAAATCATCTCTGGCTGGCACTTAGGATGCAATACTCAAAGGAGAAAGACATTTCTGTCTTCAAATGTCTAGCAATTTCAGATATTATACAGTAAGTCTCCCCAGAACCATACAATCCTCAATTCCATGCAGTCCTCCTGTGAAAGAATAGAACTTTCATATCTTGCTAGAAAGAGTCACCAGTGAGATAAGCATTGGGCAGCTAAGATGTGTGCTGTGTATCGCCAGAGTGGGTATATTGAAGTTTATTTGCAAAGCCCCTCTAAGAAATTTGCAAAGAGATGAAGATTTTTCTCTCTAACAGTCCTCATATAGAATTATATGTGTGTGTTTGTATAAATGTATACACACATGTTTTCCTCCCTTCCCGGCTCCCCTGGTATGTTCATCTATGTTCTAAAACCTACACAATCGGCACTACACTATATAATGTGTGTGTTTGTGTGGTTTCTGTGCAATCTAGCCACATAGTAATATGTAAAATTAAATAACACATGAGATGGGAGCTAGTCAGAGAAATTCTTACAAACTGTGATGCTCCCAATTCTGCACTATATCAAATGAGCTGGTCAAAAATAGGTGCAAAATGTTTGGGAAAAATTCAGAAGCATTAAAGTTGTTTCTGTTCTGCAGGGACCGATTCTCCATTTTTTGTATAATTTTATGAATGTAGGTTTACAGAAATATTTATAGAAATCACTTCCAAAATCATTTTTTTTTTTTTTTACTGAAAATCCCAGTTTTCAGTATGAAAATGTGGGGTTTGGTAAACAAATTTGCTGACGAGTAAAAATTGACAATGATAAAATGTTTGATTAAAAATTTAGTAAAAAGGGCACAGAAAATGGAATATTTTGATAATATCAGCAATTTTTCATGAAAAGCTTTGTATTTTTTAAATGGCCATTTTTGATGAAAAATAATTTGGTGGAAAAAATTTCTCACCATCTCTCTCTCTCTCTCTCTCACCCCCCTCCCCACACACCAATCAGAATTTGTCAAAGAAAAGACAGTGTTAACCTCTGCCTTTCAAATTCCACACAATCAGATGACATTATGACAAGAATTTATGAAACTACCATCCTTGATAATCCAAAATGATAAGTAAATCAGAGACACCTATCATCACGGAGGTGGTTATAAATGGGATGAATGCTTTTTGGAGCTATGATACAGGGATCATGGGAGTAGAAAGCAAAATAATACCTTATACGAAGGAACCTTAAAATTGAGGGTGGAGTACAAAATTCTGAGCTCTTTGTAAAATACAGCAAGCCACAGTGAAGTATATTATTTTCCACTGTGTCAGAAGAAAGCAAACACTATAACAGGTGTCACTGGGAATGATCTCTAACAATGACCGCTAATGCTACTGTTTCGTGTACGATTGCCTGCCACATTGCACAGGCTGGACAATCCCATATGTCATTGTTATTGTGACAATGTTTATACAGAGTGTTCATCTGCCTTTACCTAGCCGAGGTTGCATGCTTATAGTAAAAGCACATTAATTGGGCTAAGGTAGGTTGTTAATAACTGTACTTTCTGCATATTTAAGATGATGGCACTACAAAGTGCAGATTTTGTTTGAAAAGTGACCTTATAACACCTTCTTACTCAACAAATCTGCTCTCCAGGCATAATCAGAGTCTACTAGGAGCAGGAGATGAAGTCAAAGCCCATTGAAGGAGGTGGAAAAATTCTCATTGACTTCAATGTGTTTTTCACCAGGCGCTAAGTTTTCATTACCGTCTCCTCCATTACACTTTCAGCTGGCACTGAACAGCCCAGGAAGATAAACTAGATTTTCTTCTCTTATACACGTACAATAATTATAATATAATAAGGATCCCAAAGCAAGGCCTGTCTTTACTTGCATAACTCCAAGTACGGTTTTGGTCCTTAAATCATAGATGAATAAGTAATGATGAATACATTAATTTATAAGCAACAGAACAATTAATGAATTTTCAATTAATGCTAATGACTCATGAGCCAGAAAAACCCAATCACCAGTTTAATTTGACATTAGAGGGGCAATCTTTTTGTTTGTAAACAAAGACAATTTGCTCTGGAGTCACTAAGAGACAATAAATATGGAACCCTGGGATATCATCGCTAGCGTCCCCTCTCAGAGTAGAACAGCACTTTCATTATGGCAGGAAAGGTGGATAGGAGTTATTGATCAGGGATTAGAGAGAGGGTTCAGTGTTCTCGGGATAATATGGTCATACCAATCGTCCCTGTAATCCAATATCCTGTTTCCACTGGTTGGCATTAAGGGGACGTGTACACTACAGCTAACAGCATGCTTTCCATCTCGTGTAGACAGACACACACTAACTCTGCTCAAGCCAGTGAGCTAAAAATAGCAGATTAGCCGGGGGAGTTTGGGCAGCAGCTGAGGGTAGCTGTCTGAGTGCAAACCCACCCAGACCCTCTGGGTACATACTCGGGTGCTAGCCTGAGCCACTGCGCGCGGTATCCTCAGCTACACTGCTATTTGTAGCACAGCAGTTTGAGCCGAGCTAGCGAGTGTCTGTCTACTCACGCTGGGAAATGCCCTCCCAGCTGCAACGTAGACATGCCCTCAGAGGCTTCAGGAGATAGCATAAAACTCCAAAATGCACCGAACGATGCAATTGCAATACTATCATCTGGGGATCAACTCATTAGACACACAGATTTTAAGGTCCAATAGGACCATCGTGATCCTCTAATCTGACTTCCTGCACATTGCAGGCCACAGAGCCTTCCCCCCCCCAACCACTGGCTGAGTTACTGAAGTCTTCAGATCTTCATTTGAAGGCTTAAAGTTTCAGAGAATCCACCATTTACACTAGTTTAAACCTGCAAGTGCCCGTGCCCCAGGCTGCAAAGGAAGGTAAAAAATCCCCAGGGTCTCTAACAATCTGACCTGGGGGGAAATTCCTTCCTGACCCCAGATATGGTGATCAGTTAAAACCTGAGCATGTGGGCAAGATCCTCCAGGCAGACACCTGGGAAAGAATTCTCTGTAGTAACTCAGAGCCCTCCCCATCTAGTGTCCCATCACCAGCCGTTGGGGATATTTCCTGGTAGCAGTCAGAGATGGGCTACATGCCACTGTAGGCAGTCTCCTCATACTAGGGTGACTAGATAGCAACTGTGAAAAAATGGGATGGGGGTGGGAGGTAATAGGCACCTATATAAGAAAAAGTCCCCCCAAATGGGACTGTCCCTTTAAAAACGGGACATCTGGTCACTCTATCTCATACCATCTTATCAAGCTCAGTCTTGAAGCCAGTTAGGTTTTTTGCTCCCCTTGGGAGGCTGTTTCAGAACTTCACTCCTCAGATGGTTAGAAACCTTTGTCTAATTTCAAGCCTAGACTTGTTGATGGCCAGTTTATGTTAGAAAGGTGGCAGGTCATCGTGTGCATGTGCGTGTGAATGCTTGCTGACCTGGTTTCTCTGACACAACTCTGGGGTTAGCCTAACTGGAGTGCAGTCTGAAAGACATAACCACCACTTCCTAAGACCCAACGCTTTACTGACCCCCCCTTAAAAAACATTCAGCAAATGCTCTGAACCCCAGGGACCCTCTTCCCACTCTGTGTATCTAGCTACCATATCACCTTGGCATCTAAGTGCCAGACAAAATTATGGAAAGTGTAAATCCGAAGCAACTGGTGTTTTCTCTCGTTTCCCCTGGAATTATGGCAGATGTCAATGTACAGGCCAGGAGGAATTGTTTGTTTACTAGATGTAGTTCCTGGGGAAAGGCACTTTGATCGGAACACAGCCAGGCTTGGGATCAATCTAGTTCTTCCCGCCAAGGAGTGCCATAGGTTGGATCCTACTGCTGCCAATGGTCTGCCCCCACACCCAATCGCCCTCTGATGGTCCTCAGAGTCTGAGTCTCTCCAGCTTTCTCATCCCTGTGGACCTCAGCTCTCATGAAGATCACTGTGGACTCTGTAGTCCATGCATATATTATTATAAGTGTGACAGTAGCACTCTAGGGCCCAACTGTGATGAGGGCCTCATTGTGCTAGGGTCTGCACAGACATGCAGTGAGAGACAGTCCTTGCCCCAGCGTGCTGATACTCTAACCAGACAGGACAGACAAAGGGTGGGAAGGCACACGGAGGCGCAGAGAGAGGAAGTGGTTTGCTCAAGATCACACTAAAGATCATGGAAAGAACCAGGAATTGGTCTTCGGAGTTCCAATCCAGTGCCCTCTCCACTGTCTCCTTTCAAGTAGCCCCGCCTTGTCCATCAAGGGCTTTTTAGCTTAGGACCAGGATTGTAAATTTGAAATGAATGAGGGGAGCCAATGGAGTCTGTGAAGCCCTAACAACAGATTGTCAGACTGTGCTTACAGGGATATTGGTGTCCACAATGTGGCATCCCTAACAAATTTGCCCACGGGTGCCCCTTTCACTGCAGGACTTTAAGAAGCAGTTTGAAAGTCTAGCTGTGTGATAGCTCTGCAAGTCATGCAGGAGCTTCTGTCCCAGTTCCAGAATCTAGGGCTCTCAACTGAAGGAAACAAAAGAGTTTTCATCAAAATTGCAACTATTCCCTGAGAGATCACATCCCTGATTCTTCCTGTGACCTCAGCACTAGCACATGGGCATTCAGTCTGGACAAACTTTAGCACTGGCTTTAGTATTCTTCCTCCCTATCTAAGTATTTTTTATGGCCCCTATCGCTATAGTATTTGAGGGCTTAATTCCCACCACTGCCTCAGCAGGATATGGTAATCCTCGCTCCTCTGGTCAGCTGATGTATATGGTTTTGTGTTGTTCAGCAACTGGTGCACTAGAAATGGAATCCGTTATTGCATTGTCCCGGTATAATCCATACCTTGGTTACTGATATGGGATGAAAGATGCCTTTAGCTGTCAGAATGATTAATCTTTTCCCCAGCACTAGCCACCGCAACAAATCACGGTGACTTTCAAGCATCAGCCCCGGCTCATTCATTCAGCTACAGGTTACCGAAAAGCTCTAAACAAAGGCTATGAAGAGCGCAGTGTATTTGTTAGCATAGGAACTTTGTCCTTCTCATGTGCTCAAATTGGAGAAAATGCCAATGATTCAACTTGGTTTGTGCAGCTGAGTCTCTGCTACCTGACCACGTGTCCGCAAAAGCCCTCACTTCAATGATACCTTTGCGATACGCAGGCCAGCTACATAGGTTCATGATGGTATCTGCTATTTTGTGTTTTCCAATCGTTACTCCTGAGAATGGATGTTTGCTCAGGCCAGGGCTCTGTAAGTTCACACAGGAAGGACCTCATTTTATCCTGTGCTTTGGGGCTGGTGAGCAGAATGCATCAGTCAGAACCACGGATGAAGAATGCCCTGCCCTCTAAATAACTGCTAACGATCTAAAACCCAATCCCATTATACAGGCTGGGGAGAGCACTCCTTTAGGTTATCCTACTTGACAGCAGAGTCAAGTGGTGCAACTGTTCAGTCACAAAGGACCCGATCAATGGGAATTAGGTGTCTAAATACCTTCGAGAATTGGGGCTAAACCATCCCTACCAAGTCCCACATACTGTTGGCACCAACCAAAATGAATGATAACTACACCAGCTTTGCCAGAGTACCTGCAGCATTCTCTAGCCGTAGAATGAAACAATCGCAAAAACAACACCATTGGCGTAAGGGCCCATATTTTAAATAGCATCCACTCGAAGGGTTTCTAAAGGAAATTGATACATTGCAATCGAGAGGCTAGGGCAGTTTTAGCTTGCAAATGTACCGCTACCCAAGGACGTTGTTGTCTTTAGACAGCAAAGGTACTGGACATCGTTTAGAGACTGTATCTACTATCTAAGGTTCTTATATGGCCCTTGTCAACATGATATCTAAGCACCTCATAGCCTTTAATGTAAATAGATTATCAACTCGCACAATTATCCTCAGAACACCCCTGTGAGAGAGAGAAGGGCTATTCTTCACAATTCCCACATGTAGAACTAAGGCAGAGAGAGATGAAACCGTTTGTCAACGGTCACACAGAGAGTCTGTGGTGGATCCGGGAACAGAATCTGGCTCTCCTCAGCCTAGCACTCTGACCACTAGACTATCTTTCCTTCGTGTAAAGAATGCCCCCGGGCTGGTTTCCAAGCGTTGCAAAAGTAAAATGTGAAAATGGAATCGTTTTGTGCAGAATCGCTCTGTTGTGTTTTATTTTTTAAAATGCAGCTGTAATTTACCATGAAAATCTTGGACGCAGTGCATATATTTATGAAATTGCAAGTTGACAATATTGATATCAGACGACAAGGGCATTTGCAGCTCTTTTCAGGGCTTCCTGAGGCTGTGCAGTTTAGGGAGACCTCTGCTTTGCAGAGCTACACGAATAATTCACAATGAATAATTTACCCCAAGAATTTTGCCCTCCCCCCGCTCTGTTATCCGGCTAGCAAATTATTTGCAAAAAGATTGTGAAATGCTCCAATGAATTCATTGTGGCCTTAATCCACCTCCCATTGAAGTCAATGGATAAACTTCGATTGACTTCAACGAGAGATGGATCAGGCCTTATTTGAAATTATTCACAAATTTCTTCTTTTGATCCTTGGGGAGAGCATAACCCAACCTCTAATCGATGGGTGGTAGGAAAAAACTTTACAAAAGGGCAGGTTCTTTCATCCTTCCTCTGAAGCAACTGGTCCAGTCCACTGCCAGAGACAGACCTTTGGTCTGAGCCAGCCTGGTAATTCCTGTGCTCCTAGATCTGCAGACCCTTTACACTCGAAATGATGTAGATGACAATCAGATCTAAAATGCATCATTTGTGCCATCATTTATGTAATTACCGTGTGCAACTAATGTAAGTCATGTAGCTAACCTGCTCAGTGCAAATTGCAAATGTTGTACATGAATATATAATCTGAAAACCCGCTTTCTGTAAATATTTGAGCACTCTCACTGGAAATGAGCTGTGGACAAGTATTCATATGAGCAAAGTTACATGAGGTTATTTTTATATTGACCCAGAATTCAGTAATTATAAGCAACCCTCCCCCTCAAGGATTCTGCATCCGGGATGATTAAAACCTGCTTTGGAGTTTGAACAAATGTTCTTAGAAAAAGCACTTTTCACCCATTTCTGGTGTTTTGTTAATTCTTTGGGCAAGTATCTCTTCTTTTACCTACTAGATGGCGCTGTCATCTAACAAAACCCAGACTTCAGACTGCCTGGTGCATACATGCCCTGGTGCATGAGTACTTGCCATTGGAGAAATAGAAACAACTGAAGTTTATAACAGATTGCAAAATAAATAAATAATAAAACAATCCCCAACTCTTTCTCGCACTCTTTTCAGGGTTATTTTCCTTCAATGTGCCCGTGAATTATATATAAATTTTAATAGATCGTGCCACACATTTAAAGTTATAGGGGTTTTTATATAAACCCAGCATGCAGTAATTATGAGTGTAAAATACATTTGGGGAAAAACATTTTGCAGCTTGCCAAGACTAACAGCTTACAAATAAGGATTCATTCCTGCTCTGGTCTAAATCCTTACTCTGGAGAATTTGCACATGCATTTGAAATTAAACAATCGCCATGTTTACTGGAGGGGGGGGGGGGGGGGAAAGGCCTGACTTCTATAGGTCCTTCTATAAATATTTTTGTGGCTCTTGCTCATTGGCCAGTGTGCAATCAGAGATGGGCTGCGGGGTGTTTAATGCAGAATAATACCAGGATTTTAAACTGAAAATTGGCTGCTGGGTTTAATTGGTGCCTTATTTTCTCAGCTGGATCTTCTGTTTGCAAGTAAGGGCCACAAGAACAGTTCCACAGTCTGCATCACAAATGAGGGCTCTGAACGGCAGCTTCCACTGTATTACACCAACAAAGTGGGAAGAAAGCAGAAAGCAGAGAGAGAGAGATGAGAGTAAAGGGAGAAAGAGGGAAGGAAACCAAGAGAGAGGACACCAAGGAGAAGGCTCTAAAATGAAAGAAAACTAAGAGGAGAGGAGAGAGAGAACATGCAAAGAGAGGATAGCGGGAGGGGAGACGGCGGAGAGATGAGAGGAGAAAGAAGAGGGAGAGGAGGAGGTGGAAAGCAGAGAACAGTGGGAGGAAGATGAGTGGGAAGAAATGAACTTGAGGGAGGGGATGCAGACTGGGAGCAGAGGAAGACCAGAGAAGCCTAGGGAGAATGAAGAAACGCAGAGAGAGGCACTGAAGGAGAGATGAGTGTGAAATGCAGAGTGGGAGAGAAGAGGCTAAGACGCAGAGGGAGGTTGACAAGACAAGGGAACACTGAGTTAGCACAAAGAAATTCTGGCCCTGGGGGGTGCATCGTTTTCTGGTGGTTGCGTTTCTCCAGAAAGTACAGCGCACTTCCAGCCTGGGTGGGTGGTGCTTCAGTCCCAGTCCCAGTCCCAGTCAGAGCTGTCTTCCCTGAGCCATGTTTAAATCAGGGCTGATCTATCGTTTATTCGTGTTCCTGTCTTGGAAAGCTGTTGGCCTCAGGTTCAGTGGGAGTCACTCTGGGCAGCCGTGGTGTTCAGAAAACGAGGCCTCAGTGGGTGGGACCTGACGTCTCCCAGGCCAGATGACACAAATGGCTGTATTAAAGGAATCAATTTCCTCTGATTTGCAAAGGACCCATTGCACATATAGGGGTACAAGATGCATACAATGATACAAGAGGATTTAGACTGTTGCATTTAGACCCTAGAAAACAACCATCTGATTAGGGTGCACAGTTCTCTGTGCTCTGGCAGCAAGAAACAATGAGGGCTTTTCTTGCTTTTTAGCCGACACATGGTAACTGTAGTGAGAGGCAGCAGGTTCTTCACATGCCCTGTGAATTCCCCGCCGCTTTGCCCATCTTCCTGAAGGCCCTACCCATAGCAATCAATCATGTAGTCACATCTCATGATTCTTCGTAGCCCATCAACCACACTGCTGCTGCATTATTATTACTTGGGGTACAAGCACGCACTTATGGATGCAGAGCGAAATTCACCCCCCGTGCAGAGTGTGAGCCCAAGAACTTTGAACCATTTCAGTCCTACTTCAACTTTATGTGCGGGGCTTAAGCGGGACTTAAGTGATGCACAGAGAGGTGAATTTCACCCCTAACGCATTCCCATTCCCATGAGGCATACGTAGCATCCCCACTTCTTCGTCCTGCATGCATCCAAAGGAGGCTGTGGTTACTTTAAAAGTTATCTGAGCTTTGTGGGTGGGTGTATGCCAGTGCCCTTGACAAAATGAACATGTGTCCTGAGACATAAGGTTAGTAGCTTTTTGCAATATTAGCCCATCAC
Source organism: Chrysemys picta bellii (assembly GCF_011386835.1). Classification (NCBI taxonomy): domain Eukaryota; kingdom Metazoa; phylum Chordata; order Testudines; family Emydidae; genus Chrysemys; species Chrysemys picta. The sequence continues at coordinate 108,209,626 of NC_088798.1, forward strand.
CAGCTCCTGAGCCATTAATGCTGGGCTTCCAGATTAAATAAAATTGTGTTCCTTCTCAATAGGAAATGAAGGATTTCTAAAAGGATGGAGTGGATCCTAGAATCCCTAATCCTCCCTACCGCAGTTCCATTCCTTCCCACACTTTCTGCTGTTGGAAAAAATAAAAGAATGAGAGCAGAGTCCAAAGGGCTGAGCGCAGAGCAGGAGCTGGGATTGTTTTTCCTGGCTGACACACTTACTGTTGCTGGTGCGCTTCTGCTTCCTTGAAGGGCCGAGGCGGGGAGGGGAGGGGGAAGAGATTAAGGTCCAAGATAATGCAAGGACTATTTAAACTGTAAACAGAGGGGACATATCGAAGGTCTGCTTTTTCCAATAGTAAGTAATCAGAATACAGGAGGATGTAATGTGCAGATTAGGAAATGGACAAAGAGGATAAAATTAACTTTATCACAGAGAGAAGAACAGTCAGTTTGAAGGGGAAAACCACCCCCCAAACCTCAATAAAACTTTATGGCTGATACAATCAGAAGGTTGATTTAAACTAAGTAGGAAATATCAGCAAATACGAAACAGTGAGGGCAGCTTTCCGTTCTTGGTTTTGTTATCTGGATTGTTTGCAACACGCAACACGAAGCTTGGCATTCCAGGGGTAGCAAAATCTCAGCTGGTCCTCTGTTCAGGGTGTGTGTGTTTTGGGGAATAGGGAGGTGGAAAGGGAGCACACAGTTGGTGGGTGTCAATCACTTTGTGATGCTGGTAGACCAGGTGCCAGTTCGTGCCAAGGCCCCAGGCCTCACTGAACACTGACAAATATGTAGCTGGAAACCAGTCTGCCTTACCCATGTGTTCGTATTGTTAAGATAAATATTACAGGTGAAATAATGAGTTTGGTGTCTAGACCTTATGAATAGTGTAGGATGCTGCATGCATAGATCTCACTTATAACTTCTCTAGCCCATGGTATAAAGTTATATTGAGTGTTTGCATGGGAAACCTCTGTGACTGTGTAACTCACCAAACCGGAAAGAACCATTCATTAGTGTAAAGTGCTGGTCCTGCAGAGAGGAGGGCTATTGAAAAACATCAAATGGACAAACACTTTGTGGATTGCCTTCCCCACTCACACGAAGAGGAATCAGGTGCTGACACTAGTTCTATCAGCTTGGACTCTGGGGGGAGGGGATAAAACTCAGAGACAAGGAGAAACTGGGTCTATATGCTATCTGAACTCGGAGGAGCAAAGATTCCTAAACATAAGCAAGAGATCCCCATGCTGCTTGGCCTGGGTCAGCCCTAAAGGACATACAGAGCCGCTTAGTATAGAAGCTTATATTACCTTTTAAAATCTAAGACTGTAGCTGAGTTGCGTGTGTGTATGTTTCCTGTTTTAACCTTGGCAATAACTCATTTCTTTTCTTAGTTAATAAATCTTTAGTTAGTTTATTACAGGATTGGCTACAGGAGCTGTAGGTTTGAGGTCTGAGTACAATTGACCTGGGGTACGTGACTGGTCCTTTGGGACTGGGAGCAACCTGAATATGGTTGAGTTTTGGTGTAAAGTGACCATCTATCATATAGTCCAGCTTGTCTGGGTGGCAACGGAGACTGGAATCATAGAATCATAGAAGATATTAGGTTGGAAGAGACCTCAGGAGGTCATCTAGTCCAACCCCCTGCTCAAAGCAGGACCAATTCCCAACTAAATCATCCCAGCCAGGGCGTTGTCAAGCTGGGCCTTAAAAACCTCCAAGGAAGGAGATTCCACCACCTCCCTAGGTAACGCATTCCAGTGCTTCACCACCCTCCTAGTGAAATAGTGTTTCCTAATATCCAACCTAGACCTCCCCCACTGCAACTTGAGACCATTACTCCTTGTTCTGTCATCTGCCACCACAGAGAACAGCCGAGCTCCATCCTCTTTGGAACCCCCTTTCAGGTAGTTGAAGGCTGCTATCAAATCCCCCCTCATTCTTCTCTTCTGAAGACTAAACAAGCCCAGTTCCCTCAGCCTCTCCTTGGGAATGTGACTGAATAGTAAGGCTGTTATAGTGCTTCAGGAGTTCACACCTGTTACTGGGCTGGTGAAATCTAAGGACAGAACATGCGATCAGTTTGGGGATTCTGCCGGGCTTGTTTGACAGTCTGCCCTGAGGCTGGCACTCACAGTCGTGAACCACTCCAGACAGCATGACACATTTTTCCGCTCATCATCTGATGATTTCTCCCATTGAACTTCCATGAAACAAACCACCAAACTTAAACCAGCCTAGAAAACTTGCTTAATACACAATAGAAATAAAATTGTCTCTCACACTACCCAGCCTTGGGGGAGCAGTTTAGTGGGTGTATTGGAAAGAGACGCTTTTAAAAAGCAAAAGGATTGTAAGTTATGTACAGAACCGGTTGCTATAACAGGGGGGCCCCTACTGAGTGGTGGCATTAACTGTACACAGTCCTTGTTCTTAGTACACGGGACCCTATCAACTCAAAGGAAAAGGTCCCATTTCCTTCACCCGAGAAGCTCTTTCTGTCATCTTGAGCAAGTGGCTTGTGACTCCTAATTTGGCCAAAAGGAATGACATGTTTTTTAAGCTGAGCAGAGCAAGATTTTTTAAAGTGGTTGTCTCTTATTCGAACTGGCTCTTTCCCCCTCTATTTTCCCTTTAAAGTGAAAAAGAGTGAGGGAAAGCAAGAAGGAATGAGGGAAGAGTAGCCCACACTCAGTGGATTCCATTGCTCACATTCCTCGTACCTGTAGTAATGTTTACAGTAGCCTGTGAGCTTAGGACAAGTTTTATAAAACCCACATGCAGAGTGCGGTAACTGGGGAGTCACACTAAGTATGGGTGTCACTTTGCTTTTCCACTTGTTTTGTAGTAGAGAGGAAAACACACCAAGAAATGGTAGCTACAAGGGAGATTTGAGCCATATTATCCTCTCAGGAAGACTGGGGTAAATCACTAGTAACTCCAAATGCATCAGCAGATGTAAAATTGATGTGAGTAAGAGGAGAGTCGCCCCAGCAGACTTCAGACACAGGCCCTTGGAAAGAAGAAAAGAGCCACATCCGCTGTAGGAAGGGGTTCTCCTCATGTTGATCATGGTAGAACACGGCCAAAGAACAATATATCCTGACATGTTCGGTGTTAAAATACAGCTGCTGTTCTAGATGTAAAGGAAGACAGAGTGGTTCTGCCATCCCCTCGCCTAGCACACTCTCCTTATTGAGATTAGGGGCACGTGAAGTGGATTTGATAAAATATAAATAGATTCCACCCTTTTGCCAAACAATATCTGAATCTGGAATATAATTACTTTGATTCACTGGAAAAGATCTTATAGATTCATAGATTCATAGATTCTAGGACTGGAAGGGACCTCGAGAGGTCATCGAGTCCAGTCCCCTGCCCGCATGGCAGGACCAAATACTGCCTAGACCATCCCTAATAGACATTTATCTAACCTACTCTTAAATATCTCCAGAGACGGAGATTCCACAACCTCCCTAGGCAATTTGTTCCAGTGTTTAACCACCCTGACAGTTAGGAACTTTTTCCTAATGTCCAACCTAGACCTCCCTTGCTGCAGTTTAAACCCATTGTTTCTGGTTCTATCCTTAGAGGCTAAGGTGAACAAGTTCTCTCCCTCCTCCTTATGACACCCTTTTAGATACCTGAAAACTGCTATCATGTCCCCTCTCAGTCTTCTCTTTTCCAAACTAAACAAACCCAGTTCTTTCAGCCTTCCTTCATAGGTCATGTTCTCAAGACCTTTAATCATTCTTGTTGCTCTTCTTTGGACCCTTTCCAATTTCTCCACATCTTTTTTAAAATGCGGCGCCCAGAACTGGACACAATACTCCAGCTGAGGCCTAACCAGTGCAGAGTAGAGCGGAAGAATGACTTCTCGTGTCTTGCTCACAACACACCTGTTAATACATCCCAGAATCATGTTCTGTTAACATCTGTTAATATCACTTTTTTAAATGTTGCTTTAAGTTTACAAACATTACCCATACAGTATTACGGATGTGCACTAGAAGCACAAGATGCTGGAAAATGTGTGTCAACTCCTGTTCTCTTGAAGTTTTCATTTTGGGCTTTGCAAAATATTTGACTTCCACTTTGGAAGCCAAAGAACTAGAGCTAGTCAAAAAACTGTGAAAAATTTTCAGCTGCAAATTTTGAATTTTTTTCTTGAAAAAATTTCATTGACATTTTGAATTTTGACAGAAATTTCAACCAGCTCTGTAAGTGGATCAAAGCCCTGAAAACACTTATGGAAAAATTTCAACCTTGATCGTGAAATTGAAAAAACTGAAAAAATTCAACCTGCTTTATTTGGGGTGTACCTCTTTTCTGGTGCCAAGATTTCACCTCTCAGTCAGGATGTTCTTTCCAAGGGCTTCACAGAAAGGCTGTGACCCTGCAGGAAAGCAAATTTCCAAAAATGGGGCCAGAAAAATCACCCAAAATGAAACGATAAAAATTTCTATTCAAATTTCCATGCAAAAATAAATCATAGCTCTATTTTTAGCCTGACCACAGAGGCTCATATTCATTCAGATAAGCAGCCTGCAGTATCTCTGAGCCCAGAGTGACGGTTCATGTATATAACACTGCTGTTTCCCAAAACAGCTCATAACAAGGTCCACCTCTAAGGGCATGATTAACCAATGAGAGTTGGTTCTGAAGATGGAATACTTGTAATCTGATATTCTGCATGAGAGCTTTGGTGGATGGAGCTTGTATGGAACCAGACAGAACTATGTTACTTCTTCTTTAGCTTAGTGATATTAACCATCTGTTACCCTCTGGGTAGGATTCCATGAACTGTGTCATACAGCAGGTCAGACTCGATGATCACAATTATTATTTATCATTTGTGTTACTGTAGCAGCTAGGAGCACTAGTCATTGACCAGGACTGAGCACTGTACAAACACAAAATGAAAAAACAGTCCCTGTCCAAAGAGCTTACAATCTAAATTGGTCCCTTCTGGGCTTAAAAACTACAAATCTGTCCCAATTGTTACTTTTTCTAACCCTACCTCAGACACTTTGTTAGTCTTACTTCAGACACGACACGTGACTTTTTGTGGAAATGTGTACAAACCTAACCCTCACCCCGCTGAAGTTTGCACCTCTATCAATAATGCTATGGTGCTCGCCTATTTTAAATTAATATCTTGACGACTTCTCTTTCCCATTTATTTAGCCTCCACTCAACCTGCCTGTAGCGTGATGGCTTGACTGCATGAAACACCGGCTTGCACGATCAGTTTTCCTGCTGAAGAATGTTTTAAAAAACGAATAGGGTGGGTTTACCACCATTCCTAGGCTGAAGTTGCCTTTCCCATCCCTGGTGGCTTGCTCTTGAATACACACGACAGAACAGTGTCCACAGGAGCTGAAGTGAGCGAGAATGGTGGCCTCAAGTCCATCTTCATTTTCTCTACCAGGGATGACATTTCAGCTCTTTGTAGTTGTGGAGGTGACACCTGTGGCGTGTCCCCTCTGAGGCACCTCTTGGCACCACGCTGGCTCAGAGTGCAGGAAAATAAGCAAGTCCTATGGTTTGCTATGGAGTACTAAGCCTCTCTCTTTGCTTTGTTGTTTGTTGTACTGTGGTCCGAGGCCATGCTTCCCCCACTCCTCTGGTTTGCAATTGCTGAGGGTAACAATTATGGCCTAACCCCTGCCATTGCGTTTTGTGTTCGCTGCAAACCCTACTTGTTCCTTACAGCAACTGGCTTGAGAAGCAGCAGCAGCAGTTGCTTTGGGGGGCCGCAGGAAGAAAGCTCACTCCCAAAGGAGGAAAGCTGTGGTGTTTCTCTCTCTCGCTCTCCCCGAAGCCCAGCCAATCTCTGCTGACTGCAGCGTGCAATACAGCAATTCATAAAATGTGACATTCGTGTTGGTGGTACACTGCTGTGAGCCTATTTCACTCTGTGATAAAGACTACATCTGTCAGGGTTCATCTCCGCCTAGTCAGGTCTGTCGGACAATTACCCAGTCCAGATTTGCTAGTCCCCTAGACTGGAGATAGAATTATCCATCTATTCCCTCTGCCCCTCCAAGCCTATAGTAATGGAATATCTCCTAGTGTAGTGATGCTGAGGAGTTTTTTTATACAATCAAGTTTACTTAGAGTCTTATCCTACAGGGATAAGGAATCACTCCGCACCATGCTAGCATCAGGCCTTGAGGGACAAATCCGTGTAGCTTTTGTGCATTTCAATGCCTAAACTCTAGGAAGAAAAGTAAACCTTTAATTATATTGTTCACTGAGGAATGTGAAAGAATGGCCAAGCACTATCAAAATGGTGATAAGTAGCAGACCAGTAAATAAATTTAAAAGAATATACTTTGCATACTTTATTTTTTAAACTTTCACGAGCCCTGCTTTGTTTCAGTTAATCAAATTCTTCTATTGCAGCACTGGGATTTTAAAGCATTTTCTTAACCTTCTGTCTCAGTCCCAAAGGTTTAAACATTATTTTATAATTAGCCTGCACAACTATGTTATATGCTCCAAAAGAAAGAAAATGTTCCCACCCCCCATTTTTATATAGGAGGAATTACTGTTTCTATCTGGGGACTGGAAAAGAGAGTGGAGGTGGAGAGCGAGAGAGAGAGAGACTCAATATGTAGAAATTTCATCTCCTGCCAGTTACACAAGAAATCATCACTTAGGAGAGAGGGTGGGAAATTACTGAATACGCTGGAAAATTCCTCACTTTTCTTAATGAAAATGCTCTAAAATAGTGTGGCAGAGGGAGGACTCAGGGACATCTGTGTGTTGCACCACGAAATGTGGGGAATTAACATTTCCTTTTCACCTGCCGCTGTATAACTCGGCATCAAGCACCTGCCGATACCAATGGGAACTTATTTGCCTTTGGTACCTACAACATTCCTGCCATTCGCTAAGGAGCTCTCTTACGGAGGCTAGACATCAGAACAGAGTTGTCACCAAGTTAAACACTTGTGCACACGCTGAGAAATTAATCATATTTCCCTGTATTTTAGACTAACAATAACAATAATAATTCATAGTCCTTTGCAGATAAGAGTCCTCACAAGACTCCTAAAAAGTAAATAACGTTATCCCAGTTATAGAGATGTGGAAACAGAGCCGCTGAGGGTCTAACAGAATTGCCCAAAGTCATACAGAGTCAGTGGCGGGGCTTATGTTAGAACTTGGGAACTCCAAGTTCTCAGCAATGCGCTCAGAGTACATGGACTCTCCCGTGAGCAGCATTTATCTGAGAAATCATTGATCAGCAGGGTGGATTTTTAAAGGTGCTTGTGCCAGTGTTACTATATTGTGCATGCATGTTTTTGCACCTGCAATTAGTGGCAGATAGTGGCAGATAGTGGCTGCCGTTTAATCAGCTGTACAACTAACTTTAGCAACAAATTTGCTGCTTAGGGTTTGATTCTAAACCCTTTGAGGCTAATAAGAGGCTTTGCGTTCACTGCAGAATCAATCCCCGATTGCAGGCATGATTTTTGTAGACAATATTGCCCCCACACAAAGGGAAACTCAGAGCGTAACCCAAAGCAAAAGTTTCACAAGGACAAAAATGTTCTGGGTGGAGAGAGGGGAGGAAAGAAAATGTGGGTGTCTTATGGTTAATTCCTGCCTTTGGCATTGGAAATAAGAAAAGACTTGTGAGCAAGGAAAAATATTAGTCTATTGCTTTTGAAAACCTCCAGAAAGATCTGTCTGAAGCGTGTATTTAAATGGGAAGCATACAGGTGTTTTCAGAGCTGCTAGAGCCTGCAAGCAGGCCTAGGGCAAACCTGACAATATAGTATAATGTAACAAGAAACATTCCTCCACCATGCTGCATGCTTCAGTAGGAAAATGCAAATTGGCTCATTTCCTCTTTTGAGGAGGACTTTAGATAAGGGGGTCCCGAAGGAAAGTAACCCGTTTGACCGGTCTCCTTCCTCAGCCTTTCTGCAGCCTTCCCTATAATGTGCTGTGGGGGTAGCCGCATGCATGGAGATGAGGGAGCAGATACATAATGAGTGAGGGGTATAGAAAGAGCTGTGTGTGTGTGTGTGTGTGTGAGAGAGAGAGAGAGAGACTCTTTTCTTCTTCCCAATTCTCCATGCGTTCAGAGTCGGGTTGTCCAAATGATTTGTTAGATGCCAATTTGGAGAGGCACGCTCGCTCTCGGACAGAGTCCCCATGTGCATCGATTGAATTATTCTCAGTTAAAAAGTACTGAAACCTGAAAATAAGTTGTTCCAACGAGAAGCATGTCTATAGAGCCCTGTTTTTTTCACTGAATAAAGCAATTGTGCATCTCTCTCTCTCTCTCTCTTTTATTCCTTTCAGGGGAACGGTTCTGAGTAGGTTTTGATTTGATTTTGCAAGACTTTCTTCCATCCATTTATTACATCCCTTTCTTTCTAGCCTGTATGGTGAGTTTATTTTCTGTACTAGTTTAGGCTTTAGAGAGCTTTACATGTATTATTTTTTTCACTTTGCCCATTAAGAGTCAGATTTTCAAAAGCACAGTCAGCATCCGGTGGTGTCCGCTTCATTTAGGTCCCTAAATGAGAGCTGATCTCCTTTGAAAAATCTGGCCCCAATTGCGGGTGATAAGCAATGTAGCTTATAATTAAGGCACTGAAATTCAGTAGGCATTGGGTGACTTCAATTCCCTTTGCCCCTTTGAGAAACCTGGCCTTAAAGGAGAATATTTTAATCACAATATTTTCCAGAGAGTTTAAAAGTATCCCCCTTTCTCCTACTCCATTTAATAGGTTTAACTTCCTTTGGAAATTTGCATTTGGAATTTCTGCCCCTGCACTCATTAGTCAACCAATATTCTCATGCTCTCAACTCTTCTTCAGTAGGTGTTTTGAGGGTCAATTCTTTGAGCAAGAGATACATGTTCCTAAATCTCCATTAGGTAAACTGTTCTCAGCGCAACATCTTTCAGCCATTGCTTATTGTAACAAGGTAAAACAGCAAAACAATCAGAAATGTCCTGATCCGAAGCCCATTGGAGCCAATGGGAGGATTAAAAAGCTCAGGTTTTCAACTGGGGTCTGAAGTGACCAGAGACGCTCCAATCCAGCTCCATATACTTTTGGTCTGACCTCTGTGTTTCCCCCCAAATGTTCCCTTATAATAATTCATTGATATGTGCACAATATCTGCCTGGATGGGCAAGACAAAGAGGGGTGGGAAATGGCCAGTGACAATGATTTCTCCCTCCTTCTTTTTTTCCTTATCAAATTTTGATAATTTAAATCAAACTATCTAAACCTGAGACCAGAACGCAACTTCAGCCTTACTTTGTATGTAAAAATATTCCATTTAAATCAGCAGTAAAGCTAACATGAAAGTGCCAATAAATAATATATGCAAAGAGTTTTTTTTATCAATATATAAAGAAATGCGGAGTTGTGAAGCAGTTGAAAACAAGCATTAGGAGATGTAATGAAGCAAGAATTAGAACAGCCTAGTTCCTCTGGCCATTATAAATGAGAACGCCAGGTACCTGGAGAACAGGAAAACTGATGAGTACAGTCTGTTCAGGAGAGAAGGAGGAAAATTTCCCCCAGGAACACATTTCAAATTACTTATTTATGAACTGATGAACTGGGAGACCACCTATAGAGAGACAGGAGCAAGCAGTCTGCTGCAGACAGCGACAGAACTCCAGCTAATTGTGCTGCTGTTTTCTGTTATAATTCCTGCTCTCCAGCTGGGCTTCGGAGGCAGGAAATTTAGGCACTGACTAGAAGTCGCACTTTCCCTCCTTCTTGTCTGCATAAATATATACATGTATATTTTAATCTGCTGGAATCATTCGGCAAGGGCCTGGGAAAACAGCTGCTGCCTTTGTCTAGAGAAGCATTAGGGAGTGACAGCCTGGTTTGCAGGATTGGCTCTTCCAGGGATGAGTTCCTTAGTACGAGTTCAGGATTCTGGCACATACCACTGGAAAAGTCACTGCAGATTTCCACTGAAATGCTGGAGCACCTTGTCTTGAAATTGCAAGCGTTAAATATGTCTTTCAGGTGCCTCTCCCTCTTTTCATAGATTCATAGATTCTAGGACTGGAAGGGACCTCGAGAGGTCATCGAGTCCAGTCCCCTGCCCGCATGGCAGGACCAAATACCGTCTAGACCATCCCTGATAGACATTTATCTAACCTACTCTTAAATATCTCCAGAGACGGAGATTTTGTGCACATGTGTAGGCATGATAGAATATATGTGTGTGTAAAAAGAACAGGAGTACTTGTGGCACCTTAGAGACTAATAAATTTGTTAGTCTCTAAGGTGCCACAAGGACTCCTGTTCTTTTTGCGGATACAGACTAACACGGCTGCTACTCTGAAACCTGTCATATATGTGTGTGTGTGTGTGTATTATGTATGCCCATGTAAAGTACATATGTATTCATATATGTATCTCCAAGGCAGATTTGTTTTTGATCTCTGTGTCCATACATGCACACACAGGGCTGGATTCTGCTCTCATTTATGCTCATATAAATCTGAAGTGACTCCACTTCACTCGGGATCTACACCAGTGTAATGGAGATCAAAATGTGGCCCATGCTCTAAATATATATATAACCATGTCAGTGGAGAGAAAACTGCTTTGGGTGCCAGTTAGCATACTATATAAGATATGGAAGAGAGAGTTTATTTACTGTCAATATACGGTAATGTAGAATCAATTTCAGTGGACTCAAAGGACAGTCCTTTACATCAGATGGAACTCATTACAATGCATTTATACTGAGAATTTAATTTATGCATTTAGAAAATAGAATTTGGAGTTTGGAATTTAGATAATCTGATACAGGTGGTGTATAATGTATCGCTATGTTGGCTTCAGATTTCAGTTGGTAGGAGGTAAAAACAAGGGAGAAGCCCATGGATGGCTTTGATAAATTCCTGAAGACTGGTAAAGTGATTCAGAGAGCATTGGTTTGAATACAGCCCATATCTGTAGTAGTATGGCCTATAGTCTATATCTAATAGCTTTAAGAATCCAATAACCTGTTCAATGACCTTTTGAAAGTCCAGTTCCTTTCTGGACATGTGTCTATATCACAGAGAAATAAACACATACTTCCCCAATTATTCCTTTATTTGCATGTATAAAGCACCCGGCCAGTGCTCCAGGCCCTTTAGAGAAATGAAAAAACAAAGGTTTTGACCACAGGGAACAAAACCCGACAATGCCACAGCCTACAACAACCAGCTCCTCTTTCAGTGATCTTCAGACATCAATCCAATCAATCGGTCCAAGAAAAAGATTGGGAGCACACACGTGATCATTGCCAACCCTGAAGACCATGCCTGGCTTTTGATGGATCATGGGGGAAAAGTAAGTTCCAAAGTCTAGGACCTCCCACTGAAAATGTCCTGCAGATGTCGTCCCTCCACCTCACACTGAAATCAGATTGAGCAACTCAGTTGATTGCAACTGCTGTAGTGTCACATAAGAAGAACTTTGGTTTCTTAGGTAACCAGCACCCAAACTACTTAGGACTTTATAGGTCAGCACCAATAACTTAAACTTTTCCTGGAACTCAGCCAGCAGCCAGTGCAGGTCCTGGAGTGTTGATGTAATGTCCTCTCTGCATGAACCACCTCTTAATAAGCAGCTTGCTGCATTCTGCACAGGCTGTAGTTTCCAAATGCAGCCACATGCAGAGAGCACTGGAGCAATCTAACTGCAACGTGATGAAGGCAAGGATAACACTGGTGAGGTCCAGATCTCAAAGAAAAGGACACAACCTTCTTGCCAAGAATAAGGCAGGCTTGGCAAATGTTGCTACCTGGTATCCCAGGCAGTCTCAGTAGAGAAGTCAAGGTGTTTGATCCTGCAAACGCAGCGCCTTGCAAGATTGAAGTCGAAAAGAAAATAGTGATTGAACCTTTCTGTCATCCTTCTATGTACATTGGTAGGTCAATATAAAGGAGGCATGCAATGCTGTTGCTTGCATTCCATCTGTTCCATGGATGAATAGCATGTTCAGTTTCCAGTGCTGTCATTTATTACAAAATGCTCATTGCAACAAGAATAGGACGACAGTGGTATGATGGATTAAAACAAACACAAGGAAGTACTTCTTCACACAACACGCAGTCAATCTGTGGAGCTCATTGCAAGGTGATGTTGTGAAGGCCAAAACTATAATTGGGTTAAAAAAGAATTAGATAAGTACGTGGAGAGTAGGTCCATCAATGGCTATTAGCCAAGATGGTCAGGTATGCAACCACATGCCCCATTCAGTTCATTCCCTCTGAGGCATCTGGTACTGGCCACTGTCAGAGACAGGATATTGGGTTAGATGGACCATTGATCTGACCCAGTATGTCTGTTCTTATCTATCCCTGTTGTTCATTGGTATAGACAGGAGGAACATGGCAACTTTCCACTGCTTAGATTTCCTCCAACTCTGCAGATTTCAACGTTTATGGCCGCTCCCTACCTCTCATTAAAAGTCATTATCATCTTATGATGGAACAACTCCTCAAGTGCTTGGTATTGACCTCTCCCACTTAGAAGAAAAGCATCATGGGAAACGCTTTGTTAGATAAGGCTAGGAGAGGCGACTGGAGTTAAATCTTTCACAATATTCACTCTCATGGCTACTGAGGTTGGTACAACAAATGCTGACCTACCCATACCACAGCCATTTTATATCTCCCAGGCAAACTGTGCATAGTGGAGTGAGGGTGTCTGGAGAGTTACTAGCTTGTATAACGCTCTCTAGGCAACTTCCTCTACCTGTTCTCATGTGACAACTTGTTGTGTTACAGTTGATCTGTCAGCCCAAGCTACAGTAACTCCTCACTTAACGTTGTAGTTCTGTTCCTGAAAAATGCAACTTGAAGTGAAATGATGTTAAATGAATCCAATTTTCCCATAAGATTTAACATAAATGTGGGGGATTAGGTTCCAAGGACATTTTTTTGGGGCAGACAAAAGGCATTATGTACTGTACAGTACCGTACTGTGGTTGGGAAGTGCCCCTGGCTTACCCCACACAGGCACAGCCCGCTGCAGGCAAGGACGCTGGGAAGCACCTTCGCAGCAGCAGCCGACTTTGCCGGGGGAATGCTCCAGGACTGTCTTTTCCCATCCCTGTTCCGCTCCAGGCCCACCTCTTCCCACCCCCACTCCACCTCCTCTCTGGAGCTCGCTGCGTCCCCTCTCCTCCCCCCCCCCACAAAGTCCTAAGTGCCGTCAAACAGCTGTTTGGTGGTGCTTCGGACTTTCTGGGAGGGAGGGGGAGGAATCGAGATGCAGCCCTTCACCGCTCCTGCCCCTCCCTCCCAGAAAGTCCTAAGTGCGGAGACGGAAGCGCTGGGAGGGAGGGGGAGGAAGCAGAGAAGAGGAACTTTTGCAATGCTCCCTTGTAAAGTCGCTGCTCTTCCACAGAATCTTACAAGCAGCGGACAGAGCAGGCAGCCAAATGACGTTATAAGGGAGCCTGGCACAACTTTAAACGAGCCTGTTCCCTAATTGAGCAGCGACGTAACATTGAAACAATGTTAAGTGGGAGGACATTAAGTGAGGAGTTACTGTACTCCTATTCTTTGTGGGTTGTCCTGTCTATCAGTGGATGTATTTGAGACTAGAGGTAAGTATTGTACAACAGGCAATAAATGCACAAAATATTTCTGACTACCGTGTTTAAAAAGAGACAAAGTGGGTGAGGTGTAATATCCTTTATTGGACCAACTTCTATTGGTGAGAGAGACAAGCTTTCAAGCTCTGGACAGCTCGAAAGCTTGTTTCTCTCACGAACAGAAGTTGGCCCAGTAAAAGATATTACATCTCCTACCTTGTCTCTCTAATACCCTGGGACCACTAGGGCTACAACACCACTGCAAACAACAATGTTTAAAAATAGAAAGAGCAGACAGCAACGAGATCTTTTTGGGTATCCATACAGATACATGCAATATGTGAGCTGGCCTAACCAACACATTCATCTGGCTATAAATCATGAGGTCCTTTAAGCTGGAGAGGTTCAAAAAGAACAGCTCTGGGCGCCTTCTGCATTTGTAAATGAGATGTGAAAGGGATAGTCTCTAGCTCCTCTTTTCTAGAAATCATGGTGACCAGCATAAGATTGTGTACAATGCATAGAGTGCACATTCCTTTGTTATTGCAGAAGTGTCAGTCCCTGGAAACAAAAGAATCGAGACCCATTTAGGAACAAGCTCCCCATTAGTTAGCAATTCAGACTGACTTCAAAAAGCAAGCCCTTAGTCTCCAATGATATCTGTCTGACAACTACTTAATCTTGGCAAGAGCTGCGTTAAACCAGCCTGTCATGTAGGCTGCCTCTCAGTACTGCAGCTTGAAAAGGGAGAGAGAGAGAGATCCATGAGCTTCAATCACTTAGAAGAAATTATAACTTTTTAGAAAACTGTCTGAAGATAGCATTTACCATATTGAACGGAAGATGACAGTTACTACATAGACAGAGTGGTACAATGCAAAACGCCAGCTTCCAGGTGACTCTATCCCATTTCTGAGGCTGTCGCAAGCCATCAAATTAATGTTGAAATAATTGTCACTTGTGAATACCTGCCAGTGCAACCAAGTGGGGTATTTAAAAAAAAAAAAAGTCCTAGTTGATCAACCTCACAAAATGTTCTGAACATTTCAAAAAAAGTTTCACTGAGGTGTGATTCCATTACATATTCATTTCAGCAGGAAGAACTTTTCATAAGAACACACAGATGTAGACATTTAAGCCTACCCATTAAACCAGTGTTCGCGCCTCAGTTATTTGAAATTTACGAGTTTTTATTACGGAAGAGGCACATAAAGAATCTGATGCTTGTGGCTCCATTGCAATTAGAGGAATTTGGAGTAAAACTCAATGTCCTTCTCTAGCCTTTTAATTTCCATAAAAATCTCCGATTTGGTGAAATTCCCTTTAGCTATAAATATTTGATTGGGGTTTCACATAGAAGCAGATTTGCCGATTCCTGTAGCCCAGAAGAAACACTTTTCCCATAATCCAGAGGAAGCCCCTTGAACCGATGTAACCTGTGTTTGGACAGACTTGATTTAACAAAACTTTCAGTACTCTGGAAGCACAGTCCCCTTACATTGCAGCTTCCTGATTATTGTTCTGCATTGATATTAATAGGATACCCTCCAAGATACAATTTATTGGTAAATAATGCACTGGAGAATAGGGATATAATAATAACTTAATGAGCCCTGCTGGATAGTCTGTTGTGGTACTGAATTATTTAAAATGTGTATACATTTTTATTTTAAATGTACATTGTTGCAGTGTGTGTGTGTGTGTTCAGTTACTTTAAATTACATTTTTTTTACCTCAGTGAATAGTCCATGGACAGTTTGTTGTAAATATTGGAACTTCAAAAGCTGTACTGGGTTGGTTAGTTGTATACATTTATGTGGTATTGTTTTCTTCCCTGTATGGCAGACTTATTTATGTAATTAATTGATATGGTGCAAATTTCGAATGTTACAGTTGAATGTATACTTTGAAATTGCCTTTCAGAGACTTTTGAATATTTGTGCTAGTAAACAAATATGAGAAAATACGAAGCGTGGAGTTGTAACTTCAGAAAGAAAGCTGTTAGGATCAATCCAAAAATCCAGCCAAAGACCCCTGCATCCTCTGTATATTCAGGTATTACTAGAAGCTGCTTTTGCTAGTGGAACCCAGCCGTTATTTCACGGATGCTATAACACCTCTCAAATCTATAAGGGCCCTAATCTAACTCCCACTGATGTCAATGGGGATTGTTCCATTTAAATCAATTAGACTGGGCCTAAAAGTGTAATAGAATTCACAAGAAACCTAATTTCCCATATAATTTCAAACCCTTTTAAATCTCCATAATTCTCATCTAAGGGCGATTCTCGCTACAGCATTTAAGCATGTGCTTAATTTTGAGCACACATTAGTTTAAAGTTACGCCCTTGATTACGTGCTTTGCTGAATAAGGATGGGATTATGTACATGCTTAAATTTAAACACATGAATTGAAAATAAGTATTGACAATATATTTTGTTTAGTCATCATCATCATTAACAACAATCCCTTATTTAGCACATTTTTTCCCTAATCCTCAAAGCATTTAATAAATGAAGATAAGTATTTTATAGGAAGGAAAACTGAGGCCCAGATAGGGGATGTGACTTTCCCAGTTCCTTTACAAGAAGGAGTTAAATATCTCTGGTTTGGGGGAAGACTCAATCAAAAAAATAAAAATTTTATTCTCATTTTTAAAATCAGAATTTGTATCAAAGTTTTGAGATTTGAAAAATTTCATGAGCTCTACAGAGCAGGGAAAGTGATTTGTGAAAAGTTTCTCAAAAAGTTTCCCATTTGGAAATTTAGTCAGAATTTCACAATTCAAAAAAATTTCAGCCAGATTTGGAGTTAAGGTTGAAAGTGTATTTCGGTGGAGTCTGGCTACCAGCGACGGCGCCCCTCCCCCCCACTTAAAATGAAACATTCTGTACAAAATGTTACAACTTAAAAAAAAATCCAAACATTAAAATATCTCAAAATGAACAAGAGAGGGGGTTCAGCCAATCCCCCGCTGCCATGAAATCTTCTCTCACCCCGGCGCACTTATATCACCCAACCAATCAGAATGACGTCACTTAGAATTTTCAAAAATATCTGCAAAGGTCAACCATGACAAATTACTCAGGTATCATTCAAAGTGACAAAGAGTCCTGTGGCACCTTAGAGACTAACAGAATTATTGGAGCATAAGCTTTCGTGGGTGAATACCCACTTCATCAGATGCATTCACCCACGAAAGCTTATGCGCCAATACGTCTGTTAGTCTATAAGGTGCCACAGGACTCTTTGTCGCTTTTTACAGATCCAGACTAACACGGCTACCCCTCTGATACTTGACACCATGCAAGGCTCACGTATCATAGAATCCTATTTTCTATTGAAAGGATCTATTTGCAGTATACTAAACCAATACCATTTTCTACACCACACACACTACAAAATAACCAGTCTATGCCAGTTGATACACACTAGAGTATATATAGTAATAAATACAAACATGCAGACTCTACATACTCTTATATAAACCTACAATACCGTCAAATCAACAAATTTAATAAAACAAACATCACACATTCCAGTGATGTTCTTTTACTCCTCCACCTTGAGAAAACTAATAGAACTCTGGGGGAACTTAATCTTTACTATGCATCTTCTGCATTGGCCTAAATTGTCTACCTACAATGGAGTTATGCTGATGGAGATTTTGCCCCCAAATATATGAAATTAAGAGTATGCACACCCCAGCCCCCCCAAACAGCACAATTCTATTATAGAAGAGAAGGAACAGATTTAAGGTTGGTTGATTTGTGTGAAGTTTAGGGACTCTTTCCAGACAGTGCAAGTTAGAATAACCTTAAAGCCAGTCTAACTTGTGCCAAAGATTGCAGCTGGCCTAAGAATTGGTGTGGGATGAGCATAAAGGTGGCCCAAACCCACGTATGTTCCTGAATCAAGTACAGCTCAGCTCAATCCAAGCCTCTATATTTAAAACCCCTCTTCTACTTCTATTCCAAGTTTCCCAGAAAAATTCTACTCTGGGTTAAAATATTTCAAAGAGACTATGGGAGCGGGGGGAAGATGAGAAGGCAAGATAGAGGGATCAGATTAACCTTATGTTCGCTGATGAAAGAAGCTGAAATTCCCATGGCTTACACAGGTAGCTTTGCTCACTTCCACCAGGGCTAGACTTTTTAAAAGGGGGATTACTTAAGATACAGGAAAAGCATGTGGAGAGGGGAGTGTGAGTTAAAAATAAGTTTGGAACAATAAAAATGTGGCCGTTTTGTGCATTACTGATAAAATATGTCTATTGTTCTTTCATCCTGCAAGTGAATAATATCTGGACCAGTTGCCTTAGAGACATGTAGCAGCTATTAGTAATCAGTAAAAATTAATGTACCGCAGGGAATTCCTAGGAGAAATGTGCTTAAGCGTGGAGGGGCACCTTATCCACCCACCCAATACAAGTATATTCTGGCGCTCTCCGAGTTATTATTCCCATTGCCTGCCACGTTGTGTCATTAGGGACATTCTTTAACAAAATTGGGAGAATTCTCTGTGGATAGTTTGTCACCAAGGGGGTCCCCTGGCATTTTAAGACAGCCCCTGATTCAGTAGCATAACTATTTTTATGTACAGTGCTGTGATGCTGTACTGTATATTCATAGGGGGAAGGAAATCTGGAAAGGTTAACTGTCAGAAAATAGCAGATGCTCTTTATTTTCTCCAAGCAATCTGGATCTTCTTGTATGTGTAATAGCAGCTCCCACCATACTAAACATTCACTCAGAACGGTTAGCCATGTTTTTAAAAGTCCCTGAGTGCTTTTAAAGCTGTCAGCACCATTATCAGTCATGATACAACCCGTTTTCTAGCCACGCTTCTGTTTTCCAGTGGCAAGTAAGGTTCCCCTAGATAGTTACCTGGTTATGCAGTAGCTGCGCTGGTTAGCTCAGACCACTGTAGGCTTCTTTTGTGCTCCAGTGTTCAAAGAGGCTGTTAGCAGGACCGCTCTACATAGCACAATGGCAGGGCAATAACAGCTCTCCTGGTGTTGTTGATAGGTGTGCACACTCCGGTCCTGGCTTTGCAAACCCAGCCTCACTCCTAAGGTTTGGTCTGGAACTTAGAGACCTGCCGCTACATCAATCATCAAAGGCAGGCAGCAAGCTAAGCCTATTGTCTTGCATTTTACTGTTGTCTTCTCCTCCCATCTACCGTGGCATTGCAGAGCGGGCGCTCCCGGCGGGGAGAGACTCTGGTCTTGATGTGCTTGTGCAGCACTTCTCCCAGCAGAGGCCTGATCCCTGACTGAGGCCTTTTGCCCTAGGGGACTACCAATAGAGCTAATAATCCCACCGGACACAGCAGCTGCAGGTCAGCAACAAACTCCTTTGCTATATTGTTTTCAGGCCATGAGTGGGGATAGCTGTTGTGCAGGTAGAAGGAGCCCCACTGCCACCTGCCTCCTGCATACCCCACACAAGGCCCATCGCACTTGCAGTCCCTGCACTAGCGACTGGCCCACCACCCTGCGGCTGGAGTCGCACACCACCCCAAGAGAACAGGAGGATGCCGAGGGGCAGACAAGAACACGCATCCCTCTTTAAACAGGGTGTGAGTGGGATTTAAGTAGTGCAAAAGGCCTCCTGCTGGCTCTCTGCACAGGGGAGAAGCTCAACCCATGTGATTAGCCAGACAAGATTCTAGCATTGAACAAATATGATGTTTGGTTGCCCCATTTGGACACTCATAACAGCACTAAAATGGACACTTCCTCTCCTATGTGATGACTAGAGGGCCGAATTCAACCTTTCATTACCTGTGTCCTGTTGAGGCCAGCGGGAGCGGTGAACATTTAAGCCAGGTTCACGTTTGGCACCTTGGTGTCCGTATTCAACAACTAGGATCTCTGAGACAAGGAATTCTCCAACAGCTCATGGTTTTCCAGTGGAGAGCCCTTAACACAACAACCATTCTGAGATACCAAGAGGAGGTAGAAGTCAAGAAAGACCTCTCTACCGCCTGCTACAGGCAGACCCTGCCCGGTCCCTTGCTCTGAACAGAGATGTTCTCGCCCTCGCCGTAGTTTTTCTAGCCTGCATCATGACAAGTTTACTCAGTAATCATTGCATTGTCGGTGTCAGATGAGCTGGGTGGGAGGTTTGAATTGATGATCTAGGGTTGAGGCAGGAATGCCACATCTGGGGTTGATTAGCGTTTCTCAGTAACTGATCAGTCATTTGGTGGAGCGGATTACTACCATCTCCCTGTTTGACTTTTGATTCATTTACAAACGGGGGGGGGGGAGGGGGACGAAATCCTTGTTTTAAAGAGACAAAAGGCACTGAGATGCTCAGGAGTTTTATCAGCAGCGGGGTTATCTGAGTCACAGTGACTGACTCATTACATATGTCTCTTATGGCAGGAGCAAACGGAGCAGGGATGAGACATAGCTGTGCTAGTAAATATAAAATACCCTGGGTCATATTACTCAGCAGCCGTGATTTTGCAGCAGTATCAGTTTTGAGGCAGGACCTTTTCTCTTCAATAAATCACTGTACATAGGGGGTAAGGACTAAGCACCAGCATCCTGGACCAGGGTTATCTGAGGCTATGCTATGTTCCATCCTGCCCACCCAAACACACACACATGCCAGACCACACCAGCCTCACTGCAAGCTAGGAAGGAATCACAAAATGTAGTAATAATTTTCCAGGCTGCTAAAATCCCAATCTCTTCCTGTCATTCATCTTCCCGAAAGACACAAAGTGACAAGACCGAGACGGTGTTTAAAACAGGCCCCATGTGCAATCCCCCATTCTCACATGTATTTCAAATATCAGCACCCATTGTCGGTGTCATGCAATCAGTTCTCAGGCTCTGAGATAAAAGATGCTCCGCTAAATTCTGCCCTCAGAACCACACTACCACCCCCGCGAAGTCAACAAGTGTCTGAGGGCAGAATTTAGTTCAGTGTCCTTTGTTTGCCACTGTATAATATATCTAAACCAGGGATTGGCAACCTTTGGCCCACGGCCCGCCAGGGTAAGGTTTGTTTACCTGCCGCTTCCGCAGGTTCGGCAGATAGCAGCTCCCACTGGCTGCGGTTCGCCGCTCCAGGCCAATGGGGGCTGCGGGAAGCGGCGCGGGCTGAGGGATGTGCTGGCCGCTGCTTCCCGCAGCCCCCGTTGGCTTGGAGCAGTGAACCGTGGCCAGTGGGAGCTGCGATCGGCCAAACCTGCGGACGTGGCAGGTAAACAAACGGGTCTGGCCCGCCAGGGGCTTATCTGGGCGGGCCGTGGGCCAAAGGTTGCTGATCCCTGATCTAAACAAACATTTTATTTCTCTGGCCTAGGGCTGATGCACAGCTGGTTCCCCTGCATCGAATACGTTGGTGGGTCAATACATGGCTTTAGAAAGTGAAGGACTCTCAGCCCTAGCCAAAGACTGGCCCAATGTACGCTGGTGCTCTGTAAGTTGATTTTCAGAATTCTGCCACTGCACTGGATTTCTCACCTGCGTAGCCCTGCAAGTTTTCAGCCACCAAGCATGATTTTATGGAGATATGAACAAGTGTCTAGTAGAAATTAGGATGTAACTAGAACTAGGCCAAATGTTGACCGTGAAAATGGAAATTGTGTAAAACTCACCTGATTTCAGCTACTTTTGTGGTTTGTGACTCACTTGCTTTCGGTTCTTGGTTTTGTTACAAATTTGAAACCCAGGCCAGTTTCACTGAAAAGTTCCCAGACACTGTGGGCCTGAGTCTTCTCTCCTGGTACTGCGGTGTAAAGCAGTAGAGTTTACGCTGGTGCAAGAGAGAGGAGAATCCCATGATGAGTGAGTCTGAGCCAGGGTACGCTTTTGCCCTGAAAGGATGAACATGGGCTTGCCGGGTTTCAAAGCAAAGCACAGAGAAACTTGTGGGTTCCCACTGAGTTTCACTTTGAGATTTTGGGCTCATTCAAAACCCAGCAGACAAAGTGAAACAGGAGAGGTGCAGAAAAAAATAAACACCCTCCTCCCAAATCTGTTGTCTCATGAAACTGAAGACAATGTTCCCACGAACCCATGTGTAGCAAAGCATAGAGTATCCTGCAGCTTTAGATAGATGTGGCCGCCCAACTCGATAAGTGAGTCAGCATTGGAACACAGAGTTACAAAGGTGAAAATCTAATGCACTGTAGAACCACTGTCAGCAATTTAGTATCTTTATTATTTGTGTTATGCTAGCACCTACAGCTCTCAACCAAGATCAAGGCCCCATTGTGGTAGGTGCTGTCCAGACACAAAAACACTCTACATACACCAAAAAGTTTACTGTGTAAAGGCCAGCTTGTTAGTTACTTGCCCCATCCGTGAGCAGTTACCTGAATATTAGGTCCCCTTCAAATGATGGGAGCAAAGGGTTCACTCAGTGATCCTAAACAAACAACACAGACAGATAAAGTGACTTAACCAAGGTCCCACAGGGAGTCTTTAGCAGAGCAAGGACTAGAACTTGGATCTCTGAGTCGCAGTCTGATCACAAGACCATCCTTCTTGTTTTAATGCTAATCTTCTTCCTCATCCAGTTCCAGATTTATAGGCATCCTTCTTTTTTAACCTTTTATTTTTAAAAGCTCAATTTTTTCAAACCACGTAATTTGATTGGAAAAAAATAGCCACTTTTAACACTGTCATTTTAAACAAATAGTATTTACATACGCATAAGGTGCATGCAATTTCACACCACTGTAATGTGTCTGTGTTCTCCCACAGTCTGTTTTAACACTTAGCATTTTCCTTCACTAGCTATTAAAGAGGAAGATAAATTAAAAACTTCAAGCCACCAGGAGGAATTTCCTAGAGAGAAGAAAACTGGTATAAATGATTTTCTCCCTCCCAAAGTCATTTTTGTTTCCTTATTGTTCTTCTAAAACATTGCACACACTTTTAAAAAAAAATATAGCAAAGTAACAGAATGGGTGCTCAAGTATGTTTGCAGATAACAAATGCTTCTTACCAAAAATGTTGTGTAGACAAAAAGGAAAGAAATTGGCTCAGTGACACTAGGCATTATGGGCACTCTGCTTCTCAACAGAGCTCTGTGGCACAGTTCAGGGCAGCTACACCTGTATTCCCCCGATACAGCCCCTCCAGGGCACACACTCTAGGCTTCAGGCTCGTCAGACGTCACCTCTCTTGGGTAGACATCTGCATGTCTCTCCCTCCTGACTGAGGTTTTTTGAGGCTGCATAATTCCCTTCTTAACTGTGGATTCCCCAGAAGCCAGACAGCCTAAACAGGGCAGCTTCTGTGCCTTGCTTTCTCTTTGAAGGATATGAACAGCTGTAATAGCCAGCAGTTATAAGTTGTCACACAGCCCTTTATAAGCAAGCACATTTATTCTTAAGGTAAAAGCCTTACCGAGGAAACATATTTAATGAATAAAAGAACCTACGCACATGGTAAAAGCTTACCAGAGGTCACCCATCAGTCTTATGGAGCCTTACTAGGTCAAGTCCTTCCAATCTTTCCTGAAAGGATTGCCCTTCCCTTGGACAGAAGGTCCTGTCCGTTTTCTGGCTCAGAAAGAAGGCCCCGAGTCAGTTGAAACTCAGGCTACTAATCACAAAGTTGTTTCTTCATCTGTTCTTCTCTGGAGAATCCAATCTGAACTAGTATATGCAAGCCTCCCCTGGAGGTGGTATCTCCCTGGGGGATGACAACCTGGCTGGTTTGCCTTAATCACCGCCCACTGCTTTTAGTTCCTGGAGGTGTTGCAGTAGCCCTCCCCCCTAGAGTAGAACACAGTCATACATAAGCCATTCATTTAAAACAATGGACCCCAAAGATACTGCATGGGGTTTCAATCTTTGTCACATCTCCCCCATAAAGAAGTTGCATACAATCCTACCCCACAATAATACATAAAGTTAATACTATTGGGTCTTTCAAGGATAGTGCAGGAAATTGTTGACTCCAGTAAAAATAGGATTAGAGTCTTACCAAGATGGCAACTTCAGTGGTAGCAGGATCCGGTCCTAGTTATGTCGGACACAAGTTTCTGCCTTCATGGCTAATACCATTGCCCTCCAATGAATTTCCTGGCAATGAGCTCTCTTGTAGCATTCAACTGGGACTTCCTGTTTCCATCAGTCTGTGAATAAAATATGCAGGATTGACATTTTGCACCTGGGTGCAAAACCACTGCTTCCCTGTTATGGGGCCACTTTACAGATTATAGAGTAGAAATGTCTAATGGTTGAATTTTGCAGTAGAAAAATGAGATACATGGTGAATGTAATCACTGACCAGAACAACTGTCTATAGATAGACAGCTTCCAAAGCACAACTCATGGGCTTTAAATGTTCCTTGTTGTATTTTTTGTACCTGAAAACACCTTCAGTACTTATTGTATTCGTGATCGTACTGTGTGTAAAAATTCATCTGAATCTTGTTTCGTTGGCCTAGGGAGTATTTTCATGTACAAATTAGGCTGCCCAATGTTCCCTTTCTGCAAAAATTCCCCAGGGTGTAACTTAAATGTTATTAAAAAGCCTAATAAAAGAAGAGTGCCCATTTAATAACGTGAGAAGAACATAGACTTGTCAGTATTGTGTGCCTGCAGCTCCATGCAGAGTAGGAGGAAGGAGTCACTAATGCACTTATTTAGAAAAATCCTGTAATTATCAGCATTTAGAAAGGACCATTACTGCCATATATATAGTATGCAAAAAAATTTGCAGTCTTCAATTCTGCAAACTGTACTCTTTACATCTTCTGTTGTTTTTGGGGACTGGGTATAGGCTCCTGTACAAATTTCATTTCATTTCACTTTTTATCTACCAAATTGTAATATTTCTCAGCACATTTCTCCTTTATTTGATAACCTTAACTCTACCCTCAGCAACACTGAAATCTTCTACCAACACACACACACACACACACACACACACACACACACACACACACACACACACACACACACACACACACACACGCTGGAAAAGCATACAGTGTGTTATTCCTACCCAAAACTCTCTGACACATAAGAGAATTACTTTTTCGGGCAGACGTGCACCCCTGTACAGTGTTCAGTACAAGGGTAAAGTGTCTTTTAAGCCCACTGGTTAGAGAGATTAAGTAGTGTTTAATGAATAGTACCTTATCCCTACAGTGTTATGAGAATGTGTAGGTGTGAAATTTTGAGTTTTGATGGCTGTGGTAGTTTAGCTGGAGGAAGGTTGAGAGAGGGAGAGGAATATTTAATTGACCTCTCAGAGTATGTCTACACTGCAATAAAACACCTGAGAAGGGGGAGGGTCTCAGAGCCCAGGCTCCAGCCTGAGCCTGAATGTCTACACCGCAGTTCTTAGCAGTCCAAGCACCGCAAGCCAAGGCAGTGGACCTGAGCTCCGAGACTCGGTGCTGTGGGTTTTTTATCGCAAGTGCCAATGTACCCCTAATAGACACCACCCCATCCTCCTCCAAGTCCCTCCTCAAAACCCACCTATTCCTGAATGCATAGGGAAACCCGCATCCTGCGAGCAGCTAGGCAGGGGCGAGTCGTGACCACTGCTCCGGACTGGCTGAGAATCGCACACGCTCTGTTTTTGTTACCCCATCACCCTTAACCCCTACCTCCCTTGTTTGTCTATTTCCAGCTTGAGCAGACATACCTGCAGTAGCTTCGATCGAGTTAGTGCACTAAAATTGGTGTCACTATGGCTGCGTGGGCGGCGGGATGGGTGTCACCCCGAGTACAATCCCATCTGAAACCCAAGGTACTAGGCTGACCAGATGTCCCAACTGTATAGGGACAGTCCCAATATTTGGGGCTTTGTCTCATATAGGTGCCTGTTACCCCCCCACCCCCGTCCCGATTTTTCAACATTTCTGTGCAGTGGTGGCTACGCTGCTATTTTTAGCACTCTATCTCGGTTGACGTTAGCATGCGTATGTCTGCCCAAGCGGGACATCACCTCTCCAGCTCCAGGGTAGACAGCCTCTGTGTATATGTCTACACTGAGTGTGGGGGAGTGCTGATTCCTAGCTCACGTAGGCGTGCTCACTCTAGCGCTCATCGCGAACTAGTGCTCTAAACGTTGTCGTATAACTGCAGTAGCCCGGGCAGTGGTGACCAACGGCACGGACTAGCCAGACCGAGCACAAACCCGCCCGGACCCCGTGGGCTATACTTGGGGTGGCTAGCCCATGCAGATGCTGCCACTGCTCATGGTACTGCAGTTACATTACTATTTTTAGCATCCTAGCTTGATGAGGGCTAGCGTGTCTGCTCGCATTGGGAATCCCATTCCCTGCTCCGAGTGTAGATGTAGCTTTAGGCTTTGGAGCAGGTACTGTAGTTTACTACATGTTTGTACAACGTCTGGCACAACAAGACCCCTGCCTGCTTGGCCTCTAGGGGCAACCGTCATCATGTTCAATAGTCATCATTAATCATTAATGGTGCAGAAGTCTTTGGCTGGCTCTCTGCACAGGGTGAATTTCACCGTAAATGCATATCTATGGGCAACCGTAATGATGGCGTTTCTACCAGTGCCTCCATAAAACAGTACCGAACTCTGCAGTCAGGAGCTGTAGAGGAAAAATTCACTTCACCTGCAGAAAGCTGATCCATCTGGCTTTAAGTCGGTGAAATACAGAATGGAAAATTTACGCCCTTCACCAGCAGCATCAGCCCCTTCCCCATGGCCACTCCTCCAACTTATGGGCTGCTTCTCCTCTCCTCATATACAAGTTAGGGTTACCAGGCTCTGTGTGGCGGGTGGATCTCATGAACTCTTTTCCAATGCTGCTCTCCATGCCGGCTAATGGGAAGGGACAGTCCAAAGGCACCCATTGGTGGATACTGCACCAGCGGGCCCTCAAAAACCATCACAGAGTTGTAGCTGGGCTTAAGTGGTGCGTGGGGCCTTGTGCTGAGAGTGACAGTCAGATAGATGCTGTGTCTAACTGAGATCAGAGGCGCTCACCACCGGTGGCTCCTGGCTGGTGGCGCAGCAGGGCTCAGGCAGACTGCCTGCATGCCGTGGCCACACGCCGTTCCCAGAAGTGGCTGCAGCCAGCTGCAGGAAGGGGGCAGCGGGTCTCCATGTGCTGCCCGCGCCCACAAGCATCACCCCTGCAGCTCCCATTGGCCGGTTTCCAGGCAATGGGAGCTGTGAGGACAGTGCTGGGGGCGGGGGCAGCATGCAGAGCCGCCTCCCCCCTTGCCAGGGGCGCGCAGAGACATGCCAGCAGCAGCCAGCCACTTCTGGGAGTGGCATGGGGCCACGGCCTGCCTGAGCGCCCCCACTGTGCTGTGGGACTTTTAGCAGCCCGGGGATCGCGAGGGGAGTGCCAAAGAGCCTGGTGAGCCAGACAGAAATGTTAGACGGGCCGGACACAGCCCACGGGCCGTATTTTGCCCACCCTTGGTATAGAGAGACAGTCCCTGCCCCAAACAGCTTCCAATTTAAACAAAGGGTGGGCGGGACAAAAAGAGGCAGCGAGCAGGGAAGACCTTGCCAGAGGTCACACATTCATCGAAACAGACCCTATGTCGGGAACAGTTTCCGTTTTGATGGATGGGGACGTTCCTATGAAAAAACATCCATTGAAAAATTCCCACAGCAGGTCACTGGCAGAGCCAAGAACACAGCCAGGTTCTCCTGAGCACAGTCCAGCGCCTCCACCCACTAGCCCACGCGGTGTCTCCTCAGCACGAACCATCGCGCTGCGCAAGACAATGCATTTTGTAAAGTAAAGCACAATCAACCCCAAGTTAATACAGTGCAAATAAATACAGCACACAAGAAATAACCCTCAAGAAACTGGAACAGCAGGGCAGGATCTGCCTTTTGAATAGAAATGGATTTAATTTGGCTCCAGCACAAGGGCAGCACGAACGTTCAAAGCACTGCAGCAGCGCAAGGGAACTCCAGTGGAGAAGTTTTCTTCCAGGCAGGAATTCTATTGCATGCAATGTTGTTGTTTTTGGTTAAGAAATTTTTTTCCTCTTGGGGTGAGGGCTAGGAGAGGGTGTGATGGGTGGGTGTGGGGAGTTTCTCTTCAATGTGCTCACATCAGCCGTGCTATATGTTTGCTCAACCCCCCCCGCCCCCAACAAACAAACCAACCAACCAACCAACCCTCATGTGCTTCCTTTAGCATCACTGTGGATTTTCTTTCAGGTTAAGCTACTAAGAAAAAAGAAAATTCGAGCTTGGCTTGCTGCGGCTTTCCTTTTGCAAAGCGGCAGATCTTACATGTCAATGTTTCAGGCCCTCCAAAGGGTCCTTTGCCTTCAGGAAGTGAAGGAAAACTCAGCGAAACACGGGGACTTCATTCCCACAAAGGAGGGGGGAAAAAAGAAAGGGGGAGGGGGAAGCAGAGGAAGGCGCTTACATTTTCTTTTTGATTATTTGTTCAACGAGAAGGAAAACACAGAAAGAAACATCCACTAAACCAGGATGCTCCCTTGTAGGACTGCTCTAACAATTCCACATGGCTTTTTGCCCCAGAGGACAAGGGTCATGGCTCCATAGTTAAGCATGCAACTAGCTTCTTTGGATTAGACATTCTATTTTTCTCCTATGACTTGGTGTAACTATTATAGGCCTATAACTATAAAGAAATTAGTCTGACCTGAAAATTGCCAGATTTTCTCAAAAAGCCAAGGTAAATTTTTCTGCAAAATTTGAAGAAAGACGGCTGAGCTATTTTTGAGTTACAGATCATTAAAAAATCACCTTCAGATGAAATTTTAACTAGTGTGTAACAACCAAAATGCCATTAAAATCTAGCCTGTAGGGCAAGTTTCTCTAAGATCCATAGGAAACTCAAGGATAGTAGATGTGTAACAAGGCCCTAGCAGAGCTCCTAAACTTCATGTTAGCCCATATTTTTTATTTATTAAAGAAAATTAACAGGCAGAAAGCACTGTTACCTTTAAGGCAGTGTTTCCCCAACTTGGAACACTGCTTGTTCAGGGAAAGCCCCTGGCGGGGCGGGCCGGTTTGTTTACCTGCTGCGTCCTAGGTCTGGCCAATTGCGGCTCCCAGTGGCTGCGGTTCGCTGCTCCAGGCCAATGGGGGCTGTGGGAAGTGGTGCGGACCGAGGGACGTACTGGCCGCCGCTTCCTGCAGTCCCCATTGGCCTGGAGCGGTGAATCGCGACAACTGGGAGCCACGATCGGCCGGACCTGCGGACGGGGCAGGTAAACAAACCAGCCCGGACCGCCAGGGGCTTTCCCTGAACAAGCGAAGTCCCAAGTTTGGGAAACACTGCTTTAAAGTAATGTGACTAATGACCACTAGAGCTGGAACATACTAGCTATAGTTATTTTAGATGTGCAGTGTGGTACTTGTGTATATTTCTGTAAGAGATTATATGAATATCGATCATGTCCATATTTTTGGTGGCTTTAGGGTTTTTTCTGTAGCTATGTTTCAATTTTAATGTTAACTAAATTAAAGGTTATAACTTTGTTTTTTGATCTCGCTTGAACTAAATTTTGCAGCTAAAGCCCCTTTAATTCTTTGAAA
Organism: Chrysemys picta bellii; assembly: GCF_011386835.1. Classification (NCBI taxonomy): domain Eukaryota; kingdom Metazoa; phylum Chordata; order Testudines; family Emydidae; genus Chrysemys; species Chrysemys picta. The sequence continues at coordinate 108,238,754 of NC_088798.1, forward strand.
AGATTGCCCATAGTTTTCAGTTAATATACTTTAGGGTTATTCAGAACATCTCAGGTTTAGAAATATGTTTTCCTTCCAAGACTTGTTTGTGGAAAGGAAAGGGTTAAGCTTTATGTCTGTGGCTTATAAGTAAGTAAAATGACATTTTCACAGTCTCTTTAGTATAGCCTTGCTGTGCTGGGACCTCGGGTGCCTGCTGTCTTACTTCTTGGCCTCTAAATAGAGAGTTATTTTCAATTTCTCCTGTTCCTAATGTTTTAAATGGAACTACTGTTCCCCTTAGAGCACCCAGTGGCTGGCTGGAGACCTTTATTGATATATATAAATTACTTCAATCCCCAGCGCTGGCTACAGATCCAATCATATTGAGCTAATGCGCATATAAATAAAAACCTGGAAGTATGGTTTATGGCAATAAGTAGTGCAGCAGAAGTTTATACCATCCTGCAAAGACACCTTGATACATTGCTGATAATCTCTATAATGTATTTAAAGAGGCAGTCTGTAGATTCAGGGCTGAAAATTTCAGTCATCGGAACTGTAAATCTCACTCAGTTTCTGCTGATTGGCTCTAAAAAAGAAATTGTTCCAATCCAGTGAAGAACCAAAAATACAGAATGTGGAACTTTCCGCTGGGGCCACTTGTCAGAAAAAGTTGATGTAGCAGCTAAGCATTTTGCGCGTATTCCAGGGAAGCTGAGACTGGATTAAAGATTCTCGCACAACGTTCTTTAGATGGTCCAGCTGCTCCTCATCTCTTCAAGCTGCCATCTCTTGTTGCTGGCAAATTAGTTTCACTTTCTAATGACGGGACTCGTGACCTTCTGAAAAAATAATCTGATGCTCAGCTGATAAAAAAATCAACAGTAACTTTATTATCCTGGCAAGGAATCATTTTTCCAGGCAGCTAAAAATAATTCCCAGTGCCTTCAGGCTCAGAGCAGAGTAAGTGGTGGTGGGTAACTGTTCTGTACCAGGAGCAGCCCAGGAAAAGAATTGGGATCCAAATAGTCAGAATTCTTCCCTTGCTGGCCTCCTCCTACATGGAGGAGAAGTAAGTTACTGTAGCCATTGAAAGGGTGTAATTTATTTCTCCCATGATGCTGGCCTGTGAATAGAAGGTGGAACAAAGACTCCACCCACTTCCTTCTCCCCGCTGTCTCCTCCCCACTGCTTGTTTGCAGGGTGGAGAACCTGGGGTAAAGCTGGACAGAAAAGGAATTTGGGGGAGGGAATTTGCCCCCTCCCCTTTTTAAATTTTCAGCTTCTGAAAATTTTCAACCAGCTCTAATTTGGAGAGTAAGGGCTGAGTTCTGGGCCAGACATGGACCCAGCACCTGGCTTGACTGAGCATGGTGGAGGTAGAAAATCTTACTTCCCTTGTTCCCTTGCTCAGCATGTAAGACAAAGGCACATAATTCTAGCCCTAGCTGATTATAATATACTCTTGGAGACCAACATGTTTACCACAGAGGAGATATAATATAGGCAGCAAGAGTATGAGAGACTCTCACCCTGTGAAGTTAATATGCCTCAACACAGATCTTGATGAACCACAGGTTAATTCAGTCCCCAAGTTCATTCATTCATTTGTCCCTTGGGAGATTGCCGACAAGGGCACCAATTAACTCCGGTGGTGACTCCATATGGATACATGTTTAAAAGAAAACTCATTGAGATGGCCACCTCATTTCACATGGGCCACCCACTGCCATTAAAATAGACATACCTTTTGAGGCCAGATGCTGAACTTTTTTACACTGGCAACACACAATCAAGTTACTCTGGCTTTACACTGGTGAAAATAAGATCAAAATATGGCCCCTTGGACTCTACTATACATGCTCAAAAAATGGGGAGTGAGGGAAAATGTTTTCTTTCTTCCTTTCTTCCTTTCTTTCTTTCTTCCCATTGAAATTTCAAAATTATGTGTGAAAATTTCTATCCAGCTCTGTATAATAGTGACCTGATCTGGAATCAAACCTGAGAGAGAGCCCCCACATACAGGGCAATGTAATATTAATTCTAATTGTGACCTACACGCCGACCAGTGGGTTAGAGAGGCACTAACCGCTGTCCATCAGGGAAACCAACATTGTCTCCTTGTACCCCCCCCATGTGTCTGTCTGGTCTGTCTGCATCCACCTGTTGTCTCTTGTCTTATACTTAGATGGTCAGCTCCTTGGGCCAGAGTGTGATGGTTCTCAGCTGAGAGTCACTTTGATACCTCTCTGCCTCCAGCAAGAGAGAGACTTGCTTGCATGGGCAGTCAGCTCCCTGACACCTCCAGTCTGTTAGCTGTGCAAACAATCTCCTTGGGGCTATGCCAGATATACTCTGCCATGCAGGTAACCATATGTGCACCCAAATCCCTTCCAAATGTCCCCCCTGTATGTTCTTGTGTTCTTATAAATTATGGAAGGTAGGTGCATCAATGGCTATTAGCCAAGATGATCAGGGAATGCAACGCCATGCTCTGGGAGTCCCTAAGCCGCTGACTGCCAGAAACCAGGACTGGAACACAGGGATGGATCATTCCATAGTTGCCCTGCTCTGTACCCCTGAAGCTTTGGTATGGGCCAATGTCTGAGACAGGATGTAGGGCAAGATGGACCATTGTCTGACCCAGTACGGCCGCTCTTATGTTCTTATGAGAGAGCACAGGATGTGTGTCTCCCGGGTACCAAGCAGCATCAATTCTGCTTCACTACATGGCCTACATTGCTGCAGTTAAACAGACTCCTATTAGAAATTTAAAGGTGCACATGCAGAAAAGAAAGTCATTACTAGAGCTGTTCGGGATTTTCCAAGCTAAGCATTTTTTCACTGAAAAGTGCCTATTTGCCAAAACCAAAATGGTGGAAAGCCAAGTCTGGTTGCGACGAATTTCCCGTCTCAAAAATATGTTGGAAAAAAGTTTTGAAATGGTTAAAATGTTTTGTTTTGACATTTTCAAAATGAAAACTTCTGTTTTTCCATTTTGAAACAACTTTTGATTTAGAAATTTAAGGTTTAAGAAAAGAAAAGAAAAATTGGAATTGAAACAAAATGTTTTGATTGACTTGAACCAATTTCCCCCCCTATTTTAGTTCATGAATATTTTCAAGATTCTGACATTTCATCCAGTTTTGAGATGGTGAAAAATGTAGAACTCTCAAAAATATTTGAGGTCCCAGAAAAAATGTTCCCCACCCAGCGTTAGTTATATCAGTTACATAGCTACCCAGTCCCCTCATACAATCAATCTTTCTGCTAGTTTTATTGTCGATTCCATAATGTTGTTTTCTGATTGCCCAACCCTCTGCCCATCCGCTGACCTGACCACTTACCTTGCGTCTCCTCACACAAGTTCCTGAAAAGGTTTGCAACAAAGAGGTAGGCAATTCCTTCTCTCCCCGGCCTCTCCTGGACTTTAATAGCTATAGAAAGTGCATACTCCAGTTAGTGCAACTGATCAGGCAACAATGGCTTAACCCACCTGCCCTGTGCCAACCTACCAAGGCTTCTGTAGGCTATGCCTGAAACACAGGGGTTCCGGAAAGTTCAGGGGTTCAGCAATAGGTTATGGAGCCTTTTGCCTCTAGCTCATTGATGTTGAATCTGCCTCCGATATGTAGTGACCGAAAGTCGTTATGCTCTGCTGGGTGTTTTTGTGGCCTACTTGGAAGTTGTTGGCAGTGGCCGCTCTTTTCCCCTAGTGGACGGGTGTTCACATTGCCAAAATGAGCATCCCAGCTGGGGTAGAGTGGATAGCTTTAGTGGGAGTCTCAGTGCGGAGGGTAAGGAGTGAATAGGTCTGAACAACTGAGGTACCCTTATGGCCCACTAGGTGGTCTCCTCAGGTCAGGCTTAAGGTAGGTCAAAGTGCCTGGGGGAGAAATGCCTAGGCCCGGGCTCACTGCCCCTACCCGTATACCTGTTCTGTGACTAGAAGGATCTGTGGGTGAAAACCTGGGCTCACTGAAGTCAAGGGTAAAACTCCCATTGACTTCAGTGGGGTCAGGATTTTACTCTACCTATATTTACTCTACTCTATATTTGTCCGTCTAGGTTCCTATGTGGCCCCCATTACCCGAGAATCTGAGTGCCTCCCACCGTTCTTCACCTGACATCTTTCACCAGTGTTAACTTCATTTAAGAGTGGGAGGAGAGGAGGGAAATGAAAATTATATACCGTCTTGATTCCACGGCACCGTACGGTATATCTTTAAAATTTAAATCATCACCAGCAGACTAGGAACAGTTTCCACAAGTAGTCACAGACCCAGCCATTAACATAATTCTCCCTTTTATTCCTCATCACTCCAGGACTGTGTGCTGTATTCTAAAGCCTTATTTGTTTTATCCGTACTTCAGTATTTTAAGCTTGTACTTCTCTGGCTTAAAAAAAAAATCAATTTTTATCACGTCCAATTTGATATTCATCTGTCCCTCTCCGATTTTTCCCCCCTTTACCATAATTTTGGCTTTTTTTTTTTTACCTCAGAGAACATTGAGAACTCTGTCTTCAGGCTTCCGGATTAGACAGAAGACTGATAGGATAATGATGATAGTATGTTAAATGCTATCTATGTAAATCAGCTCCATCAATGGATACAAGATGCAGCTACATTAGATCCCTTTTTGACATACATTTTCATTTTTTAAGGAAGAGAATATTGGATTGTTATTAAGCTACTTTAGAAAAATCTTTGCATTACCAGGCACATTACTATTGTGCATAAAGTCATATTAAATTTTGGGATGATGTACAACATCATTTTCTTTTAAAGGCTGCTTTTAACCTCATGGTATCTTCTTTTTCACTTCTGCTGAGGGTTTTGTTTATGATAACCAGTGACTGGGGAGGGAAAGGGATATTCTTTATTATGCTTTATGCTTCTTGGAGTAGATAGATCTGAATTTGCGCCTGTTGTAAGAAACAAGCCTTGGCAGAAGCAAAAAATTGCTGTTACAACGCGTCTGTTTCAAATGCCTGGGAAAATAGTCAGCTTCCCAGCAGACACCCTGAAACTCAAACTCAGACTCTGCTGGACCAAAGGGTGGGGGAAAGAAGTTGCAAGATCAACGACCCACTCCCTGGAAATGTCCTGCCAACAGACCCCTCCCACTCAGATTTCTTTGTTTCGTTCCTGAAACAAGATACTTTAATGTTCCCCTTTGCTGAACTCAGAAACGAAGGAACAAAATTTACTCCTAACAGATCAGAGCTTCAGCTGATGAGTGTCCGTGTAACTCCATTAAAATCAATGGAGATACACAGGGGCGGGGCTACCGTTTAGGCAAACTAGGCAGTTGCCTAGGGCGCCAAGATTTGGGGGCGCCAAAAAGCAGTGCCCCCAATTTTCTTTACAGAGTTCCTATGCCCCCTCCCCGAGCGCGGTCGTGGCTCCACTTCTCCCGCCTCCCAGGCTTGCAGCGCCAATCAGCTGTTTGGCACTGCAAGTCTGGGAGGGGAGGAGAATTAGCGCGAGGGCGGCGTGCTCGGGGAGGAGGCGGAGCAGAGGTGAGCTGGGGTGGGGAGCTGCCGCATGGCTCTGGGGGGGCGGGGGAGCTGCTGCGGGGGGGAGGGGGAGGGCGGGGTGTGCCTCCGAGCAGAGGGGGGGAGCCTCAGGGTAGAGGCGGGGGCGGGGAGCTGCCGCAAAGTGGAAGTTTCGCCTAGGGCACGAAACTTCCTTGCAACGGCCTTGGAGATACACTGATCTACACCAGATCAGGATATGGCCCAATTAAAATATACCGGTAGATAATTAAAATTAATCTTTAGCCTGACACCAAGTCAGGACATTTTCAACTCAAAAGAATGATATTTTTTTTGTAAAGGAAGTAACGAGTGTCTGAAAAAAGGGGATTATGATGGAAATCTCTGGAAATATAACTGGAAAGAAGGTAGAAAATAAAGGCATTACCATTTAGTACCTACGTGCTCTAAAAGTAGATAAATAAAAATATCATCCCATGGCCTCGATGTTTCCATTGTGATTATATAGTCGTAGGTGACGTTTAATTACTTTGACACATGCATTCAATTGATCTAACAGCTAGTGAACTGAATGCTCAGATTAATACAATTTCCCAGTAGGAAATATTTGTTAGTAACAGTGTGTATGTGTTGGAACTGGGCCTCAACCAAAACCGCATTTCTGAATCCCCAGATCTTTAGATCTGAATCCACACTTTGAAGCCCCAATCCATTAGACAGGTAGAAATACATGCACCAGCTGCGTGCATACACTCACAGAGTGAAATTATTAGCCTGTTGATGCTGTTGTGTCAGAAGGGATGAGAGTTTGAGTCACATTGAAGGAATACGGGTTTTTTTTAAACATGATCTAGATGGCAAAGTTCACATTTAATAATTTTGGTAATAAATGGCAACCTAAATATGTCTGGAATGATTTAGTACCTATGAACCATGGAGCTGAAAAATGTAGATGAGGCTAATTAACCAACTCCCCACCCCCACAGCACTCCCCAAATGTGCTCTTGTTTCTGCTGTTTGTATGCTAATACCATATGTTCTGAAGTTTTGGCATCACTTGGCTTATTCAGTTCCATGTGTCACATCTTTAACACAAATAAGTAGAGACACTGAGCCTGCAGAGCTCAATAGCCAGACAGATTCAGAGTGAGCAACACGGGCATCAAGACAAGCCGAGGTCAGAAAGAGCATTCGCAGAGACATAATGCGCTTCACGGTTCCCTCTTTATAAAGCTCCCTGTTGACTGTTTAGCCACATGGCACTGTCCCTGTTCTTACCACAAACCTCATTATAATGCTCAAAGCTGAACCAGGCCCCCAAATCCACTGCAGAATGTAATGGATTTCGGATGTATCCTTATTTGGGCCCAAACTGCGCAAAGTGTACATGGATGTAGTTTTGTACGTGGCCAAGTTATGCATGCCGAGCACCTGAAAAATACATACGAGTTGGGGGTGCAAAGGTGTATGTACATGAAAATTCCTGACTTCTGCATGTGCAAGACAGTGTTTTGCACCCACAACTCAGGCAGGTGCAACTGTGTGTACACACTTTTTCATGCTCATGTTTCTAAAATGGAGGGAAAAGGGTTGCTTTTTGTTCATTTCCAAAGCCTGAAAGAAGGACACATTGTCAATGATCTAAATCCACTTCTCTGGGTAAATCTTCCATTACTACTAATTCAGAGTGGGATTTCCAAAGGAACCTCTGGGAATTAGCTACCTGATTTCCATTTAATTTCAATAGGATTTGGGTGTCTAAAGACCTTTGGCACTGTTGAAAACCACAAATTTAAAAGCATCTACAGTGGCTGCTTCTTAACCTAGCAAGAGGGGATGAGATGGTATTAGTGTCACTTCTCCATCAAGACGTTCAATATCTGTAAGCAGGTAACTTACCATATCTGGCTAATTTTCTAAAAGTGTGATTCAGGCATCTGCTTACCTGGGTCAGACAAAGTATTTATCTCATTAGCATTCAGCACCACTGCCAGAGAAGGGAGGCAAAGCAAACCCAACAGAACACGAAGGAAAGGAGATAAAAGAACAGGGACAAGGGGATGGGAGAGAGAGTTTCTCAACTCTGCTGTGCATTTTCTCTTTTGAAAGGATCCCCTGCCTGGTCCGAACCCCTGCTCAGCAAAGGTGAATGAGCAAAGGCACAGATACATCTGGCACGCAGATGTGTGGTACGCATTTGCCAGATAGGCAGCAGCAGCCAAATTTGTTGATCACCCACAGTTGTTGCAGAAAGCGAAAGGAGAGTATATTGATGTTAATTGGGACTTAATCCTCCTGACCGACGAGTGCACCCTTGAGTCAGAGCTATTCCCCGATTTCCCCCTCCCATTTTGCTACAGTGCAGGCTGTGGTGCTGTAACATTTTTAGTAGTGGGGGTGCTGAAAGCCAACCCCCTTACCCCTGTCTGCCCCCCACAACCCCCAGGCTGAGAGAAGGCTTGTGTCTCTGGGAGGGAGGGACCTGGACAGGGGTAAGGGGGCTGAGGCCACATCTGGGGGTGGGCGTGAGGCCAGGAGCAGAGCCCCAGGCAGGACCGGGACCCCACGTGCGGGGCCAAGAGCAGAGCCCCGGCTGTGGGGCAGAAACATTCCCACGAAGCAATGGGCTGGCAGAGAGAGCAGTGGTTATTGCTCAGAGAATTCTGCAACCAAAAATTCCCCCTATGTTAGCTCAGTTGAGCTATCTGGCAAGCTCCAGGTCAGTCAATGGAGAAAGCCCCGTTCAGCTCAGCTCACCCCAGCAGAACAATGCTGCCTGCCTTAGAGGTAAATCTAAATCCTCCATGGGCCCACTCAAACGACGTGAGGCTGAGAAACACCAATGCGCAAATGTGTTCCCTACCCCAAGGTGGGGCAGTGGGGAGAATCTTTGGCTGGCAGATGGGTCACAGGATCCATGACGCTGCAAGAAGATAGCTTTGCTGGCTTTACACCAGCCAAGGACTTCATCTCCTGTGCTCAGGGTCGGATGCCTGTTTGAAGCGCCAGTGCAAAAGGGACTTAGACTGGACCAAAGATCTGGCTCTGAAGTTCCAGCAAAATGTTGCGTCCTTCCTCTCCTTGGCCAGTGTGCTGGGTAAATGGAAAAATCGTAGGTGGACATGCAAGTGCATCACCTAATCCTCCTCAGATTTTGAGGAGGGCGTGGTGGTGAGGTGGAGTGTCTACTTCAGTAGATTGTGTTTTCAAGTACAGCCGGTTTCTTTTTAAAATAAAATAAAATAAAATAAAATCCTAGCTGTAATAGCCTTAATTGTAAACCAGCTTCTGTGTTGTCAGATTGGAACCTAATTAATCATTGGCTGTACCGGGGAATTGATGAATTGCTTTGCTGTTCTTTGGCTAGTATAAATCTTTGATTTAGTGATTACTGCTCTTTGATTTATTGTTTACTATGCTGGTAATCAATATTTATGATGAATGGTTAATTTTAAGTACCACCCATTTTGCAATATTTTATATATATATTTGTATGTATAAATGAATGCATAGTATATATTTCTAATTATCCAGTGTAGGCAGAGGTACCTCTTTCCCCACCTCAATATACTAATTGCATCTTTCTCCTTCCCCTTACGCTGGTGTGAACCAGGAGTCACCCTATTGTAGCCAATGGAGGTATACCAACGGAAGCCCAATGTTAGAGAAGAATCTGGCCCTGAGGTTGGTTTGTTGGTTTGTTTTTTACAGTAGGAAAAAATAACATGAAAAAGAGGCTCACTGTTGAAATGATCTCACTTTTAAACCAAAACCAGTAAGGGGCCCAATCCTTCCCTGGTGTAAATCAGTGTCACTCCATAGCCCCATTTTTTGTCCATTCCTTGTGCATCCCTCTCTCTTTCAAGCCCTTCAGTTCAATGTGAATCTGATCTCAGGATTATTACACAGGAGCCTGACTGTCTGCAGTCTTTCAGAATTAGAAACTAATTGTAGGATAAGAGCTATATATAATTTACTAGCTATGGATTTGTTATCCTGCTTCCAGAAGTTTCCCCCCCCCTCTGGCTGAGCATGGGTTATGGTGAATAGGGTGGGGGGGGGCAGTTGCCCTGTGATAGCCCAGCTAAGGTGGTAGCACCAGGTTGTGGGGGGCATGGCTGGAGCAGCGGCCTACTCTGGACTTGTACAAATTTAGAAGCCCTTTGACAAACAGCACCTGCTGAGTTTTCCTTTACCTAGAGGAAGAAGCTTGGAAACACCTTTGCTTTGGTCCTGTGAAATGTTGAGTAAACATGTGACTAGGCAGAACTGCTCCCAGTCCTGGAGGCAAAACCATTTCTTGAAAGACCATAGCGCTACGATTCACCCAATGGGCACAAAGAGGTCTATGTAGCATCTTCTCTCTGCCTTCCATGTGGACAATAGAGCTCTCAATGGACCCGCCCCCTCCACACACCCCGCTACCAAAAACAGAAACAAATGGAAAGACTTCAGTAGGTTGCCGATTTCTGTTCATAAATACTTCCAAGAGTGGGCAAAACCCTTGCAGCTCATCAGTCGATGCGCTCCACAACCACACAGGACCAGAGGAAGACTGAGATCTGGCAGTCATTATGCAATACATTTTTATGCCCACTTGGGCTGCGCCTTGGTTCACAGTTTGATTAGTTTGTGAACCTCTGCTCGTGCTTTCTGAGGCTAAACTAACACAGCTGTCTGCACAGCCAGGAATCCAGCAAACCTCCTTCCCCACTACAGCAGGCCCTGTGCTCTGGTTCCACCAGCGGATGCCCTCCCCTCCAATCAGGACACAGAGCCTCCCTCCCCTTTGGTTCGGGCATTTCCAGGGGTATCTGGGGGCTTGTTGTGAGTACTAAGGTGGGACGTGAATCCAGACTTAGGGGGCATAAGACAGTCTTAAGTATGTTGAGTTTACACCCCCCAGCAAACCAGAGTTAGTCGTTCAAGCCCAGACACAGCAAACGGCAGTGTTTACTTTGTTAAAACCTCCAGGCAGCTTGATAGGAAGGATGGTTTTGTGGTCACGGTGCTGAACTGGGACTCTGGAGACTTGGTTTCAACTCCTAGTTCTCCCACAGGCCTGCTAGCTGACCTTAGACAAGTCCCTTCCCCATCTCTAAAACAGGGACATGAATCATTTCTTTTCCCACTCTGTTTCTGTCTCATCGATTTAGATTATAAGCATTTCAGGAGTGTCTTGTTTTAGGCGCAGGTAGATGCACTTGTGTGTAGGTGCAGTGCTTAAAACAATGGGGCACTGCTCTCGCATAGGGTGAGAAGAAGTCCTGATACAATCGGGACTCTCCCGATATTTACCTATTTGTCCCATGTCCCGACCAGAGTACAATCGGGACGTCATTTGTCCTGATATTCAGGTGAGGAGGTGAGCAGCGAGGAGAGCGGTGGGGATTGGGGTGAGGAGGCGAGCAGTGGGTGGGGGGACTGAGGAGGGATGCAGCAAGCCAGTGGTGGGCAGAGGGGTGAGGGTGAGGTCCGAGCGTGGAAGAGGTGGGACCTGGGGGGAGTGGCGATGGAGCCTGGGGCAGGGGTGGAGACTGGGCAGAGTGCGGGTGGGGCCGACGGTGCCCCAATGTGTCCCGATAGTTTACTGTTGTGATCTGGTCACCCTAATCTCACATGAGGCCTCTAATCACTACTGGAATTCACTTAATAACAAGCCAAACCCTGCCAGGAGCACACACCTCTCTGTGTTTGCCTTTAAACACTTCACCGAGTACAATATCTCCTTTTAACCCCATGAGAGCTGGACCTTTGGCCACAACACACTGGGCCAAACCCTCTGATGGTGTAAATCAACACAACTCCATTGGCTTTAACAGAACTGTGCCGGTTTGCACCAGAGGAAGAGTTTGATTTCATGCCATTTATTTGTACAATCCTAGGGCAATGATTTTTTTTTAAATACTCTACTAGTTTAAATTCTTTTTATGTCTTCCCCCCCACCCCCACCCTCACAAAAAACTAAACACTTGTCTGGGAGCAGAATTAAGACAGAGGTTTCTTGATTGTTTCCTTCGTCAGTTTCAGCTCTCCCTCTCCAAACAGCGGAATAGCCCCCAAGTTCCATGGTGTTTATTTTGTTGCATAGATTTGCCCAAGAGTTATGACCGATGTTCTTCAGATATTGATATGCTAGTACTTAGAGGAAAGCCATTCATCTGCCCCTGTCTCTCCCCCAAAGCCCGGATTTCCTTGATTGCAAAGCAAGATACCACTGCTCTCTTGACTTTAAAGACTCTGGGAAGAAATGCGTGCTCTCTCTTCAGCCTGCTACAGCTCCCCATGATGATGGACACTTAATTTTTTTCTCCTTCAGCTTCCTGTCGATGGGCTGGCAAACTCCATGCGCGTCTAGATGCCTGGGAGTTTTACAGCTGAGGAATCAGGAGGCTCCACACTCCCTTGGGGAATATCATTTCCGCCCCTTTGCTTTTGGGTCAGAAGTAGAGCCCCGCCATCCTGATGCATTTATTTCACTTCCCTTGATGTGGGCCTGATGCCCATTGACGAGCAATGTCAGGCTGAGCCTGGCTCACACGCTGGCCGAATCTGGGAAAGCAGCTCGCAGAGCTGAGGCCTTTTGATTACCTGTATTGTGCACTTGCATTGTGCATTGATTACATTGATTGCTGGGGTGGAAGAAGAGGTGGGTACTGTACGGTGCTCCATCCAGTGGAGGAGGGAGACACAAATGGCTGAACACAGGCAGCCTTGCGTGCAGTAAGAGGTGGGTGACCCGTTGCGCCTGACAGGACAGCTGCACAAGCCATGGGTACATAAAGTTGAAGGAGGGAAGAAAAAAATGGGAACAGAGTAAGAGAAGCTTTTGCAGTAAGAAAAACATAATAAATCCACGAGCTACCCATAGCCCTGGGGTTTTATGACCACAAGCAGGCATGAGGGAATGACTCGAATTTAACCAAAGCCGTTAATTACCTGGCTGAGATCAAAAGCTTAAGTAAGGGAGTATATTTATGATGCACCTTACAGGATATGTTTCAACTTTCTGGGTCTTTTTTTTTTATTAATTGGTTTGATTAAATAGATTTAAAGAGCCTGGGTAGAGACTCCTAAATCATACTCCATATTGATCTAATGAAATACTCAATAAATTTGCTAATATGGCTCCTTTGCTTTGTGCAGTCTGGAGGGAAATGCCACTCTAAATGGTGATAACTCAACGTTGAGCCTCTGTAGTGACTCCGGAGAGCAGGGAGGATACTGGGAAGAAGTCTCTCCTGTGATTTGCAGGAGCGCTCCGAACGTTTAACACCTGTTTTCAGTTCTGCCTGCCCAATATGTTTCATGCCAGGCTTTCATATCAATTTCCCATCATACTGACCAGCCCCTTTGGTGACTGCTACATTTGATGGATTGTTCACCAGCTCGCAGAAGTGAATGATAATTCACGACAGCTTGGAAGGTTCCTTCCAGAATCCAGACCTGAACTGTATGTCAGAGGTCTCTGCTTTATAAATACACCGAGATGCGTGGTCTAAATAAAAGATACCCTCAACAGGATGAATATTGAACATACAAAAATATTCCTTTCTGATGCAGTAAATTGGGGATGATCAGCTGGAACGTTTGCAGCTCCTCAGAATCTGTTCATCTTTGCTATGGTTTATCTCGTATCATAATGGAAATGAGGAGATTGGGGAAAAAAGGTAAACCCTCCTGCGTACGTCAGTCTCCAAGTACACGTCTATAAAGCTGCCGCATCATCCTTCTTCAAATCCCTCCTTCAACCTCAATGCCCACAACAAACTTGTTCCTCAGATTAAGAGAAGAGCCCCCACTGTGAACAACAGGGAAGTGCCACTGCAGTTTGTAGCATCCTACAGAGGACAACAGCAACCGAACTGACAGTCAGCAGTAGCTAGAGACAGCAAGTTGGGCTAGAGACTGTCCCTGAGACGGGACAGCCCGAGATGCAGATGTTGTACAGTATTTCAAAGTCTATAAGACCCTAACACTTCGGGCAAACCCAGAATGCTGGCCCCTCCAAGGGCCTCCATAAATCATATAGAAATGTGCCGCCTCTTTGCCTTCCGCTGAACTATGCTCCAGGATTCTAGACTTTGGAGATTAAATCACAGTGGCACATCGTTGTTTCCTCCTGCTGAAAATTAGGGTTAGGGTCTGTAGTAAAAGCAAATGCAGAGGTTTGCGGAGGTTGCAGCAAGGAAGTGTTGGTGGGACGAGTAAAATTCTCTTTCCTCTGCTCAGAACTCCCCCTCCCTAGACTGGGCAAGCAAACAGTTCTCCCCCACAGCTCCCACTCCTCCTTAGCTAGCATGGTGAGAGCTTCCCCTCCGGGGTCAATGACTTTCAAACCATGGTGGAGGCACAATGCAACATACAGTGGTTATCGCAATGCCTGCCTCAGCTAGAAGGCAGGTCTCTCCACAGTGTCCAGCAGATCCTGTAAGAAGGGCTCCCTTGCATCCACTACTGGCAGATGGGGTAGGCAGATGCTCTCCAGCTTCAATGTGGTGAGACACATCTTTGCGTCTTCCTGAAACTCAGTTCTCCTTGTTGGAAACCGCTCAGAGGAGGACAGCAGAACACCTATGTGAAGCCTAGAGGTTCTCCAGAAGCACAGGTGTTGCATTGGCCCCTCTTCCTATGGATGAATTCCATCTGGGGTGAATATCCTATTGAGAAAACTCAGCCAGATTTCTCAGCACCACTGGAGCAAACCTCTGAGAAATGGGTGCATTTCTCTGACCCCTTAGTTTATTTTGTGATGGCCTGTTCTCTCTGCCCCATTTGCATGCTGTTTAATAGGTACACTCCAACAGGATCACCTCACCACTCCTTTCAAATTATTCTTGCATGCGTCATATTTTTATCTCCACTGTGTCCACCTCTCTAGCTCCCTTCAGAGGTCTGCAGGTGGCACATCGTTTTTCTGTTTTGCAGCAGGCATCGGGAGCAACTCCAGCAACGTCAGTGGAGTGTGAAATCCGTGCAAGTGAGAGCGGAATAAGGCCCACAGCTCTTTATGTATCTAATGCCACATTCATTTTTTGAAAACCAAGCCCTTTCAGTTCCCACCCCTCCAAGTTCAGTGATGCCCAGATACTCTGGTGATGGGCATATTAAAAATATACAGATAGACAGAAACACCTACTGATATTTGATCAAATACTGAGAAGTGTTTTAAAATATTTCTCCAAAAATGCACCAGTGGGGTCTTGAATTTCCAGTATTCAGTACATTCAAATTGACAAGAAAATGTGCAACATACAAAGAAAACTGAGAACATTATTTTTTAAACATGTGGCTGAGAAAGCACCAATGTGAAAAACCAGGGCTCTCTCCATAAATTTACACAGGGTTTGTCCTGCAATCTGTCTGACCCCTTCCCCTCCTTACCATTCCCTTTATATTCCTTTCCACTCTCACCTTTTCCTCCATCTGTCTTTGAGACGAAAGTGATTTTTAACTATAAACATAACTCCTAGCAAAGATAAAGAGGCCATTGGTTAAGTATTTACTAATGACTGGGAAAATCGAAACCAGAGAGAGCCAGGAAAGAAGTAAGATAGGAAGACGGCTCTAGATCAGCACAGCATGGACAGAGATAAATACTGTTTGAAACTATGAACCCTTCCCCCAAATAAAAAATAAAATTAAAAAAATTTAAAATGCCCCAGTGGGTAAAAACGTATATTACAGAACAGAATCCTACATCTTCTCAGTCTCCCTTGATGGGATCTGCACTCACATGCCTTCCTGAATCCTGCAAACTGCTTGATGTTTTTTCCTAATAGAAAACAAAAGCATCTAATAGTTTTGTTTGGATTTTTTAAACTTAGAAGTCTTATTAATTCATCAAGAGCACGCTCTTTGCCTGCGACCTGCACTCTTACAGCAGACTTCCCATATACCCGGGAAGCAACATGAAGCAAACTACAAAGCAATATCTCTGCTCTGCTGATAGAGTGAAAACGGCAGATGATTTGCTAACCATTTGCGATGAAATGGTAGCAATATTTGCAAACTACAGTCTCACCACTTACCGACCCCTGAAAATGGGTGCATATTAGATACTGCCATAGTAAGATTATCCTGTAGCTGTATTCTCAGCACTAGTGGCTCAATCACAGTCTTCCATCTCCCCACCTACATGCCAAGAGCAGATTGTTCTTTCCAGGAGCACAATTAAACTACTTGGGGTCGGGTGGACTGTTCCCATTGCTGGGCCATGAGTGGACATGCACAAGAATATGGACTCTCTAGGGGGCTTAAGACAGTCAGTGGCGGTCAATATGAGAGAAGCCCAGTCTAGGGTGATCTCGCTCATCATTGCTGCTTCAACTGCTGCTGGAGGAAGGCTCTTTCCTTTTGAGCGGTGTCACCTGTATAACTACTAGCACCAATGTAATTCCAGGGGGACAAACCCCTTTAGTTCTAGGCAGAACTCCAGAGCCTCCTCTGTTGATCTTGCTACGGAAGGACCTGCTGTGGAAAACCTCTGCCCTGCACTCTCTATCTGCCCAAGAGATTTTCTGCCTTGTGCCTTTGAGAACCTAGTAGCTGGAATCTGGCCCACAGTGAAAACCCCATGCAGTGACCTGAATCCTCTTGGCTAATCCCTAGCTACTCACTTATATGTGGAGATTCTTAGCACGAGGAGAAGAGCAGATGCTTAGCACATGCTTCGTGGCTTTCTAAGCAAAGATCTTTCAAACATTTGTCAATGGTGTCAAGTGGAACAAATGTAAAATGTAAGGAATTGCTGTCAACCATTTAGTCTGGAGTGTAGAGTCCCTGCTTAGGTGGGATGTGGAAAGAGATAGAGGATGTTACATCACTCAGCGTGTCCCCGATCTATTCCTGGTTCTGCTGCTCCTCTTTCCCACTGCATGCCGGGCAGATGTCCCCCCTATATTAACGCAGGCTTCTTCCAGCAGATGTTTCTATGTGTTTAGCATCTTCCCCGCTACTGCCATTTCTCCACTACACAAGCAGCAAACTTCAGAGCTCTCATCCTCTTGCTCTAGATATCAATACCCCACACTAATGATGATGTCTTTGAGTCTCTGCAGTTGGTGCACGGGAGCCTTTGCATCCCCTATTTCCTTCTGCCCTTTACCTCTCTAGAGGAGCCAGGGGTAACCAGGTCAAAAAGGTGTGGTATATGCATTAGGAGCAAAAGCAAAGATGCTACCCTGATGCTGATGGCACAATTCCCATTGAGGTAAATGGCAGTAGGGTTGGACCCAAAGTGATGTCATCTTTGACCTTGGGATCCATTCCAATGAGACGGAGAGATTATAGGTCCTGTTCTTTTCTTACTACTATCATTGGTTTTAGCTGAGCTACTCCTTATTCACAGGGGTAAGCAAGGGGAGAACTGGGTCCTGCACTTTCATGAAGCACAAGCCAGAGGGCTTTTAAAAATGCTATATTATTATTATTTTTCTGCCGGTGAAACTCAAGCTCCAGGGGGAAAAAAACCCCCAGAATATTGAGTTTACAAGGCAGTGTGCAACTTCTCAGCACATGATAAAACCGGGCTGCTTCTGACGGGTAAATATGGCAAAGGGCATCCCAGAAAGAATCTGCAAAGTTATCTGCTGTCTGCACGTAAAAGAAAAGGGCACTGAGAAGCTCGAGCCAGATCTCAGGGTGTTTGTATGCTGCGCGCTTTACCAAGGGATAGAACACCTATGTGCAATTCAGTCTGGAGGAATTCCACGGCTTGCCTGTGATAGAAGCCAGGAGCGGCAATCAGCCTGATCCACTATGTGTGCTCCTGCTGTTCGCTAATGAGGGACGCACAGCGAACGGCACACTTTGGACTTGATCTGAATGAGAGATTTACCTGTGGAAAGCAACTGGGTGAGAGAAATTAAAGCAAACCAGGAAACATTCGCTTGTTAGCATGTTTCTCTGTTCGCATGGGAGCAATGTCCCTTTTTGCCTGGGGCGGTTTTGGAAGCTTAGCCATGAGGGGAAAAGCAATTGTTCCAGCCATTTCCCTAAACACCTTGCACTGGGCATTCAGACACAGCGGCTGTGAAGAGATACTGAAGTCTCCACTAATAAATGCAAGCAAACGAGGAGTTTCTCCATCCATGGGTGAGCTAGTCCTTACTTGTCAACCCAACTAACGGACTATATAGGGGGGCAGTTGAATCCCGCTGTTTTGCTCTAATGGCTGGGGAGGGCCAGTGAAGAATCCTGATTAGTTACGAATTAGTGGGTAAGCGAAGAAACACACTGTTAAAAAGTCTATTGCACCGCAGTGCATGCCGGACCTGCTCCTCACTTGTCATAAATCAGAGTATGTCTCTGCATTGAAATCAATGGACATGAGCCTATTTGCACCAGCTGTGGATCTGGCCCACTGGGTTCATTTGTGATGCAGGTATCCTTTGAGTTTGAATTGTTTCGCATGTTCCTTTATAGCATGCTCGTACTCTAGTGTGTTTTGCTTGGGTCTTGGTAGGAGGAGATCTCAATTCAAGGAAGGATGGTTCAGTGGTTATGGCGCTTGGACTTGGGAGACGGGTTTCTTGGCTCTAACACAGATCTTGACCATAGGCAAGTCACTTAGGCTCAGATCCAGAAAGGTATTTAGGCTCCTAACTTCAATTGATTTAATAGGCTATTTAAGATTAAATATCTCTGTGGAGCTTAGTGTCCCGGTGCCTCAGTTTCCCATGTGTAACCTGAGTATAATGGCACTGCCCCATCTCACAGGGGTATGTGAAGAGAAACCCATTTAAAGATGATGAGGTGCTCAGATCCTACAGTAACTACTTAAGCTTGTTTCTGCCAGTGCTGTCTTTGCTGAGAAGTAGGGGGAACCCTCCTGGTTTTCCTGAGAGGGTTTTTGGGTTTGCAGACTAGTGCACTGGGAATCAAGGAGTTTATTACTGAACCTGGCTCTGCCTTGGTTTTGACTGATACAAAGCTGTGCTTGGCATGGAAAATATTGAAATCAGTGTTAAAATAACAGGAAATAACCCACCATAACCACACCATTCAGGGAATTCAGAACTCAGTCAGGAAGTCCCCTTCATTCTTTAATTCACAGTCTTGTACCTAGAGACTGTACAGCATTCACATGATTCTACTGGCAGCAAGGTCTGGAGTAGACCAAAGCCAATTGAATTGTTCATACCACTCGTTATATGGGAGACTTCCCAGAGGCTTGTGCTTGGTCTGCGTGTCCTTCATTCCCTGCACAATGTCAATGCACCCAGCCCATTAGCATTATAAGGTCGGTCCAGATCTGTTACTCACTTCTGCAGACATCTTCTTGGCTCCGTAGGCATGAGTAGAGAGTGAGCAGAATGGTTAACACTTCGTCCTGCCTCCCGGTGCACTACGGTCTTGCGCTGCAGAAACATGAACATTGGGCAGGGCTATCTGAAGCAGCTTTTTTTCAAAGCATATCTCTCCATCCAGACTCGTTCATGGGGAAGCCTAGGCATAACCAAATTTATTCTCCCCCACCCCCATTCCAAATGAAGCCTTCTCTTCATGACTTTACTCGAAAATGTGGCCGGAATCAACACATCCCCAAATGTTCGCTACTTAATATAGCTTTAACTGGCTTAACTGATACAAGGCATTTTTAGAATAACATTAACATCTGGGCTGACCCCACCTCCCTCCCAAGCTTCAGCCTGTTGTTAATTAAAAGAGGCAAGTTATAAACCTCAGGAAATGGCAGCTGACCCTTAACGATGAATGTAATGCTATAATAATATGCAGGAAAAGGAAGGCATAGTCAAACTGCGGCCTAAACCACTCCTGGAATGATCTTTTTTCTTACCACACTACAGGCTTGCTGAAGGAAGTGGGAATATAGCCTCCCCTACCTCCTCACCTTTACGGGCTTCCTATCCAATTGCAGGAAGGCAGTTCACTAGGTGACATTTTCCCCCACCAAGAAAAATACCCCAGCATGATGTCAGGACTGGAGTCCCTGTGCTGCTGGAGCGGCCGGCTGTCTTTTAGGTGAAATATCAAACCACGGTCTTGGCCTCTTGCAGCCGTTTATTTCCCCTCACACTCTTTGCCAGGATAGAGATGGTTTAACCCGGGTGTCCTGGCAAAATATAAAGGAATTTTGTTCTGCCAGCCTACTTTGCCCATGCAGTGTCACTGAGATACTGGATTCTTCAGCCGTTAAGGTGATATTTTGTTTTACCCACCCACAAATGGTACTTTCCGTGTGTGAAGCGTGAAGGGACTGGGGAAGCAAAATCCCTACCCTGTAACTTGAGTGCAGGACCAGCCCTCAGCCCCTCCATGGAGGAGACTGCAAATGCTACTTACCGGTGGTGTCCAGGTCACTGGATCTGCATCACAGTACGTGTAGCAGGCTGCTGCTTGCTATGCCCCTAAAACCCGTGCACCAGCCAGTTGGGGGCCAGCATGATGCTTTCCCTGGATGGGCAGGGCATGTGGAGACTCTGTGTGTGGCAGCTCCTTTGAAACCACCCACCACAGAGGGCAAATGCAGGGTTGAAATGGCAAAAGCCTTATGTGGGGCTCGGGGGCGGGACTCCGGATACCCCGTTGACTTCTCTGTGCTGCCACAGACTCTGCGTGTGACCTCGTGCAAGTATCTCAGGCCAGAGACAAGGTAGGTCTAGTATTCTGGGACTGACGTGGCTATAACAACACTGCATGCATCTCTTAAGCCATAGTGTCAAAATTATTTGGGTGCCTAAAGATGCAACTAGTGGGATTTTTGAAATCACCCACACCAGTGGTTTTCAACCTGTGGTCCGCGGACCCCATGGGGTCCACAGACTATGTCTAAGATTTCCAAACAGGTCCGTATCTCCATTCGAAAGTTTTTAGGGGTTCGCAAATGAAAATAGGTTGAAAACCACTGGCCTAGATGTCTAACTCCCATTGAGTCTGATGGGAACTAGGGGCCTAGGCAATTTTCAGACCCAAATGTTTAAGCTTTTCCTTTCAAAATGACTTTTTGTTTCAATTGTTTAAATGTCCTGTATGCTATATTATGAAATAGTATACAATAAAAGAATCAAACCCCATATGTTTGGATTGACCTGAAACAATTTTTTTCCCCTGGAATTTTTTTTTACTGAGAATATTAAAAGTTTCAGGTTTCTACTTGTAATCAGAACAAAAAAAAAATCATAATTTTTGAAATCTTGAAATCCTCCGTGAACCGGAATGTCTATGTTCCGCCGCGCTCTGGTCTTTGGTGCCTCCCTTCTCCGTTTGTGAATAGTGGGGTGCCAAGGGTAAATATAGGGATGTTCTGGAGATGACGACGTTGAAGGTTGTGAGGTAAATACACTAAAGATACCATGGTAATGAGGACCATTTAAGTAACTTAGATTGTGTAGTTCTTCATTCCTCTGACCCCTAGTTTCCTAAAAATGAGGCAGCAAGTAAGTTCCAGCAAGCTAACTCACTACTACCAGGCCAGCTTCGCAAAGTGAAATTAGTTTTGCGTGTCTAAATTCTCCCCACAAATACCAGCTTCTCGCTCAGATCAAACGCTTGTGCATGCAAATATCAGTTACATGCCTCATTTGCACACCCGGTGCACGTGTGCATAAATTAAGTGCGCGCAACTCCCTGAATAAGTCCAGCGTTGCCAATCTGGCCCTTGTAGATTACATAATGAGCACCAGCCTCCTCTCACGGTACAGAGCAGCCACACGACACAGGTTGTGTTTCAGTTGTGGATGCAGTACCTCTGTGTTAAGTCTGCATGTCAATTTGTGTTTACAAACTTCTGTGGAATCCTTCCTCCAGCTGGACCCTCAGACTTGTCTCCCATTCCCATGACCAACCCAAGCTTTGCCTTAGCTGTATGCAGAGTGGGCTGGTATTCTATTCCCCGTCCATTCCCTTCTGGTGCTGGGTGGTCACCCACAGATGTCAGGAGGAACCAGGTGTCACAGGAGAGGTCTATCTGTATCTATTTGAGTAATAAGTTAATAGATAAGGTGCCAGTAGTTGGCAAGCAAGAACATGTAGCATAGCTCCCGGGTTTTTGTAGGACCGGTAAAACTTGTGCACTGCAAATGGCTTCTGTGCCTGCTCTTTACGTCAGCTGTTAACACGAGGTAACGGAACCCCCTCTGTGGTCTTTTTTTGGGAGGGCCTGATCCAGATCATTGCCTCCTGCAGTTCATTGAGGGGCTTTGGAAAAGGAATGTCCCCACCCCTTGGTAGTTTGAGCTGCTAAGCATTCCCCTGGTCTATGGCACAGTGGGGTAACTGGCGTCTCCACACCCTAAAATGGAGTGGGAAGGACAGCCAGTAGCCTCACCCTCCACTGACCATGGCTGAGGTAAGGTGGAGGGAGGTTCCACGGACGTTTGGGGAGTGGGTGGCTCCAGAATTCATAGAGTGCCCTGCAGAAACGCATGTGGAGTGAGAGTTCCTCTTGGAGCGGTGCTGGTCTATGTAGAAACCCAAATGGCAAAGAACAGCCCGGACGGTTGAGGCTTATGCGGCTGTGCTGATTTCACGCAGGGATCGTGCTGCCCACAGTTTGGGGGTGGGTCCCTAGAAAACGTGAATGGAAAATGTGGCTGTCGGTTACATTAGAACCCCAACCACATACCTGGTGGCACAAATAGATCCTGGAGCTGGCTCGGTGCAACAGGAGGAGTTGGGGTTATTGAACGGCAAAACCCTTTGAATAGAAGCTGCAGGGTTCATTTCCTGTGGCCCATAAGCACCAAACCCAGCAGGGTTCACATGGCACTAAAAAATATACCCCATGGCTTGTAAACAAACAAGTAGCATTTGGACAGATACATTTTATGCTCTCTCTGAGCTGACAGACCCAGGATATGAAACCATGAAAGGCTGGGTTATGATGGATACGCCCCCTGCCCCTTCTCTGTTTGAGGCCTGGGAAAGGTCAACTTTTGTCCTCTAAAATGTGTCAGTGCTATAAATACAACTGCATAATTTATTGCAATTCACTCGGCTAATTCATTGCAAACTATTAATAAACCCTCTTGAAATGCAGTACAATGCGCTTCTGTAATAAACAAGGAAAATATTTGCTTGATTCAAACCACACTGATGATGTTAAATTAATTTTGGAGAGAGACATTTTTAAGGCCTACAGGGATAAACTGAACCAGCAACTGGACGTGACAGTGCTTGCCCAGAGCACGTGTCGGAAAATGTTGGGGACGTGACCAAACCTTTTTGTCAATGGCTTAAAGCTGAGATAAGCTCCTCGTGTTTAAATTGGCAATCCTAATAGCTACCTGAATCCAATTCAATTCACTGCAGCTTGACTTGGAAGGCAATCGGTGATACAGTGTTAATGCCAACTAATCTGATAAAAATTGACACAATGACAATGAGGAGCCATTAGTACCAGGGGCTTTTTATGTTAGTGTAAATCCATCGCGTTTTACAAGGTTCCGGGTGTGCTGAGAGGTGGAAAAATCTTCCTTTGGAACAGGGGAGATGAAGTGGTGTAACTGGCGAGGAAAACGCTCCCTGTCACCGGCTTGTGCCAAACATTGCTGCAGAGCCTGCGCGTGTTACATGGCAAAATTCATCACAACTAATTTCTATTTGCCGTCTATTAGGCTACATTGTTTTGTCCTCAATGTCAGGTTAAATAATGAACCTCTCGCAATAGAGTAAATTAACCTCCACTTTATGTTCATGTCATTGTCAAATGGAAACATCACTTGTACAAATGAAAAAGATTCATTAGTAAAGCTAATGCATAAGCTCCACTCCAGTAAAAGATAAGAGCGATTGAGGCGTTGTCATAATGCGGTGTCGAACCACCGGCTTGTTATTTATGATGCCTGCCATAATCTTTGGAGATTATTTTCAGCAATGGCAATTAGCACACAATGCATCAGGAACAATTATGGAACAATGTCTTAGCTTGACAGGTACGGCACACTGCTGCAGGCGAGCTATGATCCATGAGAAATTCAATCAAATCTGCATGCTGCAGGGAGTTTATTAATATTTCTCCTTCCGAGGCAGTTTGAAAGGCAGCTACGCTTGACCAGCCACCCAAAAATACTTAGCAGCGTGACATGAGTGCTTTCCTTGTTAGCATGCACCTGTTTGCACAGAGACTTCCTCTGACTTGTGCCTGATTAAGATAGTATCAGTGTGTTGGCTGTTTACTATAACAAGGAGCCAAGTGGTGCTTCTGCCATTTAGCCACTGTACTTAGTTCAGAGGGTGTTAATGTTGCTAAAGACATTTTGCAACCCAGGGGCCAGAACCTCAGTTGGTGTAAATACCCATCACTCGGTTGAAGTCTATGGGTCTGTTCTGTTTGGCCTAAGGGACCGCATTGTGCACAGCTGGGGGACGGTCCATTGTAAAGCAGGAATGGAAAAAGTGTCTGTCAGCTACACTCGTGCCCCAACCATGTACTCAGCTGCACAAACCGATCCCGGAGCTGGCTCAATGTGTAAGGAGGAGTGGGAGGCAGAAGAAAACTGCAATTGGGCAGCAGGTGTGGCCCGGTCCTGTGGCTCCCCAGATGGGGCTATGGGAATTACGAGCTCCTGCTCTGTAGTGGCTCCTGCAAAGAGCTAGCAAGGGGAGTGGGGACAGGGACATGGTCCCTGTGTAGTTTCTGGGTCTCTCGGTCTCCTTTCTTCACGCCTTGTCTGAGGCAGATGTGCACAGGCCATCTAGCTACCTATTATTAATTTATAGATTTGCATTGGGGTTCATCTGGAGGCCCCTTGCAAGATTAGGGCCTATTGTAGATAGTAGGAGACAGCCCCTGCCCTGGAGAGCTTACAGTATGGACAAGAAAGGCAATGGCTGGGAGGGGAGGAGGAAAGGATTATTATCCCAATTTTTACCAGTGGGGAGCTGAGGTACAGGGACACCACGTGACATATGCAAGGTCACACAAGGAGTCCATGGTAGAGCCAGGAACTGAATTCCGGTTTCTCAAGTCCTACTCCAGGGTCTTCGCTACAAGGCCATCGTCCATCTCCCAACAAAAGAAGATGGAAAGGCTCTATCACGTGACTTGTTTTCAGTCAAGTGTGTGAATCAAGATGAGCAAATGAAACAGCAATATGCTATGGTGCAGAAATACAGAAAACGCCAATGGCCTGAATTTCCGTAAGAATATCTTGCCCTTCTCTTTGGACGTTCTGGCCCCTTTGGGTCACAACTGGAACGGAGCCCTTTTGAAAAGTGGGCTATAGGGAGAGGATGGGCTGAATGGCTCTGAGGTGCACTGTTTCTGAGTTCTGTAGATGCAAGACGCCTGATATAAAAATGTAACGCTGCACGGACTAGCATGTCAGACATAGGCATTCCAAAATTAAGGGAACTCATCCGACAGGAAGGGTCTCTGCACTTAACTGTTTGCTCAGGCTTTTCATGACTACAAGCTATTCTGTTCAATAAAAACTGCTGCTTACTATAGCAACCGCCGCAACAGGTGGGATGGATAGGCAATGCCCCTGGCCTCTGAAATACAGAAAGAAACCCTGACCAGATTCTGCTCTCAGTGAAATCAGGAGTGAGTCCATTGACTTCAGTGGAGTGATTTACACCAGTGCACGAGAGGGCAGGATTCGCCCAATGGATGTAACGGGAAATTCAGGGCATCACACATCTGATTCTGCGCCACAGGAGTCAATGGGAATTTTTGCAGGGCTATCATCTGCCCCTGTTCTGATCAACAATGGCCCCTTCCTTTGCACAGCACCTGGGCAGATTATTTGTGTTTCTAGCAAAAGTACCTTATGAGTGAGGGTGGCGGTGTACCTGCTGCTGTGACTCAGTGTACAAAGAAATGGGCAGACCGTGCTTCACAGCCCAGAAGCTCCCACCCCCATGCCTCTTTGTGGCTGCTCTTTAGGGTGTTTAGAGCAGCTTCTCTCTCAGTTTGGAGACAAGGTAGAATTATGGTGGAAAACTTCCGTCTCAGGCTACTCATGGGTTGTCTGGCATAAGTCTGCCAGCACCTGTCAGCTAACATCTGGATTCGGGTGTGCCCTAAGGGAGTCATCCTGCTCAGGGGATGCAAAGGGTCCCAAAAGCAGACCCAGTGCTGTTCCACTGCGCAAGATGGGGGCAAAACTTGGGGAGAGGCACAAAACAAGCACATGCCTCGTATGGTCCCAAACCCATATCTACGGGGGTGCTTTGTTCAGCAATACACAGAGGGTGCTTGAGGAGGCGTGGGGGAGACTTGGGGAAAGAAGGATTGACAGCTATGTGGATCCCCTTTGCCTTCCCTTCCCCACATATATATGTGTGTGTGTGTTTGTGTGTGTGTTTGTGTGTGTGTGTGTGTGTGTTTGTATGCACTAGAGACTAGATTCCTCCCCCATCCATCTCTGTGGAGTATCTCAGGTAGGAGCTGGGAAAGTAGTTTGCCCCATATGCTTAGGGGATGCGATTTCAATTTACACCCACATATTATATTAATAGGAGGAGAGAAGCCTTTAGAACTTCGATACGGTTCTGGATGGATGGTGGGGGGAACCACCGGTTGCATTTAGTGGCACCAACCCTATTATAAAAACATTAGTCAGAGAAGAATAGTTTCTTTGTGCTTATTTGAACGTCATTTCCAATGGGAATGGGAAATGCCAAATAATGTTTGTGTTTAAAAACCATGCTATGCCTTTTAGTCCCTAGGCCCCTTGCACACAAACTCTTCCCTTCCTCTCATTTGGTATTTAAATGTACGGATGGTTTATGATGAGGGGCAGGGGGACAGAGAGAGCAGGACAAAGTGGCTTTAAGTCGCTCTTTTTTTGGGCTACCATCTGTTCCTTGGCTGTGGTGAAACGGAAGGCGCAAGAAAGTGGTTGATGCCATAACTTGCCAAGAGAAATTGAGGACGATCCCCAGAATCCCCAGGGAGGTGGGTTTGGCAGGAGGTGTCTCCTCAGCCGGTCTAAAGCTGTGCAGAATTTTGGCTGCATTTATTTTTTGCTTAGAATCAGACAGTATTATCTGAACTGGTGGTAGCACCTGGAGGCTCCAACCCCGCTGTGTTAGATACCCTACAAAGGCATAACAAAAGACAGTCCTTACCCTAAAGATCTTACAATCCGAGTGTAACAAAACCAGAAAGATGTAACAAACAGCTGTAACAATGGGACAATTACGATCAGTTTAACTCTTCAGGTCTGGAAGTACAGTAGAACTCTATACCCAATTGAAGCAGTAGGAGGATTTTAGGTGGGCAGAGGAGAGTATAAATATTAGATTTCATATATGGCCAGGACACTGGATTTAATACCCCCACTTTTATAGAAAGCGTCTTGGGATATTTCCAAAATCCAAAACTGAAGCGCATAAGAATAGCCACAAAGGGTCAGACCAGTGGTCCATTTAGCCCAGTAGCCTGTCTTCCAGCAGTGGCTGGTGCCAGATGATGGACCTGTCCTCCATGAACTTATCTAATTCTTTTTTTGAGCCCAGTTATAATTTTGCCCTTCATAATATCCCCTGGCAATGAATTCCACAGGTTGACTGTACATTGTGTGAAGAAGTACTTCATTCTGTTTGTTTAGAACCTGCTTCCTATTAATTTAATTGGATGACCCATGATTCTTGTGTTATATGAAGAGGTAAATAACACTTCCGTATTCATTTTTCTCCACATCATTCATGATTTTATAAACCTTTATGGTTGTCTCTTTTCTAAAATGAACAGTCCCAGTCTTTTTAATCTCTCCTCATATGGAAGCTGTTCCATACCACTAATCATTTTTGTTGCCCTTCTCTGTACTTTTTCCAATTCTAATATATCTTTTTTGAGATGGGGCGACCACATCTGCACACGGTATTCAAGATGTGGGTGTACCATGGATTTATATAGTGGCATTAGGATATTTTCTGTCTTATTATCTATCCCTTTTCTAATGGCTCCTAACATTCTGTTTGCTTTTTTGACTGCCACTGCACATTGAGTGGATGTTTTCAGAGTACTATCCACAATGACTCCAAGATCTCGTTCTTGAGTGGTTACAGCTAATTTAGACCCCATTATTTTGTATGCATACCTGGGATTACATTTTCCAGTGTGCATTATATTGCATTTATCAACACTGAATTTTATCTGCCATTTTGTTGCCCCCTCACCCAGTTGTGTGAGATCCCTTTGTAACTCTTTGCAGTCTGCCTGGGACTTAACTATCTTGAGGAATTTTGTATCATCTGCAAATTTTGTCACCTCACTGTTCACCCCTTTCCCCAGATCATTTATGAATATGTTGAACAGCATTGGTTCCAGTACAGATCCTTAGGAGACCTCGCTATTTATCTCTCTAATGTGAAAAATTGATCATTTATTCCTATACATTGTTTCTTATCTTTTACCAGTTACTGATCCATGAGAGGACATTCCCCCTTATCCCATGACAGCTTACTTTTCTTAAGAGCCTTTGGTGAGGGACTTATACCAGAAAAACTGTGTAGGAAGAACACCTGAGGATCAGCATGGTGCATCAAACATGTGGACTCTGCCACAAGGCGTTTCTAGAAACCTATGCTATTGCCATGAAGGAGACAAAGGCCTTGGCTACACTTACCCGCTAGTTCGGCGGCTGGCAATCGAACTTCTGGGTTCGACTTATCGCGTCTAGTCTGGACGCGATAAGTCGAACCCGGAAGTGCTCGCCGTTGACTGCGGTACTCCAGCTCGGCGAGAGGAGTACCGCGGAGTCGACGGGGGAGCCTGCCTGTCGCGTGTGGACCAAGGTAAGTTCGAACTAAGGTACTTCGACTTCAGCTACGTTATTCACGTAGCTGAAGTTGTGTACCTTAGTTCGAATTAGGGGGGTAGTGTAGACCAAGCCAAAGAGATTCTACTTCTCCCTTGCCATAGAATCAGCAAAATAATGTCCAGAAGAACTCTTCTGGCTCTTACATTGTTCTGTGAAGGCCAGATTGAGCAGCTCTCACTGCAAGGGTTAATCTTATTTCACAGAAGAGATCCCCTGTCCCTGGGATAGTCTCATGGACCATTGAGAACAATAAGCTGAAGTCAAGACCAAGACACTGGTCCCAGTGTTCTGCTGGGTGGGACTGCAAGCTGAGGTCACTGAGGATCAGGAGATCAAGTTTATGTCCCACCTAACAAAAGAGGTGAGTGTGTGTGTGGGGGGGTTGCTTGGTGTTGAGTCAGTTTGAATGTCAGTCTACCACTTATCAATGGGTTATTTTGGTATTCAAAGCCACCTTGAAGAATTTAGGGCTATTGCACACCTTTGCAGTTTATATAATAAAATAGTTCCTGGTCAGCTCTACTGTCAGTGAAGAATTATGTATGCTTGGCCTTGTATAATTAATCAGATGTCTTGATGTATACGGTTCCCTCAGCATATCACTCGATGGCAAGCAGCAGTGCATTGACAAAAGTAGAGAAAAAGGGAATAATAAGACAAGTACACATAAAAATAATTCTTTCTCTTAAGACATATTTTTCCATTCAGTAATTTGAAAAAATAACCATCTGGAAAAAATCATATTATGGATGAGGCGTGACACGACATTTACAACAAATATTTTTGCTGCTATTATCAGTACCAACTCTTTGCTCAGTCAAAAGTGGTATATTCAGATACCTGTACATTGTTCAGTAACTAAAAAGGCCCTGAAGTAAATCAACATGGGGTGCTAATATGCTTTAAACATTCACATATCCCTGTGTTTATTCTTCTTTCCAACACATATTTTTTGCATCTAGCATTTGCCTTTGGTTCCTTGCCTTTTGCCCTTGCAGTCTCGGCAGAGTGACATTTAATGTCACTGTTACAGAGGGAGCCCAGATCTAAATAAAAGTATGAGGAGGCCACAAGTTCAAGAGCATAAATGAGGCAAAGATTCCGAAAGAAATCATTGACAAAACGAGTTCTAAATCATGTGAAACTTTGTTCACCCCTAAAGGAGAGATTACATTTATACATCATGGTCTTCAGAATGCTTTGGGTCCTGGTAGGCAAGCGGGTTAGAAATGAAACAACTTATGTCATCCTCTTTGCTGGTTTGAAGCCTTGTAATTTACAATGTCATGGGCCACGGTACTTAAAATCAGTGCGTAAATATACATGCTGGAGCTTGAATTAAAAATCTCTCTCTCTCCTTCTGTTTGAGTGACATTCACCCTGGTGGAGAGGGCCAACACAAAGCACCATTTCAGTCCCAGGTCTTACGGGGTTTGAAGCGATGCACAAGCCTGCACTGGGTCTCTGCACAAAGGTGAATTTCCCCTTTGGGCCCAATCTAGTGCCTATTGCAGTCAGCGGAAAGACTCCCATTGACCTGAAAGGATATTGTATCAGGCCCCCGGAGAAGATTCTAGAGTCACCTTAGACACAGAAACCTGCTTTGGTTTAGTCGTAAGCCCATGGGGTGAGAGAGGCTGTACACTGTTCATCAGCGGACCAAGGGAGCTTTAGGACAACAGCAGTGAGGTTATGTTTTGTATAAGCTGTAAAGGGCAGATGTATTGTGCAAGCGTGAATGGAACTGAATTGGTCTCCTGGATGCGAAAGGATGGAAACTGTGTCTTCATTCCCAAAGGAGTCAACAATTCTCGGTCCCACTTTAGAATCCAAAAGAAACCAACAAAGAGTTGAAGTATTCATCACTCATGGATCAAGGAAATTGGTGCTGCAGTATAAAATATATATAAAATATAAAAATGCATCTGGGCTTGAACCATAACATTTGGACTCAGATCAGAAATTTCCAGAGCCAGGGCTGATGCACAGTTTTAGCAGTTCCCTGTAGAAAGACTGGGGCAGTAGTGAAGTTCAGATGCAACTGTTCCCAAAGTTTGGGGGTGTTTGGAGGTGGGGGTTTGGTTGGGGCCTGCCTCTATATACATGTGTGAGAGGGAACATAAAGAAAAGCTCCCTCTGTAGTGCTCTGTGAATCACGCAAGCTGGGTGTGTTACAAACCCCAAATCTGGGCTGGGTTCACCAAAAAGATGTCAGGATTTTTGACACTGAATGCACCGTTCTGTGTAGCTTCTGCAATGTTGAGTAACAAATGGAGTAAAGAAACAGTTGCATGACCCAGATGATCAGCGCATAGCAACCATGCTGAAAGGAAATGCAGCTGCAAATGTACAGCGGTGATGGCCATTCATCCAGCAAGACGAGCCCATAAGTGAAGCAGGCACATCACCAACATCCTAAAAGCAGAGGTGGCCCAGCTAAGATAGTAATTATGAATCCTATCCTTCCCCCAGTGAAGTGAATGGGAAAACACCACATACAAGCCTGATCACACCTTCCCTACAGACGCTCCTAACATAATGCCATCTGTTGGAACGCGCTACAGCTCTGGGTCACCAAAGCAGGCTGCTGACGCTTTATCACAGCATCTCTTCTTCCAGAGGGGCTCACGGCCTCTCCAGAAGTGCCACATACAGAAATAGGGAGTCCCAGGCCTGTACGTTTCACCAGATGGCAACAGAAATCTGTGATAGTCCTCATAAGAAAGGCAACCCGTGGAGAAGCCCCAGCACCTGGCCTAAAAAAGTGAATACGTGGAAGATACTGTATCTATTTATAGCCATTCCATTCATTACACACTATTTTATAAAAGATATTTTTAAATATACCCAGGCTAATATTTACATGTATTTGATAAACTATAAGCATAAAGCTTTCTGGAAATTCACCCTGCTGTCTTGTATGGAATGTGAACACAACTTACACACATACATCCACAACAGAAAGGTGACCAATATCCAAGCTAATTTTAAACAGATCATTTTCCTTTTAAGCCCTGCTGTAAAGCTATCTGCTGAACTGCCTCTACAAAATAGTAGGGTAGCAGACAAGCCTGGCTTCAATTTTAGCACTGTTTTTTGATGCCCCCATACACTGAAATCACTTTCTTGAAATGGTAACTTGGGTCCTTCCTAATCGCAGCATGTTACTACTTAGACATAAACGGGAAAGTGTTTCTTTCTCTGGGAGGGAGGGTAGGTGGGAATGAATCTTCTTAATGAAAATCAATAGCCTAAAATTTGAAATCAGTTGATGCAACTGTCTATGCAATTCAACTTCCTTATTAACAGAGTCACCCAATCAGCTTCATGTGCTCCCTGTTGCTAGGTTGCCTCCATAAACAAATTGATTAATTGATTTTTTTCCGAGGCCTTTTAGTGTAAGCAGGTCAGGTAGCTATGATTTCATGTTGCTTATCTACTTAGTGGTAGCGCTGCAATTCAGCTCAGAATTCCAGTTCCTTGTCTCAGTGATAAGGGATTACATCTTAAATTCAGATGTGGACCCAAACTGGGACTTCAAACCTCTTGGCAAATGGGGCAGAGAGATGATTGGGGTTAGAATTTCAGTGTAGGGGAAGGTAAAGTATAGATTTGGGACCCCTAGATCAGAACCCACCCCTACAGTCTTAGGCCTAGGTTGGATTTAAAAATCAGAGAAGATCCATTTTTCTTTTGGTGCTTCATCCAAGCCAAATCTTGGCCGAAAACTTGTTAGAGCGGCTGATCTTATGATATTTCCACCGTTGGAGGCTAAACTCTAGCAAGAACAACTGTGTAGGAGATGTCAAATATGGTTCCTCGCCCGCATTTTGGTCTTCAGCCTGAACCCCAGAGCCTAGTTTAATCTTTACCCAGATGTGAAGACTGCCTCCTCAGCCCATCTGCAAAAGGGTTTTTGTCAGAATTAAAAGTAAACCCAGACAAATATTCTACGTGTTTTCAGGCGCACTGCCCGATATACTGCAGCCCAGTTCCAAGAAAGCTGCACCCATTTTGCTTAGCACATTGCTGCTTGAAAATATCAGAGGGGTAGCCATGTTCGTCTGAATCTGTAAAAAGCAACAGAGGGTCCTGTGGCACCTTTAAGACTAACAGAAGTATTGGGAGCATAAGCTTTCGTGGGTAAGAACCTCACTTCTTCAGATGCAAGTAATGGAAATCTCCAGAGG
This sequence comes from Chrysemys picta bellii, assembly GCF_011386835.1. Classification (NCBI taxonomy): domain Eukaryota; kingdom Metazoa; phylum Chordata; order Testudines; family Emydidae; genus Chrysemys; species Chrysemys picta. Next base: position 108,271,162 of record NC_088798.1, read on the forward strand.
CAGGTATAAATCAGTATGGAGATAATGAGGTTAGTTCAATCAGGGAGGGTGAGGTGCTCTGCTAGCAGTTGAGGTGTGAACACCAAGGGAGGAGAAACTGCTTCTGTAGTTGGATAGCCATTCACAGTCTTTGTTTAATCCTGAGCTGATGGTGTCAAATTTGCAAATGAACTGGAGCTCAGCAGTTTCTCTTTGGAGTCTGGTCCTGAAGTTTTTTTGCTGTAAGATGGATATCTTTACATCTGCTATTGTGTGGCCAGGGAGGTTGAAGTGTTCTCCTACAGGTTTTTGTATATTGCCATTCCTGATATCTGACTTGTGTCCATTTATCCTCTTGCATAGTGACTGTCCAGTTTGGCCAATGTACATAGCAGAGGGGCATTGCTGGCATATGATGGCATTTATAACATTGGTGGACGTTCAGGTGAATGAACCGGTGATGTTGTAGCTGATCTGGTTAGGTCCTGTGATGGTGTTGCTGGTGTAGATATGTGGGCAGAGTTGGCATCGAGGTTTGTTGCATGGGTTGGTTCCTGAGTTAGAGTTGTTATGGTGCGGTGTGTGGTTGCTGATGAGAATATGCTTAAGGTTGGCGGGTTGTCTGTGGGTGAGGACTGGCCTGCCTCCCAAGGTCTGTGAAAGTGAGGGATCATTGTCCAGGATGGGTTGTAGATCACTGATGATGTGTTGGAGAGGTTTAAGCTGAGGTGATGGGCAGTGGAGTTCTGTTGGTTTCTTTTTTGGGCCTGTCTTGTAGCAGGAGGTTTCTGGGTTCACGTCTGGCTCTGTTGATTTGTTTCTTTATTTCCTTGTGTGGGTATCGTAGTTTTGAGAATGCTTGGTGAAGATCTTGTAGGTGTTGGTCTCTGTCTGAGGGGTTGGAGCAGATGCGGTTGTACCTCAGCGCTTGGCTGTAGACAATGGATCGTGTGGTGTGTCCAGGGTGGACCACTTCCTAGACACCACAGTACAAATAAGCGATGGCCACGTTAACACCACCCTATACCGAAAACCCACCGACCGCTATGCCTACCTTCATGCCTCCAGCTTCCACCCCGGAAGGGAGCCCAACAGGGACAGACGGCCCCACGGACAGGTTTTTTTTGACACCCCAATAGAGATTTTAAAAGGTTTTTTACCTTTATTGTGGTGCCATTGGGTTTGGAGCGGAACGATTTGTAGCAGCTGCCAGTACCTTTGCGGGCGTTGCCATCCTGGACAAGCCCCCAAATTGTCGGAGAATAACAGAGTTCTCACTTTTTGTTTGGGTACAGCAAATTAGATACTTTAGCTCTCTCCCTCTATGCAATTAATAGAAAGAAAATAAACAGGTTTTTTAACAGGTAAACAATGACAGCAAGCATTTATACCTTTTGTTACAGACAATAATGAGCAACAGCTGCATTTTGTTTATACATAGGTCATTTTAATATTTTGTTTTGCTCACTAATGTAGACTCTTAGTCTACATTCCATATTATTTACACATTATTTACACAAGGTCGCAATAACTTTTCACACAGTTCTTTTCCACTTGCCTTACACATTTCTTGCTTCTACAAATTTAGCGTTATTAGGGTTACAGTTAGCCTAACTTTTGCTAACAAACTGTCACGCATTGCATCCCCTTCCTGTTAGTTTTTTTTTTTTTTGCTTCCACACTTACATTGGATGTTAGCTGTCTTTCTGGGGAGTTGGGCTCCTGGTGGGGAGCTTGCAAGTGGAGCTGAGCAAAACCCAGGCGTTCAGCTTCCCACACTGCCCCTTTTAGGTCAGTGGAAGCGTTTCTGGTGACCGAAGGAAGGTAGTGTGGACATGCACCACCACAGTGGCTGTAAGTCAACCTAATATAGGTCGATTTAAGTTTTTAGTGTAGACAGAACCACAGTTTGGGGAACAATGGATCTTCCTGCTGTTTCCTCTGCCCAAGGGAAGAAGGTTGAGGGCCTTAAAGCTGGCATTGCAGATAAAGTCACTTGCGATGATGATAATTAGAGTTAGCTGAAATTTCTATACAGTTTTTTAAAATGAAAAACAGACTTTTATGAATTCAGCAGCCAGCCCCCCCGCCCCCCCCACCACATTTGTATGTGTGTGTATGTAGACATTGTCTGGGTTTTAACAAAATTTTCAAAATTTTGATACTCCCATTCCCCCCTAAACACCCCCCCCTTTCTACCTTTTCCCCCCTGTTTTTCTTTAGCCAGTGAATGCAATAGCATAAATGTTGTCCAATTTCCCCACCCCCATACTCTTTTCATGTTTTTTCCCCCATGTTTCCTTTAACAACTTTTCAAAAGCTGCAGAATGACGGAAGTAAAAATGGAAAAGAGAAAGAATTAAAAAAAAGGGGTGAGGGAGGAACCCTGGTCACCGTCTCTTCCATTCCATTACATTCAGCAGCAAAAAGGGGGAGAGAAAGGAAAGAAACAAGCAAACAAAAAATGGCAATAAAAAATACAAACTGAAAATTCATTCTGTTTTTGAATGAAAATGACTGAAAACTTTCAAAAAACCTTCTCCCCCCCCCCATTTTCCCACCTCTTCCAATACTATAAAAAGGTCAGGTGACAACAGTTGACTTAGAAATACTAAGATTAAAGGAGCATATTGTGATCTCTTGACCTCAATGAGGCTCATTTGAATGACTGTTCACTGACCTGAGTAACCGGTTCAGAATCTGTCCCTTTAACTGCAAACTGGATTGTCAAATAGATTTCATAGTTTCTACCTGAGATGGGCTGAGCCGTCTGGTTTGGAATCCAGATTTAGGTTTTGGGTTTGAGCCTGAAATCACGTGAGATTTTCTTCTAAAATTTGGTCCAAGAGCAACAGACATCTTGAGAGATTGGGTGTCTTGAGAGATTTCTGCTGTCTTGAAATACCAGGAAAGCAGCTGTTCTAATGAAACTTGGGCCCTTCTCTGGTTTTAGCATCAATGTGGAATCAAACCATACTGGTGAATTCAGACCTTGGAATTCAACCATCCTGAAATTTGGAGGTGTTCATTTTAAGGTTTTGGTTTTTACCTATCTCTAATCAAAACACAATGACATGTTTGTTTCTCACCAAGACAGTACTTAGCTCACTCCGCTAAACAAACGGAAGGTAGGAATGCCGATGCCCAGGGCCCTGCAGTGAGTCAGTGGCAAAGTGCAGAACAGAACTCAGGAATCCTGATGCTCATTCCTCTGAGCTAACCAAAGGGCAACATTGCGTATCTCCATGAATCTAAAGATGGGATGGAATTGGGCCCCTCCTGCTCCAGCTTATAAAATATAAACTTTATATTCATTACAAAATATAACAAATGGAAAAGCCAAATGGTAAAATTGGTGGATTATAATTTCCTTTCTATGCTGCCTTCATTTATAAACCAATTATGTGGAGTTTTTCTATTGGAATTACCCTGCTGCCAAACAATAATATGAAGAATATTTTAAAATTAGTCAGACATAATATCTTGCATCCCTATGTTCTGATATCATCATTATTAATAATATTTAAACATTAATAATTTGTGTTGTGATAGCGCCTGGCAACCCCAGTCATGGTCCAGGGGCCCACTGTGTGAGGTGCTGTACAAACAGAACAGAAAGATGGTCCCAAAGCTCTTAGAGTGTAAGTGTAATGACAAGAGACAGCAGGTGAATACAGACAAGGAAACAATGAGACAATAATGTTCTAGTGTTTCTAGTATCAGTAAGTGCAGAATGCAGAGGAAGGGTGATGCTGAGTCCATAGATTTTTCAAGGAAAAAAGGATGAATCACAAAACATTTCTCATTTGCTTCCACCTCATCCCAGACTGTTGTCGACACCACTGATTACACCAGTAAGACATGCACTTAAAACTCTCTTCCGCTTGAGGCAGCCATACTCTTCCCCAGCCTGCATTGCTTCCTTCTGTGAGCACTACAGCCCCTCTGTATATTTTCTCATTGCAGTAGAACATCACTTTTATGAATCAAAGAAGAATCTGGCAAAGGGTCACGCCAAACACTGCAGCCAAAGAACGAGGGAGAATTGTAGAATGATTTTCAAGATCTCGCACATTCTCCCTGTGAAGGTCTTTTCTCAGACTCTAGAGAAAAGAGGGACCTTTTACTATGGGTCTTGGTGGGGGTTCATTTTTCTTTCAGGAGGTAGAACACTGATTCTTTCTTCTCTAGAGGATCGGCCCCCGTCCTCTCAAAAACAAGACAGGAAAAAGGCAGCAGCATCATTAATCTTAAACTTTATCTCCTATTAGTGTGTCAATAAAACAATCTTTTCTTATGCCACCCTTTGATATACTGGACATGTGTCAGAAAGACACAGGCCATCCATATCTTATCGTACATTAAGAAGAGTCATCCCGAAATGTACCTTCATTACTGCGACAGTCATGTCAAAAAGAATCGACTTATTGTCAACGCATCTAACCTAACAATGTTAATGGACCCTTCAGACATCTTCTCGTCCTCATTTGTTTCCTACATGCCTATCAAAGAGACAATGCTAGATAGTTACCAAGCTCTGGGGAGTGGTATGTGTATGTGCTAAGAGAGTCCATGACAGCTCTCTGGGCTGTTTGTAATGAAGTCAGATGGGCAGATGGGAGGAGGGATTGGGGAAGTCTTTTCTTCAACACTACAGGAGATGCAACGTGGAACTTTAGGCTTCTCCGCTGTTATATTTCCTCCTCCTCTCTCACTACTACCGGTTATCAGTTCATGATGAATTTCTGGTACATCAGCATTCTTGTGTGTTACTCCATTGCTCAGCAATATATGGACATGATTTATCTTGCATTTCACCCATGCACATCCGCTTACATCTCTGATGTTGCAGCCTGGGGAGTGTGGGGCTCAAGCCATCACTTGAAGGATAGACATCCTTTGGAGCTGTCAGAAGGTGAATGTTTGACATTGGGCAGAAATGATTTCCATGTTTTACCTTTGCCAAGTCAGTCACTGCAAAACCTATTCTGAGAAAGGCCGTCCTTTTCTATTATGAATGAACTTGCTCTGTGCCAAACAGTGAGTGGCTGTCTGGTGCTAATCAATGGTAACAAGACAACCTCTTCTTAATACTAGTGAATAGAGTAAGAAACAGTTTGCCTTGTGGAAATTGCACAATTGCTTTGTTTAATGAAACAACATGATTATAATTTTCCTGTTAAGGCAAACAATCTTTAAAGTAAATCTCCCTCACACATAGCTAAGCATCTGTAGGACTCATCCTTCTTCCTTGTTAAGTCATGTTACAATACATTCCTGACTCATGGATTTTGGATCATAGTCTTAATCAATCAAACCTGATAAACAAACTTGTTTTCTATAATATTGGCTCAGTATGAGAAGTAAGTCAATGTACACCTACTTACAGATCCAGGGCTCTGCTTAAACAGATTTCCACTTCTAGTGTGCAGTACTTGTGCAACCAGGGGAAATACCAAAACATTTGCCATTACTAAGAGTATATATGGTATCCACTCCATGGCTCCTACACTGGTGATGGGGGCCCAGACTCACTAAGCCAGATTTGGATTTGGGTTTGTTGTTCTAGAATTGCTCAGGAGAGCTGGGTTATTGACACTTCCACTTTTTTCTTTTCAAATAAAAGCAAGCATAAAATCATTTGTTCTGAAAAAACATGTATTCCATAGTTCAAGGGGTTACAAGCACTTGGCAAGTCTATAAACCAAAGAAAGTACATCAAGGTTGGCTCCCCTCCACCTTGACAATGTCCTGCTACGTCTAGGTTGGGTTCATTCCCATGTCATTTGAACAGAATGATCGAACTGCTTAAATAACCTTACAGTCTGAGTCTTGAGGGTTTTTTCCTCCTCCGCTCCACCCCCTTTATGTGAGAAAATCATAGACCTTACCTTCAGTGTACAGGAAAAAGTGTATTAATGTGCCAACATCAAGTGAATTCTATAAGTCTTCTATTCATTAAGCCCCCAGTTCCGCCACACATAATTCATCTCTGCTCAGCTTTGCTCCTCGATGGTGTGCTAGTAAAATAAAAAAGAAATCGGTATTTAGCCAAAAAGAGGGGTTCCTGGCTCCAGCAATCAACTTGCACCTCCTGACAAGGGAAAAGCAGACGTGCTTTGCCAAAAACAAAATACCCAAGCCTGTGTTAGTTGTGGTGGGTTTTTTTTTTAAAAGCCTGCAATTGGAAGATATGATATTTACATTGTTCTTTAAAGGTTCCCTTTTGTAACACACTTTTGTCCATAATAAAGTATTTCTTTCCTTGATACTTTCCCAGGGTACTTCTATGGCCCTCACCACCATAGTGTCTAAACACCTGTATGATTATCATTGATTAGTGATGAACCTGAAAAACTCTTGGGTCCAAACATAGCACTGTGGCTGGGAATGGATTGCTCTGGATCCAAATTTTGACTTGGGCTCACTGATAGTGACATTGGCTATTGGATCATTTCAGAGAGACTCAGTCCAAAGGCCCTTAGCCAAAGGCCCTTAGACATTAAAGAGCCAAATTACAACTACCCAGGGATAGCCTTACGGTAACAAGAAAACCTAGGCATTCCTTTCCCCACCTAGTGGCCATATGCAGGAAGCTGCCAGAAGGTACCCTTGTGCTCCCTGTGAATTCTAGTAGTGCTACACAGACCGATGTGGGGACACAGTGGGACTATCGCTATGGCCCTGTCCCCATTCCAGGGTAGCACTGGTAGGGGAATGCAAATGTGGCAAAGGTTGTCAGTAAACGTGCATGACCCTGGAGGCATTATGCCTTACACAGATATAATCCTTTACTGCACAGCACCTGCCAAGTTCTCCACAGACTACAAAAGCCAAGACTGAGCCCAATGGGTTTGCTCAGACAGCAACAAAAAGCGAGTGCCCTGTGAGCTTAAGAAAGGAAAATTTTGGAAACCAGTGGTGGTCCACAAGGGCAGATGGTCAAAGGAGCATGGACGAGACAGATCAGCTCTCCTTTCCTAATGGATAAAAAATTCCTGCCCCATTGCAACCCTGCTGAAGTATGAACCAAAGACAGACTTCCGGGGGACTTATGCAGGCAGGATCAGATTAATAAGCAGGTTTAGGGCCTGATCCAAAGCCCAGGGAAGTCAATGGAAATGAGTGAACTGGACTTTGGAGCAGGGCCATAAAGCAGAAGGGAAAGCAAGAGAGTAACCCTGGAAAGGGTGTCTGCTTTGTATCACACCCAGAGACAGGAGAAAATAACCACAGGGGAGAGAGGAAAAACAACTTGGACGTGTGTGAAGAAGCCTAAATCTCAGTCGCACTAGCCACGGAAGGAAGTGATGGAAGAAGGGGGGAGGATAGCTCAGTGGTTTGAGCATTGGCCTGCTAAACCCCAGGGTTGTGAGTTCAATCCTTGAGGGGGCCATTTGGGGATTTAGTTGGGGATTGATCCTGCTTTAAGCAGGGGGTTGGACTAGATGATCTCCTGAGGTCCCTTCCAACCCTAATAATCTATGATTCTATGAAGGCACCATGTACGATAGAGCAGGGACGAGGGCTGCTTGCCGCGAAGAAGAAGAAGAGAAGGACTACTAGCCTTTGCAAGGTTCCTGTGGCTGCACTTGGATTCAGGTGGCACTGCAGGACCAGTGGCAATGCCATGAAGTGGCCTCTCTCTCTCTTAGTGAGATGGATGAAGCTGTGATGAAAATAGAACCCAAAGTATTATGCAAAAAGCACGTAAAAAGTGTTCGTATCCTCTCCGGCTGGGGTGAGAATTGGATAAGAGCAATAAGTTGTTGCCTGCTAAAGCTTCTGCATTCAGACTGGGTCAGAGTCTGAGGCACTTACTTGGCTTTTACTCAGACCTCAGGTAATAACCCCCCCGGGCCAGCAATAGGGTTTGAACATGCAACTACCAGTGATAAAGCCATGAGCTAAAGGCATAACTCCATTAGCTGTCAGATGTAGTAGACTCTTAACCTCTTATGTGGACTAGCCACTAAAGGAGTGACAAAGACCTACACTCTTTTAGCGTGGCTTAAACTTAGTTGGGAAAAGTTCCTATTGAGTTCATTGGGAATGAGTTTAACTACGGGCTAGGTGTACAACGAAAGACATTCAGCTCAACATATTGAGACATATACTGCATATTCTTCAGGTTTGATGAGAATAAAATTAATTTACAAAAGAGTTCAAGGCAGAGGGCCTGATTCTCCATTGCCTTGTATCATCACTTACACCAGAGCAGAGTGACTGTAATGCTGTCATTTTGATCTGTAACTATTTACTTTCTTGGGGTTGGGGTTTTTGTTTTGTGTCTGTACAGCTCCCAGCACAATGTAGTGTTCCTCAGTGCTACTGCAATACAAATAATAATTTACGCTCATTTTGCACTGGCAGAAATGTCTACGCAAGGACCAGGCCAACAGCAAATAAGGCCCATAATATGATTTATAAGACAAGCACAGTTACTGTGTAATTATTATTGATATCTAGATAATTAAGGCTGTACTTTACCTGGCAGCATTAATTAATGCTTTTTTGAAAGCCCCATTCACAAGTAGCCGTTAAGTATTATTCCATTAACACTTTGCAGCTGTACTGGAGCAAAAACTGCAGAAAACGACGTGCTGGAGATAAGTGACATAGGCAGCTCCTGCTATTGCTATCCTGAAAACTACTCACCAGAGAAAAAGTTGGGAGACTTTAAAGGAGCTCAGGTAGGTCTCCATGAAAAATGTGTTTGCTGTCACCACTCAGCCCCTCCCCCCAAGTCCTGAGTCCTCACACCACATCTGCCCCCACAGCCTCATGTTTCTCCCAAAGGCCCAGGCTTTGGGGTTTGGGAGGATTGATGCTGGCCAATTGACGAGGAGAGATCGGGTTGCACAGTGGCCTCGTCAACAACGCTTTTGCTGAGTCACTTTAAAAAATGTCTGCTCCCACTTTGGCACTTCGCTGACGCAGCATCACAGCGAAAGCCGCTGGAAGCAGCATCCCTGTGGGATTGGATGTGTTTTTTAAAGAGGCGGGCATGTTGGAGTTAGATAGCAGAGCTGTTGTGAGTGGACTGAACCCGATTCTGGGGTCCTGGACAGCAGCCATGTTTCTTTCTTCCATGAATTCTGTCAGGTTCCAAAGCCTCATCTCTCAAAGAGAGAGACAGGGAGATTCTGAAGAGCACTTCTGAGTGGGCGGGAGGCCTGATTATTTGCAGTGTGGAACAGAGAGAGAGCTTTTAAAATGTGGGCAAGTAATTTTTCTTGAAATAAAGTAACTCCGATATCTGCTCTATTAATCTGAGGTCACTGGGGGTTGGCAACAATGAAGCTGAGGGTAGAATTTGGCCCTTAGCACATAGAGAACAGGATAAAGGGGGACTGTATCTTCCATTTGTTACATGTATTCCCTTTATAAACCCTGATGCAAATCTCCCACCTTGTATTGTACTTTGTGCAGGCCATTTCTGTCAGGTGTGTATGTTTCCAAGTGTATCCTCTTGTACCACAAATGCAAATAATCACTTAAAACTAAATCCATAAGTCAAGGGACTCTTATGCTGAATTTACTCTACTAGCATTTGCAGAAAGGACCTGAAAAATAACAAGGAGTGCAAATCACACAAAAATCATCTCCAAGATTAATTTTCTTCAGGGACAATATCTATCTAAAAAACAATGTAAGTGAAACAACACACTGCAAGGGGAAGTGGATTTAATTTTCAATGTTTTTTTTCTCCAAATGTCCATTCCCAAAACAGCTATTAAAGAAAGAAAGAGAGTGAGAGGGAAAAAAAACCCTCCTTACTACTACCAGTTGTGTCCACGGAAGTCCCATCTCTAATCTCTCATGGGAGGCACTAAGAAGCAGCTTTTTGTGATGTTTAGAGATTTATAGAGTTGGAGACGGTGAAAGCATTTATTGCTAATGGGTAGCGTCATTTGCATCAATTGTCTGTACTTTGAGAAGTTATATGGTGGGAACAACGTGATACCAACTCCTATTGCATTCCAGCAGAAACAATGATAAAGGCTGGTGAACCAAAAAGCTTTGGCAAATACATTTAATTTTTTTTTTAATTTTCACAATCCTTAACCACACATAATATTTGTGTAGTCTCAACAGTTACGGAGACTTTTACAGTTTAAAACGGAACAAAATGTGTCAGTTCTTAGAACCTATGTTGCCTATTTCAGTTAATTATCTTTTTGTAGCTCTTACATGGCCCCTAGTCTCTGATCCTGGCAAATAAGTAAAGGGAAGTAGATTTTCAAATATATATTTGATTAATCTTTAAATATGACCTCACCAGGGTTCCCGGTGCTGAGTAGTTTAACAGTTTAAATCATAATTATGGGTAATTTTTAACCATGTGCCTACATTCCCTATTGCATCTGGCTTGGGATCACAGACACTGTAAAATGGATAAATGCTGTGTACAGGACATATCATGCTTCCCTAACTTCATGCTAACCCACCGAGGCCCTGAGTGAGCTTGCTTGGGAATTTGATTACCAATATAGAATTGCTTTTCCTGCTAACTATCTCCGCATTATCTGCATCAAATAGGGCCTGATCCAAAGCCCACTAACGTCAGTGGAAAGTTTGTCATTGATTTCGATGATCGTTGAATCAGGCCATAGGGCAAAACACATCACTTTAAAAGTGGTTCAGTTCACCTTTAAGCCCTATTTTTCACTTACTTTATTTCCTGTGGATAGTCAGTTACTTGATTCAGTGGTTGGGAACCCAGCAGAGCAACAGGGCAGCTAGTCACTGCATTCTGCAGGTTCACAATACCTAGGGTTGCCAACTTGCTAATCGCACAAACCCAAACACCCTTGCCCCGCCCCCTCGCCCCACCCCTTCCCTGAGGCCCTGCCCTGCCCCGCCCCTTCTCTGAGACCCCAATCCCTCCCTCCGTCATTCACTCCCACACCCTCATTCATTTTCATCAGGCTGGTGCAGGGGGTTGGGGTGCGGGAGTGGGGTGAAGGCTCTGGCTGGAAGTGCGGGCTCTGGGGTGGGGTTTGGGGTGCAGGAGAGGCCTCAGGCCTGGGGCAGGGGGTTGAGGTATGGGAGGGGGCTCCAGTCTGGGGCAGGAGGACATGTGGGGTGCAGGCTCTGTGAGGGAGTTTGGGTGAGGGAGGGGGACTCTGGGCTGGGGTAGGCGGTTGGGGTGGAGGAGCGGGTGTGGGGTGCGGGCTCTGGGAGGGAGTTTGAGGGTGGGAGGGGGCTGGGGTAGGGGGTTGGGGTGCGGGAGGAGGTGAGGGGTGTGGACTCCTGCCAGCCAACGCTTACCTTGGGCAGCTCCCAGGAGTGACCGGCATGTCCGGGTCCTAGGCTCAGCAGTGGCCAGGTCGCTTTGCATAGTGCCCCTGCCTGCAGGCACACCCCCGTAGCTCCGATTGATTGCGGTTCCCGGCCAATGGGAGCTGCAGAGTCAGTGCTCGGGGTGGGGGCAGCATGCAGAGACCCCCTGGCTGCCCCTGCGCCTAGGAGCCAGAAGGCGGTGCCGATCGTTTCCAGAAGCTGCGCGGAGCCAGGGCAGGTAGGGAGCCTGCCTTAGCCCCACTGTGCCACCGACTGGACTTTTAGTGGCCTATTAAAATTTCCCGGATTACTTTCAATGGCCACCACGAGATTGATTCTGATTCCGGGAGACTCCCAGGCAATCCTGGAGGGTTGGCAACCCTAACAATACCTCCTTGCTGGGCACTTCAGGACTTTACATACGATTGTTTATTAGGTGTCTACAAGAGAGGTTCAGCGAAGTCCTTAGATCACCCAGTGCTTTTAGCATTACTTAATTGCAGCAATACTAGTCTGTACGGCTGTACTGTAAGTGTATAAGACATGAACCTGGTTCACCTGTAGCCTGCAGTGGATTAAACCCGTGAAGCACCAACAGTGATTCTCCGGTTTTACCCGGGAATACCAGAGAGGAGAATCAGGCACACGGAATGTCTGCTTTATCTGAGGTCGGAGATCACGTTGAAACTTGCTGATAGGGGTGGATTCAGGTCCAGCAAATCAGCGCCCTGCTGTGTTTGCCTGAGGAAATGAGGGTGTGTGGTGGGGAAGTGCTACACAGTAAATGTAATTATAAGAGGAGCTGTGCGAGAAAAGGCAGCATCCTAATGGTGTTACAGCCGGTGCTCATTGCCCTGTGAAAGGCCAGAGAGGTATGGATGGCCGGCATTTCTAATTCTGTTAAGTGTCAAAATCAATGTCTGATGGGTTCTCTTAGAGCCAGCCAATGGGAAAGTGCATGCGAAGGTGCCAATTTAAAATGGGAGGAAGGGGGTGGGGGCTTACCAGAATGAGGGAGTGAGACGACTCTTGAAATTTAATTTGCTAAATAGGGTTTTAAAAGCGTTATTTAAAAATAATGGCATCATGGGGCCATTTCCAGCCTCCTCCTCAAATCGACATGGAGCCCATGCTCAGCTTTCCAGGCACAAGCGACACAAGTAAGCAAAGGCCCTGTTCCTGCAACTCTGGAAAGCGCCCAAACGAATTATGCTTCCTTATTGAAAGCAAATGAAGAAAAAAGAGGCTCTGTCAAGGAGCAGGAGCTGCGTAATTGGATTAAAAGCTACGTGCATGTACGGTATGGGGATCGGCGGAGCCCCACCGCCCTCTGGCTCCTGCAGCGACGGCAGGCCGAATGCAAGAACCTCACGGGGGGTGGGGAAGTGAGAGCTGGAGTCATCTCGTGCAACGTGATCGGCATCCCAAGCCTGGGGATTTAGCCAGCAGTGGGGTCCGTGGATGGATTGCAGGCTGGGGAGTTGGTGCTGTAAGAGTGGCTGGCAGTGCTCATTAAAGACAGTGTCTCTCCTCTGGCACTGAATGCAAATTAAGGAGCAATGTATGTGTTTGTGGTTCATTAGCAGTCAAGTGGTTTGTCCAAAATACATTTCACTTTTTCTCTAAAGGGACGGCCCGTAGATTCAATCCTGAGATTCCTTATGCATTTCAAATGACTTATTCCAGCCCAGGCTTTTATCCACTTGCTGTTATTTAAAAGAAGTTCTGGGTTCAGATTCCTTTTCATCCTTCCACATGGAAGTAAAGACTTTCTGGGGAAAGGTGCAATTGCATTGTACAGTTAAATCAAGAAGGAGGAACCTAAAAAATCCTGATCAAGGTCTGGATGAAGAGGCTCCTCCCACGTCTGAGGAACTATCACAAAGCCACCGCTTGAGTTGAGCCGGAAACATGATGCAGAAGCCAAAACCGTTCCTGAGCTTCTGGCCTCCCTGGGCAGAATTTTCAGATCGGTTCAGCACCCGTAACTGGGGCCAGATTTTCCTAAGCGCGCAGTGCATTGGGTGCACATTTGGGGCTGAGTGCTTAAGAAAATCTGGCCCCCGTCAAGGGTGCTGAGTTCTTGAAACTCAGGCGCTGAGCTTCTTTTGAAAACATAGCTGTAAGTCCACGATGAGCCAACCCTGGATCTGAACTGAGCCCCGAACTCTCAGGGTATTTGGATCTAGCTGCTCATGGCCCTATGGGTCTAATCCTGAAACCTGCTATGCTTCAAACTCCCACTGGAGCCAAGGAGTGTGAGAGGTGCTGAGAATACGAGACCAGGCTCTTGGTCAGAGGAGAGAGAAGCCAAGGAAGTTTGGGGACAAAGCGGAGGTGGGGTTCTTAGTTTGAATACGAAGAAGTATTTGGAGTCAAACCAGCAACAGATTGTGCCATCTTTTTATACCGTGACCCACATGTGAATGCCTTCTTTGTCTGCCTTGGGGGTTCTCCCTCCTCGGCCACACACACTCCTTGATAATATACATGTGCTAAACAGGATTAACTCTCCATAGTTTGTGGGAGCTGCTTCTTTCCCTTCCCCGTCCCTCGTCTCACCCCTCCGCACGCCCCTTGATCACCCCCCAACGCAGGCCCGGTGCGGAGTCCAGCTTCCTCACTGCGGGGCAGCTGGTAATGTGAGCCGGGTTGAAAAGAAGGCTGTCAAGCTCATTGGTCAGGAAGAATAGGCGGTCGGCTGGTCTGCAGCTTTCCCTTTGATCGGCGGGTATAATCCCTGCCAGGAGGAGGCTGAGTCAGAATAGAAAAGGAGAGCGAGCTGTGGGCTTTCCTAGGGTACTGAAGCAGCCCAAACCGAAAATCCTGGGATCTGGGGGATGTCACCCTCTGAACGACCCAATTCCTTCCATTGGCTTTTGGCAAGTTTCTAGGACGGGCCTCTTCTGAAGGGAAAAATACAGCAGCAAAGAGCCAAGTGATAAATAGGCACCACGACTCCCCCTTCTGATCGCAAGAGGTTGAGTCACATTGGGACTGGGGAAAACGGTGCTCTGTCCATTCCGCTCGGCGCTCCGCCATGGATCCGGGAAGGCGGAGTCAGCTATTTTTGCGCTATTGCCCTTCCCCCCCACACTTCTCAATACCCTTGGCAATCCACCTTGCTGGTCTGGGCCGGGGAGTGGGGACTGGGCAGGCTGGGGGTGGGGAGAAGATGGCTACACACTGGGTAGAGCAGCGCACCTCAGGGAAGTCTTTCTCATGGAAAATGATGAATGAAATGGAAAAAAAAAATTCCTCTGAAAACTTCCCAGTTTGCAACAAAATGAAAAAAAAAATTCATATTGATTTTTGGGGGGAAAAGTCTTTCATTGCAATTGAAACTGAATGGAGTTGAAACAAAACTGGGGGGAGGGGAAGAGAAGATAATCCCCCCCCCCCAATTTTTTCCTTTTTAGATGCTTTAGAACAGTGGTTCTCAAACTAGGGCCACCGCTTGTTCAGGGAAAGCCCCTGATGTGCCAGGCCGGTTTGTTTACCTCCTGCATCCGCAGGTTCGGCCGATCGCGGCTCCCACTGGCCACGGTTTGCCGCTCCAGGCCAATGGGGGCTGCGTGAAGTGGCGCGGGCCGAGGGCCGTCCTTCCTGAGTTTGAGAACCACTGCTTTAGAATACTTTTCCCCCCTTTCCAATCGACCGGAGTTGGACTTTTTCATTTTGAATCGCTCTGTGGAAAATGAGAAAATTTTGAGCAACACAGAAATTTTCAAACACTTCTAAAAATGGCATTTTGGTCAGCAACGTTTTCTGACAAAAAGTGTCAGAGAGCTGTGGTGAATGCCATCTCCACTCTCTGCCTTGCGGAACCTGCAGCACTAGGGCATGTTATGTCTTCCACACAGCCCCATACAGGATGAGGGTCTTTCTCCCTTTCACAAGGAGTGTGGGTCAGAAATGTGGAGGGTCAGGCCTAGTGGTAAGAGTAATGGGAGTCAGTAGTCAATGTGGTGGCAGCAGATCTGGAGCCAGAGGTCAAAGCCAGAGTCAGGAATGAATCATAGAATATGAGGGTTGGAAGGAACCTCAGGAGGTTATCTAGTCCAACCCCCTGCTCAAAGCAGGACCAATCCCCAGACACATTTTTACCCCAGTTCCCTAAATGGCCCCCTTAAGGATTGAACTCACAACCCTGGGTTTAGTAGGCCAATGCTCAAGCCACTGAGCTATCCCTCTCCCCCCCCCCCCATCAGGCAAGAGTAAGGCTGGGAACAAGGCTGGAGCAAGAGCAGGCTAAGGCCTGTAGTATCTGTCACCACTGTCCGGCTGGGGAGAGTTCCAAGCCATGAAGTGACACTGGCGAGACTGAGCAGCTGTTTCTCCTGTGAGGCTTATATACTTGAGAGTCACCAGACCAGCTTCTGGCTTGTGGACTGCCTGGAACCTCATAGAGGAATGACTTATCACATGTGGCTTCATCAGGCTCTAGTTCAGGGATGATGCATCACATTACAGAGGGCAGGGCAGGTAATGGCCACAGGTTATCTGATAAGGTGGGACTTAGGAGGGGGAGCTACTGGGAACTGTGGTGTATTGAAATGGTAAGCTGTCACTAATTGCTGAGGGGGCGTTCCTGGTCCTGCTTGCAGGCTAAACGGCTCTGTAGGGAAGCGTGTGATCTGGGCCTAGCAGCAGACAGATAGTCTAGAGTAATGTGGGGTGAGCTGGGCTTCTCTGTTTTACGGAGCAGCCTGCTTTGTCTTTCTCTGGTTTGGGGTTCTTGTGTGTTATGGTTCTGAATTCTAAGAAATAAAATAGTGTTACATTACAACCTTTCAACAAGAGTATTTTATGTTTTCTGTCTAACTTTTGTGTGTGTGACATGAACGTAATAGGTACCAGGACTGCCAATGAGGTAACCCACCTCTGAATATGACTCCAGTCTCCAGCTGATCACCAGGGATTTGTGGGAGTCAAGAGTGAGTCGTTCAGTCTATTGCATGTGAGAATACACCCCACCTCCTCCAACTGAATAACCTGGGGGAATTTCTACCAAAAGAACCTCACAAAGATTTCCTTGGCATTGGTATTAAGGTGGGAGGGCTGAAGCATGTGTGTATTCTATAAATATACAAAGGTCTTCACTCCCCAGGGTCAGTCTAGGTGCAAGAAACCCCATGTAAGATAGCTCTGGGATAATCTGATCCCCAGATAGGCTCTTATCACCACAAATAGTTAGAGATTGGTTTAATCTCTGAGGCATGTAGTTTTATAGCCCTTCCAGCACTCTTACGGTCTTTATCACCCATGTAACTTGTTAGTAGGCAGGAAAGAAACACTGGGTTGGCTTGTGTGACTATCCTGCCATCTCTTTGGCAATCCAACAAAGACGACACACCGAATTCGACAGTGAAATCACTTTAACAGGAAACTATCACACAATCTTTCCATGGTTTGAAGAAATCTTTTCCTTTTCTTTGTGTTGTTTAATAACCTCTTAGAAACTTGAAGCCAAAGTCTTTTCTATCCTTCATAACGCTCAGGTCTTTTACCACAGAGCAGCTGTGGAAGGCTTGGCTGCTAATGTTCCTGTTTTGTTTTCGAAGGAGCATTTGCACTGTACGGGAAACCCTACACTTTCAAAGAATACACGGGCTTACAAGCAAACCTAAGACAATGTAAGGATTGCGAATGAGATCATCCCTTTACAAAGGTGAAGACAATGCACCCAATCCTTCACTGGAGTAAATAGCAGTAGAAGTCCATGGAGCTGCACCGATTTGCTCCAGGTGCACAACTGGCTCAATTTTACAGTTTTTCATTCAGGAAGGATGATCTGGGAGCAGTTCCTTTCACTGTCCAGGTTCCCTGGGGTATGGGGGGGGGGGAGGGAGAGAAAAGAATGAAACACCCGAGGGTGAAGTAAGAATAACGTCAAATAAACTGAAAACTTTTCATAGGCTGCTTGGAATTTTCCTGGTAGATTTGACCACAGGGACAAAGTGAACTTCTTTGCCCATCGCTCTTTGCCTGAGGTGGATGTGGGATGTTGGTGATACAGCATCCAGCAAACAGGACAGCACAGCACAGCATTAATTACACAGAGTCATCTGCAGTCTTTGTGCAGTAACAGATGGGTTCGCCCCTCCCCTGGTATCTCATTTACAGCTTGCTGTACGGACTGCACAAAAGCAGGACATGGCATGAATGAATGCATGGAAAAGCAGGATGAGAAATCCCAGGCAATTTTTCTTTACTTTTTAAAATGAAAGCTCAGTCATCTGGCATAGAGCACATAACGCGCGGGCTGAGGAGCTCAACCCCAGGTAATCAACACATCCTGATTTTAACCCTGATTTCCGCCTACAGCCTTGGGAAAGTGACAACATCTCCACCTGGGATTTCCAGGGGATGATAACACTTATTTAGTGGTGTGACAGGTTAAATAGACACTGGGCCAAAGCCTGTGCTCCTAAATCACACAGGTCATCCCACTGAGGTCACCGCAACTCTTCCTGTGAGGAAGATGAGCAGAATTCGGTAGAATATTTGTGGAGCTCCTTAAACATAAATGCGAAGGACTATTATTATTTTGAGTCATGCACCATCACAAGCAGTAGCGAGTAGCAAGGGTCTCCTTAATAATCAGCTGGTGCCTGGTGGAAAACTGAAGAATTATCCATTTAGAAAGAATTCCCTTCTCTATGTATTGTGTATTTTATATATTTCTCTTTCCTCCTTTATTGGTCTTATTCCTTGATAATTGAACTTTCACGAAGATGGGAGCTTAGTTTCTTACATTACCAGGTCCATCTTCCCTAGCTAACGGAAGTTAAAAGGAATATTTTTCAAATGCATAAGTTAATCCTCTGTTTGCAGCACAGGAGGAACACGGTGAGATGTCTATTTGAAAGGTCAGTTTAAGACCCAGCCCATTTCACTACTGAGTGAAATCCGAGCCCTACTGAAGTCAACAGCAGTTTTGCCATTGACTTCAGCAGAGTCAAAATTTTGCCCACTGACTCCAATAGCTGTTGGATTGTGCCTAAATTGGGCAGCTCCTTCAATTCACAAAACAGGAGTCTTCCGAATGGACTTTTAAGAAGTAAAGATGCTATTTATGTACAAAGGTTACAGCTCATATGACTCAGCTTAACTTGACATGACATGATGGTCCCTGAAACTCCCCTCCCCATCACTTCAGGTGTCCAGGATGTGAAGGGTTTCCACACAGATGTCCAGCCCCTAACTACCAGGCTGAGAGACCCCAGGCCTGGGGAGTTAGCCAATCAAACAGTGACCATGAGGCACTGTGGGATTGGGGTCACAACTGGTCACAAGGCTGACTTTGGGTGGGGAAAGGCCAAGAATCCCTCAATTTTGAATCCTAAATATGCACCGAGTGCAAACTTCTCATTGGCAAACTGCTCACATACATCTAGACCTGCAACTTGGTCCACATGCTTTTCATGTAGGGTAGACACGATGCTTATGGAAAGATGTTCCATGCCTGTATTAAATATGCATATGCCAATTTTTTAAATCTGTTTAAAGTAAAAGTCTTTCATAGCAAACTAATGGATATGCAGCAGGGTAATGCAAACCAGCCAGTGTGCTGTTTGCACTTGGAAAGTCTTGGAAACAGCCATGCGCAAGATCTGCGTTGGCAAGGGGAAAATCTTGGATCCTCACAGCCAACAGTGCTGGCATCCGGAGATGATCATTGTCAGCAATGCCACAGAGAGATTTCTTACTCCATTGTTGCGGTTCATTATTAAATTACGTAATTTTCATTTTTTCCATCCTTAAGCCTACCACTTAAAATGGTTTGTCCCATGCAATCAAATATGATCCTTGAGCTTCATTTTTAAAAAAGCAACAGTAAAGTTCACTAGAATGGAAAAAAGGAAGAAAATAAAGGGAGATGTGTAGTATTTCACTTAAACGTATCTGTAGAATCCAACAGAGAGGCCCATTGCAATCATGCTGAATAAAGTAAATCACATCCCTTCAAAGCTGTTCTTTTGGGTTTTATTTTTTCTACATGTTTTGTGCATGGCAAGTTAATGCTCTTGATAGAACTGGGTACTGAACTCCTAAATCTTCTCACAGAAGAGGCACATCCCAGATAGTGGTGCTACAAGCTAGCCCAGAAATGGGCCTTTTCTCAGAGAAGGGTCAGAAAAGTTACCTCAATGTCCTCTCTTGGTCCTGGCTCCCTGATGAGAATAAGTGTCAGTTAGTGGCAACTGTGATATGGATACCTGTCAACTGGAAATTCACCAAGCTCACTTCATATTGGCCAGTAAACTGCCATCAGAGGGTAAAAATATTTGAACATTAATGACCAGGGCTGGATTTGAACTGGCAAACTAGAGGTAAATTTTTCTAAAGCTGTCACTACTCCCCTGACATATCAGGTTCCAAATGTGTTTCTAGAATATATTTTCTTTGCTAATGCCATCTATAGCACAGATATAAATGGGCCGGGGAGGCTGTTTCAACATTGTTGTCCCTGAAATTGGTTACAACAGGATTCCAATTAATCAAACAGATACCTGGTAAATTAGGATACCTCTCAGCAGGATCTAGAAAACAGACCTTTGAATTGTTGAATCCAATTCCAAATCAAAATCCCAGGGATATGTTTTAATCTGGGTGGGGATCTGAATCCATCACCCTGTCTTTTGTCCCCCACTACCACTGAAATGTGTGATGGGTTTCCAGTCCAGGCCATTTTCTAGTTCTGGCAAAAATGTTCTATATATTGGGGAATGCTAGGAATTGTATCATAGAATCATAGAACTGGAAGGGACCTCGAGAGGTCATCTAGTCCAGTCCCCTGCACTCATGGCTGGACTAAATATTATCTAGACCATTTCTGGCAGGTGTTTGTCTAACCATATACTGGGGAAAGCTGGAAAGGTGGGCATGTGATGTTGATTCCCCCACCTTTTAACCCCTGATAAATTGTTCTTAACCAGAATGGAAGCCTTTCATACAAGTTTCTATTGACAAGACCTGTAGCTTCTACTCTCTGTACATCCATTTATAAGCAGTGCAGAACAGGTGACTCAGATACATGTGAGTGCATTCACATCTAGTTTGGAAATATCACACCCATCTAATGGCAGGTGCTGCCCATCCATGCGGGTAGAATTGTCACTCATGCACTTAGCATGCAGGATTTTGAGAATGTGGCCTGCTATTTTCTGATTGCTTCACTTGACCTAGGTTGGTCTGTTGTGTGTATTTGAGGCACGGTGCTGTCCTGATGAGAGGGGGAAAGGAAAAGCTACTTGGTGATAACTAGCAGAGCTGTACAAAAAAAAAAAAAACTTTTCAGAACGCTGGGCTTGGGTTTCAATAGAGTCACGAATGTCCAAGATACAGTTTCATGACAGCTGGAGACTGTCTTTGTGTGTGTGTGGGGGGGAGGGGAGACGATGTGAAATCCACGGTTTTGACACAAAGCTATGGAAAATGTGGCTATTTTTGTTATATTTCACTGACTGGTGAGTGGTGAGTTTGACCCCAGCTACTCAAAGTGAACTTGGGGAGGGCTGAAGTGAACCCTCATGAAGCGATAGCAAAAATGGGGTTGCAAGGAGCTCTGCAAACCCAACCCCCACGTCTCATGTGGTTCGACTAAGTAGCAATTTATGCAGGACAAGTTGTCCCACTGCTCCTGTCTCTTTATTTTCCCCCCTCCTTTGTTTTGTGTTTTCTTCCATTGCTCCTGGGACATTTGAGTGACAATAAGGCAATTGTTTCTTCGTGAACAGGGCTCAATGAAATAGCACCGACAAAGTGACACTGCAAGAAAATGTGACAAACATACTGTACTCCTGAGTGGAATACCGCTGTTGCCTCAATGTGTAACTCCTAAGAGGAAAAATATCCATCAAGATATTGAATAAACAGGGTATTACCACTGTAGCTTCCCCTCCATTTTTGAAAACATAAGGTTTAGATTTTCCCCTTCACTCTCTTAAAATAAAATCAACCCAATTTTAATTACATTGCTCAATCTCAGTGCATTTCTACCTATATTTTCAAAAATGATTTCCCTTTGTCTTTCAATCCAAAATGCAAAATGACCTCAGACTGTGTGATTTCTTCAGGTTTTTCCCAGGTTAGATAGTGGGAACAGGTAATGTTTTAGGATGGCTCTGAAATTAGCATCACAGTGATTGAAAAGTGGCTAGTTTCCACAATAAATCTGAGAGCTAGAACCAGCCTGATAGTAATGCCAGAAGAAACAAGAAGTAGGGTGCGTGGGACATACTGGCTTAAAAGGAAACTGTGATTTTTATCAGCCTGAAGAATACAAGCTATGCCATCGGAACAATGGAAGTGGCTTGTAGAGAATACATTAACTCTGGTGGTTCTCTTAATTAGCTACATTAAGGAAGGCTGCCTTTCTGGTTGATAATCTTCAGAGAAAATTGATAACATGGAGTTTAAGGAGGTGGTGTCTTTTACCATCCCAAGTCCCATTTTCTAAAAGGTTTTTGGAACAGATTTCTAGACAAGCAAGGACAGGGTAAATGCCACTGAATGTATAATTGAGGACCAACACAGACACTTATGGTCTTGTATTAATTAATGAGATTTGTTGTTTATGGCTGTCATGTCAACTAATCACTAAATTAATTACATCTTCAGTGGAGAGCTCTGGGGCTGGGTGGCTTGGCTTAGTGAACAAAAGCTCTGTGCTATCGGACTTATCTCCGAAATCACGCGGTTGAGCTGGTTTTGATAGTCTCAGCTGAGAATGGCAGAAATGCAGAGGTGAGGCCTACAGAGGTAAGACCGGAGAAAATGCCCTCTCCCTTTTCCCAGAGTGACGGCAAAATTTGCTGCGGCTGATGGCATGTCTGCCCCAGATCAGTAATGTGGTGCTCCAGGCCCATATTGATGCTGTGAGAAGTCTAATCTCTCTTGCCCCCAATTACCCTGTTTGGGGGTAGGGCAAAGGGAGGAACTCTTTATCCTTATTGTTCTTGTCACCTCTCCCTAGCTGAGCTGTACTTCAAAGCTGCTAGCCAGGGAGAAGGATTTAGGCTGCGTGGTGACTTTAAGATTCAATCATCCCAAGAAGAACCTGCCGCCTTCTAGGATGTTGGGGAAACACTAGGCATACTCAGTGCATACCCCAACATAATTGCTGAAAGCCTATTGCCATAACTGGCAGTCAGGTAGGGTGGAGCCAGAGACTGAGAAGTGATGGGAGGTGGGCAGCCAAGTCAAGCTGAATTCAGGGTACATGGCCACCTTTGAAATCTGGATCTATATCTAAATTTCTCAGCTTGAGTTCACACCTCCCTCCTTAGTAAGCTGGCGAGTGCTTCTCCAAACCAAACTGGACCTCATTTCATCTGAGCTTCTCCCCTCGCTGTTCATGACCCATGATGCTGCGGGCCGTGAGCACTGTATTACACCCCCTGATTGAAAGAAATGGAGCTTTGGAAAGCAGGGGAGACACGTGGGAAAAGATTCATTTCCACGTCTTGTTTTCATTCAGTGTTTTCTGGCCCGCTCTATGACACGAGGGG
The DNA here is from genome assembly GCF_011386835.1 of Chrysemys picta bellii. Lineage (NCBI taxonomy): Eukaryota > Metazoa > Chordata > Testudines > Emydidae > Chrysemys > Chrysemys picta. The sequence goes on from NC_088798.1 coordinate 108,293,943, forward strand.
CTGGCCCATTCTCATGCAGCGTCGGGCACTTCGATCTCATGCTACCACACGCTGCAGCTGAAGCTGCCTGTTTAACGCATCTTGATGGGAGCCGTTGACTGGTCATTTGTGGCCAGTGAGCTGTGGGGGGCAGCTGGACTTCGGGCTGTGTCAGTCCCCATTTATCATGTCTCACTCGAAGCCAGGCACAAGTGGGCACTACTGGCTGGAGCTGCTGGGGGCGGGGGAGGGACGGCACTTGCACAGAACCAGCATGGATGATTAATTATCTCTCATGCAGGCAATGGTCCTCTGAGGTCAGAAATGAGGCTGCGGGGCAGCTAACGGGGAGCCGCCTTTAATCTGCCTGACTTGTGTCACTGCTTAAAGGAAATCTCTGTTATCAGCCTTTAGCAATTTGGCTATTGTGCAAAAAGTAGTTTTCGGGAGACTCAACTTCTCCTGGAGAGATGCTCCTTTCCCATATGGGCTGTAAAAGTGAAACGCCGTTTTCAAATCTGGGTGCCAAAAATTAGGCGTTTGTCTGTATGCAACTACGGCTCCAGTCTGTCAATCAGGTCAGAGTGGGAGGAGCCCCCTTCACCTTAGTGGGACTCAGTGTGGTTACAAGAGTCCACGCACGTGTATCTGACTGCATGACCGGGACCTAACTAAGTAGCTTGATTTTTCAGAGGCACAGTGCACCTGCAGCTCTAGTTATTCACAGTAGGATCTACACAGACTGCGACTGTGATCAGGGCCCTTTTGTGTTAGGCGCTGTACACAGACACACTTCGAAAGAGACAGTCAGTGCTCCAATAGCTTACAGTCTAAATCAACAAGACCAAGGGTCAACAGAGAAGTGACTTTCCCAGAGTCATGCTACATGTTAGTGGCAGAGGCAGGGATAGAACTGAGGTTTTCTGAGTCCTAATGCAGCACTGCCTCTCTTAGGGCTGGTCCACACTAATCCCCCACTTCGAACTAAGATACGTTATTCACGTAGCCGAAGTCGAAGTATCTTAGTTCGAACTTACCGCGGGTCCAGACGCGGCAGGCAGGCTCCCCTGTTGACTCCGTGTACTCTTCTCACGGAGTAGGAGTACCGGCGTCGATGGTGAGCACTTCCGGGATCGATCCGGGATCGATTTATCGCGTCTAGACAAGACGCGATAAATCAATCCCAGAAGATCGATTGCTTACCGCCGGACCCGGAGGTAAGTATAGACCTACCCTTAGCTGCTTTGAAAACCTGCAATCCGGGCTCTGAAAATGAGGCTAATGATTGTGGTACCAAAATGGAGATTAGATGCCTAACTTTATACACCCAAGTTTGTAAAATGTGTCTTAAGTAGAGTTTGCTGCGCACCCAAAAATCTTAGAACCAGCTCAAAGACAGAACTCCTGGGAACCCTTTACAGAGCATTTCTGTGGTGCTTTAAAATGAGCTCTTACTATTAAATTACATTTTTTTTTGTCCAAAAACTTGGCTCTTAGCTCTTTGGGGGAAAAAATCCCATTTGTAATGAGTTCTTCATCCAAGCAGGAGAAGATACTCCATACTGGAGGCCAGTTCTGTAAAGAAACACAAAAGGTCTATTTCTGAATAGGGTGTGAGTTTGAAAGGAAACATGCAATTGCTGGAGAAATGGAATCATTTCCACTCAGTTTAAAAAAAAAAAAAAGCCTTTCAGAGGAAGATCTGTGACTGCCACTCTCCAGAACTGGTTAACCTGTTGAAGATATTTAGTAGATGAATTCTGACCCATGCTCTCCACTTTACTATACCCTGTGACAGAGAGACACAGCATCTGCCATTTGTGTTCCTCTCCAGACAGTGAAAGCCAATCTTCCAGTGCCAGGGGAAAACAGGAGGGAAATTATGTAAATTTCTTAGAGTAGATTAATTTTACCAGCTGCGCTTCTTCCTCTCCAATCATAGGTCTGACTGGGAAAGCCAATCTAGATTATATGTGTCAGTTGCATATTCTGAGAGTAGTTCTCTTGGAATTTTCTCTGTTTGGGAAGAAGCCTGCGGCAATGCGAAATGTGCTCCCATTCAGCTATCAATCACTGCAAAACTGGGCTCAAGGGGACAGGAATGTTGTTACTTTTTGAAGCAGTGGGGTGCTGGTCTTTTGGCGCTATCCCAAGAGCGAGGTGGTAAATCTCAGTGTTAGAAAGAAATCCTTATTCTTTGGTATGAAAAATGGCAGAGTGTTTTCAAGTAAACAGGTTTCGCAGGCTGTGCATTTACAGCACAGCCTTGGGTAGTGTTATTAAGCACACGAGGCCGAAAGCTGAGTGACTTGAACCACCTGAGAAATGCAATTATCATCCCTAATTGCTCAGCCTGGAGTGGTTTGTTGCACTTAGAAAGTGGAATTTACACACACAAAATTGAGGCCAGCGGAGCTGATGCATATTTACTGAGCCTGGTAGGCATGGCCGTGACATCACCGGTGGCCAATCGGAAAGCTCGATCTGTGTCCAGCCGTTCCATCTCCCACACGGCCCTTTCCTTCCACATGCTGTCTGCTCTGTGCCTTGAACACCACTCACAGTCCAGACCAGATTCCACAGCTTTGTCAATGATTAATATGGGCTTTTTTTTTTTAAATGCTGCTGCACTACAGAGCATCTAACCCTGGGAGAAAAAAATACAGCCCTGTCAGAATCCTGTGGCAAGCCAGATTTCACAGCCTTAAATCACCATTAAGGTTCTCCATAAGTTTGATGGAAGCTTCGGGTTTTTTATCCCGCATACAAATCAAAGAAAGGCCCATGTTAGCCTGTGATAAAACACACACACAAATATGAAAGTGGGAAATGGTTTTACGGGTCTATTGGATGACATCATCCAAGGGGTGCAGTTCCAAGGAGAGGGGTATCCTATCGTATCGATTTTCCCAATCGCCTTAAGGATTGCTGCAGATCTTGGCATTTCAGTATATACCCTCTCCCCTGATTCAGCAAATGTCCTTCAGGTTAAGCACATGCTTCAGAGCCTTGTTGGATAAGGACAAACTGCTTAAAATGAAGCACTCGCTTAAGTGCTTTGTTGAACTGGAGCTTGGTTGGAGATTTCATTTTGTTTTGGGGTTGTTCTTTCACGTTACCTGGACCAGGGTTTTAAAACTGAACTCAAAAAATATTTGCAATGTGTACCAGACAAGTTGATTAATTTAGTGGAGCTAAAGATTTCCATAAAAATGTGGACATGGGTGTGATACATGGGTTAAAGAGCAAAATGTGTCTGATTCTTTATTGCCAGGCACAATCACTTTCAGAATTTTCCAATCACTTCCTCATGTGGTGGCATTTTTTACTTGCTCTGCACATATGTAAATGTTGACTCGAGGGGCAAGAGAGTGAAATCATTTCATGAAATATCACTTCTTAATGCGGTCAGGGGGAAAAGGAGCAGCATTCCTGTAGCCGGCAAGAATGTTTGGATCCCAACTCAGGGATGGTTCTAAGGGTGGGTGAGCAGAGAGGTTGTCCCCTTAGTACCAGCTTCCTTGAGGTGCTGCACCACTGGGCTCTTATTTTTTCACTCTGATTGGTCGGTCATTTTTGCTCCCTCTGGTTGGCTGGCCTATATTTTTAATTGATTGATTTTGCTCTGCCCGTTGGCCAGCTGTGGGTTTTGTTTTGTTTGATTTTGCTCAGCTGCTGGGGATGGATGCACTAAAAATGATTTTCATCGTGGCTGCCAAAAAGTTTGCGTCTGAAGCTGAGCTTCCTCAGAGTTCAGGGATGTTCAGATCCAGGGTGTTGATTCAGGCCCCATTCAAGTATTCATTGCAATGCTTGCCATGCCAGTAGGATCTGGGTAAGCCCGAGAAGTATTTTAATTAGGGCTGGTTGAAATCTTTTTGCATGGTTATTTGAAGGATGCAAAAAAATTGCATGTGCAAGTTGTTCATATTCAAAACTTTGCAATTAAATGATTAAAAAGGAAAACCAGTTTTGATTCTATTCAAAACTAAAAATGTTCATATCGAACGGAAATGATTTTCTCATGGTTTTGGGTCTGCTCCCATTCAGTGTCTTTTAGAGGGGGGAAAAGGGAGGGAAAGGGAAGGAGATCCAAAACCCAGGCTTATTTTTATTCCATTTGAGTCTAATCAAAACACTTTTAAATTTTTTTTCAATCGTTTCACTAAAAAATCAGTTTTTTGGGGGGGAAATTTTGAATGAAGAATTCACTTTTTCCCCCCTATCAGCTCTAATCATCCTGTTGTAAGGGGCGCTCAATGCATCTTAAATTTGCCAGGGTTTTCAAACTCTCTGGAGTGACTAGCCGATGCTGCACTGGCTGCACCAACTAAGGTTATCATTCCAGTAAGTATTTCTGTGCACTGACATTCTTGAAACTGTGTATGGTAAATGTGCATACAATGGAGAGAGTAAAAATCAACCCCCCTATCATCCCTGGATTCCCACTGCCCCTGGACTGTGTGGCACACACAACCCATGTTGACAATACAGGAATCTACCAGATTAGCTCCACAATTTTTGTCTGCTATCAGATGAGTCTGAGCAGCACGTGTTTAGGGAGAGCTGCAATTCCAGTTGTGATACTGACACCAAGGTTCACCTGCTTTTCGGGGGAAGCCTGCAAAGGTTTTGGAAATGAATGAGCTGCAGGTAAAGCAATGAACTCTCCAGTCTCTTCGTTAGGTGGGTTTTATTCATCTGTGCCATGTGGCCTTCAGCTTTCTGTTCTTGCTCCAGACTGTCCCATGCCATGGAGATTTTCCTTTCACTTCTCCAAGCCCCATCCCTATTCTGTTTTTATTAGGACTATTTGTAAAGCATTGCTGCAGTTAATTGATGAAATGGAAGCTATCAGTAGGAAAGCACTTGAGATGTGACAAAGTAGCTGCAATTTCAATAGCAGAAAATATTATTCTTTAGCATATGTCATTAAAAACGAACCACTGGATAAATGGCACCAGCCCCACCCCTCTCACCCTCACCCTGCTGCTGTGTATGTCTCCAGGGTCCGGTTATAACCTCATCCCAGGTGAGCACCGCTTTATCCAACAGGATGCCTGCTTGATTTAAAGGGGTGCCCTCAAGCTGAAATTTGAGTTTTAGGTGCTACACGAGTCCCACTGCTCAATTTTACAGTCAGATTTTCCTATTTTAACCCCCCCACCCCGTTCATCTGTGTAAGACCCTCTTGTTAAACTGAACCCCTGTACAGAAGAAATGGTGAAATTGTAAACAAAATGAAAAAATAGAAATACTTTCCCCTTCTTCTGTAACCGAAAGAGATCAATTTTAAGGGTCACTTATAATAACAGGAAATCGTTTTAGACAGACGTGTGTAGGGTTTTTGTCACGCTGACTGCGTTACTGTAAAAGGAGAAGTCTGGCAGACTGGATAGAAGTTTAGTGAAGGGTCAGGAAGCGTTTCAATTCGAGATGGGTGGCTTGAGTGTACCCCAGATTGGCAGTGATAAACAATTGTTACCATGCGAGAGCCACCCAGTGGCCAATGTGAAATGTGACTGTGTGTCCAAGCCACTTCTTAGTGAGCTGGTGTAAACACTCCACAAAAATCACCAGTCAAAGCAAGTACTACTTGGCAGTTTCAGCAGAGCGTTTAATGACTGTGTGTATGAAGGTACACTACCCTCTGACCTATAGAAAGAAGTCTCTCTCCAGAATAGCGCTGAGGTAGACTGGACCTCTTCGGTGGCTAAATTGAGGGCTTCATCCTCCATGGCTGTTGAACTACTGTATTTCAAAAGCACTAAAGCCACCCAAAAATCTGAACTCCATAAAGTATTGGATAATTCTATATTTGCTGAGTATCTGCAGGGAACCTTAATTACAGAGACCAAATAAGTCACCTACATTTGCGCTTTCCTGATTTGTTGTTGCAGCCATAGTGATCAACATTTTCATTGTCTATAGTCCTACTGTCTTGGGCTGTGGCCTTAAGTAGGGATAAATCTTCTAGTCAGTCAAGGTTAGGCCTGGTCAACACAAGATCAGGAAGCCTCAAGTGTTGGGTGACGTCATGTCGGTGGCATGCTTCTCTCTAAGTCAATAGTGAACCAAAGGGCATATTAGGGGGCACTGCCTGGCCAGATGTGCTGCATTTTGGATGAGACAAAATTGGAATTCCTTGGGTAAGAGATGGGTTTTAATGTCACTGTCCGAGCTAAACACGAACTCTGGACATTCCATTTCAGCCTATGCCAAGTGCGCCGGTAATTTCAAATAGGTAAGTTACCCTTCTCATCCTTGTGGTAATGTTATTGCTGTTCATAGGTGTTCATTGCTCTCTACTCCAGAGTTGGCTGCATTGCACTGTGAAGAAACCCCTGAAGAAATCTGTAGAGTCCCCTCAGGTCTAATTCTTCTGGATGCATGGGACTGCTGTGGTGGCTTTATTCTTCAGATTGTCTTTGCCATGTGGTGCCCTGGAGGGCATAAAGGGAGGGAGAGGAGGAGAGTAGACTCATATTCCACATGCCCTGGAAGAGCCTGAACACCACTCCTTCCCCAACATGCACATTTTCCAAAACTTTGGTCCCATTTCTCCATTATTGCCCTGTGGGTAGCCATTCACCCCGGCATAAGTGTGAAGGATGGAAGTGACGCAGTGATGAACATTTGCACTGTATTGAAGGGGAAGGAGACAGTGGTAACAATCACAAGGATCATATATAATGCAGGAAGGCTGTCTACCTAAAATATAAACAAAAGCCCTTTCCCAAGGTGATGTGCAGTCATCACTCATATTGACCGGCTCCTCAACCCAGCACATCCAGCCAGGAGAGCTCATTCAGAAAGCACGGGGAAAGTCTAGGGCAGGGATGGGCAACTTTTAGGTAAGAGAGGGCCACAAAATCCGCTAACAACCTTTCATGGACAGGGGGTGTGATGTGAGGGGGGTGGGGTGCTACCCTCAGGATGTGGTAGGCTCTTGGTGGGTTGGTTGGAGAGTGACCCTGTCCCACACTTACACCTCAGTGGCAGTTCCTGTCCCGCAGGGCTGGGCCTAGCTGGGCCGTTCGCTTTTGCCACAGTGTCATGTGCGCATCTGCATAAAGGCGGGGCCCTCCCCCCCACGCCTTACCCCACCCAGCCCCCTTCCTGGCCCTGGCACCGCCGGATTGCCTGGCCCAAGCTGGGCTGTGGTGGGTCAAAAAATGATCTGGCAGGGTGGATGCAGCTAGTTGCTATCCCTGCTCCATAGCACTGCTTGATTCTTTCATTTGCATCACCCGACAGTGTCTTTCCTTGCACCTGTACACTTATCTGCTGAGCTTTTCCAAGTACCTCACCAAGACACATTCCATGAGTCCCTGAGCACTCTCTGTTCCTAGGTTCCTAAGCAGTACTGGACCCATTTTACAGGTGGGGAAAAGAAAGAAAAACAGATGGGTCAAGGGCCCAATACTGATCCCATTCATGTTAGTGGGAATTTTCCATTTGACTTGGATTGGAGCAGGATCTAATCCTGAATGACACTTGAATGATCTAGTCCTCCAGGTCACACAATGAGTTAGCTGCAGATTTTGTAATGGAGCCCAGGACACGCCCAATAAAAACCTTCTACACTAAGCTGTAGACCGCACCGGTTCCCAGGATATCTCATCAAGTCTGTTTCCAGGGCACTTTCTCCAAACAGACAAAGCAACAGTCAAACAAATATAATTCAGTCAAGCACATCTCAGATCTGAAAAATGAATCCCCTTTCCACTCTCACACCCCCTCCCCCCACACATGCCAATCCCTGTGGAATACTCTCTGCATTAAGTATCCTATCTTCCATAGTTAGAGGGGCGGAATTTACACAGGTGACTTCCATTAATGCTAATGGAGTTACTGGCATTAATCCCCATGCACTGATGGGGGAATTTGTATGTATTCTTCAGCTAACACCCCAGGGGGCTTAGCATCATGGACAATAGCTAGAGACAGACCTATTAGCAGCAGGGCATTCAGACCATCTCCCTGGCAATGCAGGATTGTCCCCCGTAGTATACTTGCTAATGCTTTGTCCTGTCTAGCTTTAAATGTCCCAAGAGAGTGGGCTTCTACAGTTCTCTGGGAAGAATATTTGCAGTCAAATAGCGCTTTCCAATATTCAACAGAGAAGCTGAAATTTTAGCCGCCTGGCAGACTTTGACTAAAAGTGTGGGATTCCCCCCCCCACCAAATTAGTTGTAATTTATTTTTTTTAAGTGCAGCAATGCTATTGATTCAATTCAGGGGCCTTCCAACTCTCAACATGTATCCCTTTAAAATGTAAAATGTCTTTAGATTATTTGCTCATTTGCTGGGCAGGGGGCGGGAGCATTCTGTCCTGAGACAGTAGCCAAACCAGACATTTCTCCCTCTCTGCTTTGATTGGCAGAGTTTTACTAAAAGATATCAAAGTCTATTATGTAATGTGAAAATGCATGAAGACACTGAGTGCGCAAAAACACATAATGAAGCCAGTTATCTCTGGCTACCCCCGATGAGCCCTGGAGGTAACATCATCCCACATCTCACTATGACTGATTCTGGCTTCATGAAATTGTTCTAGGCAAGCAACTTCCCTAAATTACTGACACATTAAAATTTAAAATGTTAATTAAGAAGGCCTTTGTCTTGAACAGTTGATTTGCCACCAGCTCCAAAACCAGATTAATTTGGACTAATCCCTTTCATCTCATTGTTTAATGTGGTGCATTAGGTTTTTGTACCTGATCAGGCTTTAAAAGGGAACTTTTGTAGCTTCTGGATTTATGCGCATTGAGTCTGGTGCAGCAGAGGAGGGCAGCAGTCCAGCTGTGAACTGTACGGGCAGTGGGACCATCTCTGCCACTCAAATCCTGCCCCATGGAGGTCACTGGTTACATTTAGTTACATTTGGGCAATTTCAACAGGTTTTTCTGGGGGTAGATGAGAGCAGAATTTAGCCCCCTGTGTCCTAATTTTAGTCTAATTGGCCAGAACTCATTGGTGAGTTTCTGGAAAGAAATAATTCATTTATATAGTCCAGACTCTCTGGTCCAGAGAGTCTTAAGCAATGGCAGCACTTGAAGACTGGCTGAGGTGGGAAAAAGTCCAAACCTGATAAGAACTCCCAGCCTCCCCTGTTTTTCCTTCTCTGCCCCCTTTACAGAAATCCACCTGTGGGTTTCATGGGGTCCTAGTGGGCTCTCCTGGTGACTTCAGGTTTCACAAGCTCTTTATGGGACTGCTTTTGAAGGCAGAAAATATTCAAGGACACAGTATATTCTAGGACCTTTCTGACCAGCGGTGCACGTGGTCTGAAGACAATGATCCATATTCTGCTCTGGGATACGCAGGTGTCTGTCAGAAGTAATTCCTTCAAAGTCATATGTTGAGGGGAAAAAGAGGCACAGGGGAACCTGGGGTCATGCCCTGACTCTGTTCACAGGAGAAAGGTTCTTGTTTGGTCTCTTACTGTTCCACATCTCAAAATTGGCAGACAGTTTGACATGATGGGCAGTCTCTGGTCAAGACAGGCTCAGGGATGGAACAGCAGAGGGTGCTGTAGGTCATAGCAATGTGTGGCAAAGTCTCCCAGCTCCTACCTTGCCCTTGTCTTGGTGATCAGCCCCTCCCTTCTTACATAGTCAATTCACTCGCTAATTGGAAGAGATCAATGTGCTGAGCTTTTGCCCAAGCATAATGTGGTAATAGCAGGTTTGCAGATTGGCAGCTGTCCCTCCAGAAAGCCCATGGAGCAAAATGTGCATGTGACTGCCAGCCCTTTACATCTTTGCTACAGAAAAATCCTGTTTGGATTCCCCTCCCCCCCGTAATTATTATCACATCCTCTACTCAGCAAAAGCCGGGGACACCCTTTCATTCTTACACAAACTCTTCCTTGTGGGATTCATTTAAAGTCTTCCCTTGTGCAGAAATGGTCCTTTGTCAGTTACACACCTGAAGGGTGTGAGGCGGATGGAGCAGAGTCAGCTAAAAAGCAGCCCAACTTCAAGCATGTAAAATGAATATTGACAAAAGGAAAAAAAAAAAAAGAAGGGTGATGAGAGCGAATCAAAAGCGAGGAAATAGCTGACTAAGGCCAACTTTGCTGCAATAGGCCGAGAGCAAGAAATGGTAAACAGAGCTGGAGTTATGTAACACCTGGTCAACACCCTGTCATGCAAGGACTCACAATAGCTCCCATGAGAGTAGCTCAGATTAGAGAAAAGTGGGTGCCCTTTAAGTTCTGGCCTGTTGAATTTCAGGACTAGAGAAACCATAGAATATAGGAACTGGCAGACTGGGTCAGATCCGTGGTCCATCCAGTGCGGTATCCTGTCTCTGACTGTGGCCACTATCAGTTGCTTCAGAGGACAATAAAAGAAACTCTGCTGTAAACAGATTGGGCTAATCTGCCTCCTGGGGAAGCGGGTGGGAGGGCGAGGTGTCTCCTCCTAACCCCTGGAACGCCCACCACCCGGAGATGTCTTTCTGTGGCTCTCAGAGGTAACTACCTATCTCTGATGCAACGTTGTAAATCTGGCGTGACGCCATACCCGGATCACATGATCACCCCTCAACTGGTTTGTACAGCATATGCAGCCTTGCATTCAAAGGACGGCATTTCCCCCCCTTAAAGCCACAGTAGTTGCTTGTTGCCATCATGGGAACAAAACACCTGTATCTGTTGCTATGTTCCACGCAGGTGAAGGCAAGGAATGGATGCTTTGGAGAACAGGGAATGGAATACACAGCCTTTCATCTCCAGGTGATAGGGATGATCATGGCCGGAGTTGGCAGTGACTTTAAGACATTGCCAGAGGCTGGTGGGTAGGTGACGTACAGTTAAGGAACTGGGGGGTATCCCTATCATAAAGGAAAATCATCACTATTGGCATTAATTGGTCCTCAGAGACAAGCTATCGTTCTCACGTGGAGAGGGGTCCTCTCCAAGTCAGGATTGAGGCACATTGGTGAGAAAGGCTCCAGTACCCAGGGCCGGCTCCAGGTTTTCTGCCGCCCCAAGCGGCAAAAAAAAAAAAAAGCCGCGGCAGTGCGATCGCACCGCTCCATTCTTCGGCGGCAATTCGGCGGCAGGTCCTTCGCTCCGAGAGGGACTGAGGGACCCGCCGCCGAATTGCCGCTGAAGACCCGGACGTGTCACCCCAATAGCAGCTGGAGTGCCGCCCCTTGGTATTGGCCGCCCCGAGCACCTGCTTCTTTAGCTGGTGCCTGGAGACAGCCCTGCCAGTGCCACCTCTCATGCTGCTTCTGCTCAGCGCTTAAATAGAGGCCTCAGGCCTCCTGGGCTGTGAATTTCATGAGCAATAAATTCACTCCAAAAAATGTAAAGGGGGCAATAAAAAATAAATAAAAAGGAGAGGGGGAAAAAAGCCAGTTCTTTCCTTCCATGAGTTCTCTTTGGAGTTATGCCATGATACACGACGGTAAGATACATCGTCACACAGGAACAATACTTTATTCAGTGGAGGTGAGAATCATCTCATGATGGTTCGTGATGGCCCACACTTCATAAAAAAGACTTGACACTTATACAGTGCCTTCCACCCAGGGGTCTCAAAGCTGGACACTGTGCGTAGTGTATTTCCCACTTCACAGATGGGAAGGAAGACACCAACTGAAGTGACTTTCCAAGATGAAAGTCAGTGTCTGAGCCTGAAACTTAACACCTATCTTATTCCCAGGCCCTATTCTCTATCCAGTAGATCAATGTTCCTTTCTTGCTCAAAGGAGAGCTCAGGTCTGTAGCTCAGTCCATTGCTACAGTTCTCCCCACAGAAAACTACCTTAGTGTAATTCAAACCAACAGGTTTCTCTATGGGAGAAGCGGGATAATCACATCTACTGTACTGCAGTTAGGTCCCCTCCGAAGGAACCTTTAAAAGATCTGCTGGGCTGTTGCAAATTGCACTGCATGGAAGACCCCCAAACTCCTGCAAAACAAACACACCCCTTCCAAGACAGGGGCATAGCAATAAGACATCCCTTCCTACCTTCAGCATTTTCTCCGGACAGGCCCCACACTGTTTGTTTTGCCAGCATGCCTTACTGATTTCAGAAAACCTCATTTTCTGTTTTTAAAGCAGTGGGGTTTCTTGTGCGTAGTCTCCTAAGCGAATGCACAGTCTGTTGTTTCTGGTGTGCTTTAAACCTTCATGCATTTTTAATGCTTTACAAGGGAAAGAATTTTTTCTTTCTCTCTCTCTCTGTGTCTCTCTGTCTCTCTCTCTCTCTCTCTCTCTCTCTCTCTCTTTTAAGATAAATTTAATGACAATACACATCAAGTGGCGTTGTTGGTTTGTGGTGACGGTTTTATAATTTCAAGGTCAAGTTTTTTCTATTTAATTATGCACAATAACTCTCATGAACTATAATGCAATAATGAAAGCATGCACCAGTGTTGGCATGAATCTGTTCTTTATTAGTATGGGTACGGGTACTGTGCTTGATGTTTGAAATAAAATATTTGGAACTAATGCTGAGTCTGTTTCTTTAAAATGACACACAGATCTTCCTCCCTTAATATACAGCAAGCAGGAACCTTCTGCTTTATGACTGGCCTGCTTCTTGCCTGATAAATGCAATTGTATTTGTTTGTGTGATGCACTGCTTGTTCACAGCTGCCATAATAATAATAATTAATAATAACTTGATTAAAACGAGGGCAGATACACTGATCTGTAGTCCTCAAAAGTATTTGAGTTTATCAAGGTTAAAAGTGACTACTTGATGAAAGGTTGTTCATTGTATATATTGACCTATTACTTGGATAATACCCCTTACGTGCCAGATTTCTGATTGACTTTTGAAGTTGTCTTTTAATTTTTGTTACTGAACAAGGTCAGATTATCAGCAGTTCCTCAAGCTTGGATCTATATTCCTACTGTATTAAAGCACCGGGAACTTTCTAGTTTCAAATATTGCCAACACCTCTAAGGCCCCCTCCAGCAGACACCTATACATAAGATTAACTTTATGGCATCAGTGGTTTCACTGGCTTCAGATGGAATTATGTATGTCAAATTAGGCCTAAGAACAGGGCTTAAATGTGTAAATATTGTTGATTTATTTCTCTCATTATGCCATCACTTTATTTTTCTTCAGTTTTCATCACAATATTTTTGAGTTTTTGCTGGAAAGGAAATAGTTGCTGAAGCAACAAAGTTGTCTCATAGAACTTCGAATGGTTAAAAAGCAAAGTCTGCTTCTTCCACTGAAAGCTGCTAGGCTTGCTCTCCATTGGGAGCTAGTACTGGGGAAACCCCAGAAACATTTTTAGCTAGCAGTTTGGTACACGCCTGAGCCAGTCTGCTTTGGTGGCGGCTGGGACCCTTCCAAGCTATTTTCATGAATGTTCTTGCCGCCAAATTTTTCATCTGTTGACCAGAATGTTGGTAGTAAGTGGAAATTGCACGAGCACTTGGTCTCACTTTGCCTGGCCATCTTGAAATATCTGTTAGGAAAATAACCAATACAGGGTGATTTAAAGGACCTGTCATGCGGCTTGTGGGTCAAATTCTGACTATCAAATACTTTAAGGACTGTTTGCAGTAAAGAGTTCACAGGCAACCCGGTGGCTTGGCAAAAAATCTTCCTCCTCCATTCTGAGGCTCATCTAGTCTGATCTCCTGCCTAACACAAACCATAGAAGTTCACCCAGTAATTCCTGCCTTGAGCCCAATAACTTGTCATTGGACTAGAGCATATCTCTTAGAAAGTCATTCCAGGCCAAATCCTCAGCTGAGAACCCAATCTCTGAGCTTGATCTAAAGACTCAGTGATGGAGAACCTAACCCATCCCCTGGTGATCTGTACCAATGGGAAATATGCCATGCCTGTTTAAAAAACAATGCATCTTATTTCTAGTTTAAAATTCAAGTTATTTTGAATAGCGAACAAATTCATAAAAAATCCTCCCTTTGTGGCAGGACCCAATTTGCATGGGGTCATTTACCCTTGGTTTTCTCCATCATCTTCCTCTTCCAATTAACTTGGGATCTGTTTTATTTATATAGTCACAAAATACATATGGACATGTCCTGTCATTTGTCTTCTGAGGTTAGAACAGTACTAGACCTCCTATATAATTTCTGACCTTGTAATATATGCCGGGCCAGTTCTCATCAAACAACAGACTTAGCAAAGAGCAAACATTAAGGATTATTAAATCCTAGTTTCTTAATTTCCATTTTGATTCAGAAATCTCAGGCACCTGCGACCTATATGGTTTCTTTTCTCATGCAGGAGTAAGGGATAATCTGATATTTATTAGCTGCAGAAGGTTGGATATTTCTTTACAGCATTAAATATTCTTTTGCATGATGGTGTTTTACTTTACAAACTGCAAATAGATTGTGATGTGCCATGCCTAAAGATGTTTTCTTTAGCATTTGAGAATTCTGGAAGTCTTTCTTGTTTAGTTGCAGTTTTCATCTTTAGCCATCAGATCTGCCTTACTTTATACAGAAATAATATCCCTGAAGTTTCTTGCAAGAAAAGCAATTTTCAAATGGAAAGGGACTCTCTGTTTTTCGCAAACGTTTCTGTGCCTGTGTTTATTTCTTTGTTCCAGTTCTGGCCCTTTTCAAAGGGCTTAGGTTGCACTAGACTGAGGCATCAATGCAGGGAGCATTGGTTACAGCAATCCATAAGCTTTACTCTTTAAACCCAAGCCATGCTGCAGATCAAATATTTTAGGTGAGTCCTAGAGCTCTGTCACCAGGATCATTATGAAAGAGTTGTGAGCAGAACGGTGTGACCATTTTTAATGCAAAATCAGGTTACTCAGGCTTTTGTTTTGTTACAAACCTAACAATTGAACCATGTCCACTGAGGTTTGCAAATCCTGCAGTGAACCAGAACTGGGCTAAAACACGGTTATGGATAGAACCAGGTGAAATTAGATGGTTCTGGCTGAGTTTTGCTTTGTTTGGGGTTCACTGAGCCTATTCTTTTATCATTCTTCTCTGTCCTCCACCACCATGTTACCTCCCCACCAACTCTGTAACCTAGACACACCTAGCTTTTCCCCTACATGCTGTTTCTATTCAACCACAAAGCCTGAATTACTGGACACACTCCACAATGGCAGAAGTGTTAAATGACTTTTTTGTTTCACTTTTCACCAAAAAGATTAGTAGAAACCGGACGTCTAACATAGTGAATGACAGTGAAAATGAGGTAGGATCAGAGGCTAAAATAGGGAACAAACAAGTTAAAAATTACTTAGACAAGTTAGATGTTTTCAAGTCACTAGGGCCTGATGAAATACATCCTGGAATACTCAAGTTGCTGACTGGGGAGGTGTCTGAGCCATTAGCGATTATCTTCGAAAAGTCATGGAAGATGGGAGAGATTCCAGAGGACTGGAAAAGGGCAAATATAGTGCCCATCTCTAAAAAGGGGAAATATGGACAACCCAGGGAATTACAGACCAGTCAGCTTAACTTCAGTACCCGGAAAGATAATGGAGCAAATAATTAAGCAATCGATTTGCAGACACCGAGAAGATAATAAGGTGGTAAGTAACAGTCAGCATGGATTTGTCAAGAATAAATCATGTCAAACCAACCTAATAGCTTTCTCTGACCGTGTAACAAGCCTTGTGGATGTGTGTGTGTGGGGTGTGGGGGGGGAGGGGGGAGAGAAGCAGTAGACGTGGTATATCTTGAATTTAGTAAGGCTTTTGATACTGTCTCTCATGACCTTCTCATAAACAAACTAGGGAAATACAACCTAGATGGAGTTACTATAAGGTGGGTGCAAAACTGGTTCCCTGAGAATAATTATCAGTGGTTCACAGTCATACTGGAAGAGCATATCGAGTGGGGTCCCACAGAGATCAGTTCTGGGTCCAGATCTGTTCAATATCTTCATCAATGATTTCAATAATGGCACAGAGAGCACACTTATAAAGTTTGCAGCCAATGTCAAGCTGGGAGGGGTTGCAAGTGCTTTGGAGGATAGGATTAAAATTCAAAATGATCTGGACAAACTGGAGAAATGGTCTGAAGTAAATAGGATGAAATTCAATAAGGACAAATGCAAAGTCCTCCACTTAGGAAGGAACAATCAGTTGCACACATACAAAATGGGAAATGACTGCTAGGAAGGAGTACTGCGGAAAGGGATCTGGGGTCATTGTGGACCACAAGCTAAATATGAGTCAACAGTGTAACGCTGTTGCAGAAAAAGCAAACATCATTCTGGGATGTGTTAGCAGGAGTATTGTAAGCAAGACACAAGAAGTTATTCTTCTGTTCTACTCCGCGCTGATTAGGCTTCAACTGGAGTGTTCTGTCCAGTTCTGGGTGCCACATTTCAGGAAGGATGTGGACAAATTGGAGAGAATCCAGAGAAGAGCAACAAAAATGATTAAAGATCTAGAAAACATGACCTGTGAGGGAAGATTGAAACAACTGGGTTTGTTTAGTCTGGAGAAGAGAAGACTGAGAGGGGACATGATAGCAGTTTTCAAGTACATAAAAGTACATACAAGGAGGAGGGAGAAATTTTGTTCACCAGAACCTCTGAGGATAGGACAAGAAGCAATAGGCTTACATTGCAGCAAGGGCGGTTTGGGTTGGACATTAGGAAAACTTCCTAACTGTCAAAGTGGTTAAGTACTGGAATAAATTGCCTAGGAGGTTGTAGAATCTCCATCAATGGAGATTTTTAAGAGCAGGTTGGACAAACCCCTGTCAGGGATGGTCTAGATAATACTTAGTCCTGCCATGAGTGCAGGGGACGGGACTAGACAACCTCTCGAGGTCCCTTCCAGTTCTGTGATACTATGAGACAGAAAAGCAGACAAGTGGTAGGCAGAATTCCTTCAACCCACACATCTTTTTATGCCATTGGGGAAAACAGAGGAAATCAAATAGAGTAACAATCCTTTTACATATAAATGCCATTTATACTGGAGCAATGCTGCATTTTAACGAATACACGGCAGGATGTACCACTCCTATGATACTAAAAGGAAAGTAGTTTTAGTGTTTTACTCTGCGATGGGACGCACTTCAAACTTCGCTGATACTTTTCTGTTGTGAAATGGGGTTTTTTTTTGTTTTGTTTTTTAAACTTTCTTCAACCTCAGTACCAATATATATTGTTGTGCTCCGTCTGCAAAGAGAAGCCAGGGGCCCAATGGCCGCAGAGACCGAGTTACCTTGTAAGCCCTGGAACTGACCCCTGCAGGGCAAGATGGAGGCACATTGGCTGCGGCTACTCTCACCTTGCTTTCCTAATGCAGGCATCACACTTGTTCCGTGGATAAATCAAGGGTTTTGCGGGCATCAGCCTGGCAGTTCTCTCCAGGATTATGGCTGGGTGTTTTCAAAACCCCGAGTTAGGCAGCCAGCTCTTATTGGAAGTGAATGGGAACCTGTCTCCTTTGAAAACCCAGTTGATATTTACTGTGAAAAGGAAATTTAACCCCTTCCCACCGCTTAAAAATCACTCCTGAACACCTGGGCCTGATCCTGCAACCCTTCTACATGTGAATAGACCTCGCTCATGCAAATCATCCCATGGAAGCCTTCTCAGGTCAGGACCATTTGCCTAAGTAAGAGTTGTAGCAGGAACTTGTCCGTTGACTGAAGTCTATCATTTTAAATTTAGCCTATACTTTAATTTAAAAAAAGAAATCTAGTCAGGTGTAGCTAATAAGGTCTTCAATGCCAAGAAGGAGCCATTTAAAGCTCTGTGCCCCTATCAGGCCGAGTCCATGATTCCTTCCTCGGATCTGAGGTTCTATTTCTAATAATGCCTGGCACGTTGCACTTGCAATAGCTCATCCAGGCTACGTTGGGTTGCAGCAGCAGGCCATAGAATGCGACCTGATTCCATGAGACATGGCACAGTCTAACCTGCCAGGCTGTATCGTTGATGCCAAGGAAATATAAGTGTCACATGGGATTTGTTCAGAGCTGCTTAGCCTGCAGAAGGACACAGGTGGCTAAAAGCAGGGAGGGGGCTCTACAGGCAGGAGGGATAGCTCAGTGGTTTGAGCATTGGCCTGCTAAACCCAGAGCTGTGAGTTCAATCCTTGCGGGAGCCACTTAGGGATCTGGGGCAAAATCAGTACTTGGTCCTGCTAGTGAAGTCAGGAGCCCTGATTCCATGACCTTTCAAGGCCTGTTCTAGGAGATAGGATATCTCCATTAATTTATTCCCAAGCATGCTTGTTAATCATTGATTTAAATGATTTGGTCCTAATTTCAGCTACCTAAACTTTCAATTTGATTGATTCCTTGCTGGGAGCCGAGTTAGGAGATTGAGTGTCTGCAACCGGCAGTCAGCAATTCTACGAGGAAAGCAAGTTCCAAAAAGGCAGCTATAGAGGTGTTTGGTCCCTTACCCATGCATTGGAAGTGTGCACGGGTGTGTTTTCCCTATTCATTGGGAGGAAAAACAACTGAAAAGCTCTAACTGGAGAAATCTATAAGATTTCAGGGTCTGTTATAACGTGGTAAGCATGCATTGTGTAGCCTGGCATCAAAGTTTGGAGACATTCCCCAATGGAATAGCAAAAGTGCTTTAATACCCAAGCTGTTACCAGTACACACAGCCACTGTCTCTCTGCATACCTATCATCAAAGCCCAGCAAGAAGGCAGGGGGATGGGTGGGGAGGCGTGGAGGTGGGGGCCGAGAAGATCTCCACTGCACAGTATACACTACTTACTGGAAAGATTATGAAAGTCATAAAAATGTCAACTTCTGTATTTCAATTCTGTAAACGACACATGCAGAATGCGCTCCACTCAGCCTTTGCAGCTAGCAAGAGTTGTCATCAGCTTTCCGCTTGAATAACAAATAGAATGTTTCCCACCCTCCTGACAGGTAGGCTGCATATCACAAACAGTTCCCCGGCATTACTACTCTAATCAAGTCCTGAGCTGACTGAAGCTAAAATGAAGCTTTCCCGGATTTCTCCAGGAAATGCCGGTAAAATACTTCTAAACTGGATGGCATCTCCAGCTGTACTGTTGGTACCAGCTTGAATAGGTCTCAGTGGAGAATAGCCAGCTGGAGGTTTTACGGATCCCATCCCATCTCTAAGAAAGTCACGACTCTACATATTGTTACTCACGTCAAATTAATCAGGAAAAGGGCAGATAAAGTAAGAAAGTTAACCATAGGTGACAGGCTTGCTTTAGAATAATACCAGAATTATTATTTGGAAAGAGGGACACCCAAAGTGCCCCCTCTGGTCACTTTCTCCTGGTCGCATCAGGATGTGAGGACAAAGTGGCAGATTTTCCTCAACCCTGAGCTCCAATCATTGGGCAGTTTCTCGGCCTCTACCGGGGAAGACACAAGAACAAATGATTATTATGGACTGCATGCTGGGTGCTGATTCTGCCAAGCACTTAAGCTCATGCTTTCATTTAAGCACATGTTAAAGTCCATCCCTATTCAGCAAAACACTTAAGCATGCGCTGAAAGGTAAGTGCTTGCTTAACCCATATCTGAGTCGGCGACTTAAGCACATGCTTAAATTCTATGCTGAATCAGGGCTTGGGCGTCTGATCCATTGGACTCAGTGGGAGCCTCTCAAGTGCTACCAGTGGGCTTGGTATCAGTCCCTTATTTGTGATTAAAATAGTTTACTTAAATGGACATGAAAATTAGATTTGAGTCTCATGTTGCTGGCCAGATGCCTGCAAGGCCTTGGTATCAGGAGAGTTGGCTACCTCTGCGTTCACATGGCTTCTCCTGTTGTGAGAGTGGGGTCCTTCTGCTGTGGAAGATTTTTTTGCTACATGCAAAAGTGGCTGACTTTGCTGCACACATGGAAGTTTTAATAATTAGTCCCAAGCAGCCCTGAGAGTTTTAACATGGAAACAAGTTCTACATTACTCGTTAAATTGGTCAAATTTCAATAAAGCCAGGAAAACATCTTGAAAACAGCATGAATGTAATTTACAAAGAAAACAATCCAAGCATTACTGCCAAAGTGTTTTCCAACAGGAAGGAAGAAAGAATTTCATTTCCCCCCCCACATAGAATGACTGTAGTGTATATTAAATTAGCAGTTTCTGGAGTGGAGGAAACCTCTGTTGGACCCCCAGCGTTTATGGGAGGTTTTGTATCATTCGTCAGGGCATGATATAAGGAAAGGTCTTACCTTCATTGTTATCTCTCAGACAGGTCACACTGCATATAGCTGCCTATAATTAGGTTTGTGTCAGTGTTTTCATTCTAGACAGTCCCTTGTTTTCTGTCATTTTAAGCTTAGCTGTCAAGCTCTGTGCAGGAGGTGAAGTATGCCAAGGGGTGAGGGTCGTCTCAGGTCAACAGCAAATACCAAATTGGATGGGACACTCTCTTCCTTTAAGACTGTCCTTTATTTAAGTTAAAAGTGAGAGAAAGGAGGCATTGTGTGCGTCTGACACTTCTAATGTGTTCCAACAATCTGAAATTAACATTGTATTATAATCTGAAAATCTGCATCCCAGTAGTCCACAGTGTGAACCAGTGTCTTGGGGTAATTTGAAAGAAAATTAACAAAGAAGACCCAGCATATATTGCAATAAGTACAGCCCCAATTCAGCAAAGCACTTAAGTGGATACTTAACTTCCAAACACATGATTAGTCCCATTGAAATCATGTTCAAATGTGTTGCTGAATAGAAATGGGATTGCACACATGCTAGAAGTTAAGCATGTGCTTCAGCAGTTTTGCTGAATCAAGGCCTATGTGAACGAAGGACTAAATTATAGAATCCTAGAAGAGTAGGACTGGAAGGGACTATGATAGGTCATCTAGGCCAGTCAGGACTAAATATTATGTGCTCAGCTGCCCCTTGTACAATATCCATTGAGCTCCGGAGGTTACATTCAGTGAGGTTGCATAGGGCATGTGACAGCACAGAAGTTGGCTCATAGTATGTTAAAAGCCCTATATTGCATTTATCTTTTAAAGTATTAACAACTTAAGGAAGGAAATGTCTGTTGGGACTATTCTATCCAGAATTCTTAGCAAGAAGAGGGATGTATCTGGATTTGAAGGGAAAAAAAAACCACAGCATGGTGGATTGCTGCTAGCAAACCTCGAAGTCAATGTCTTTCTTCAGAAAAGCAATCCCACGTGTATACACTCTACCATATAAAGTACTTGTGCTGAGTGACACTGACCAGAGTCATTATTATTTATTATTAGTATTGCAGCAGTACTACAGGAAATGTTCACATTGAAGCACAAAGGCCGCACAAAAACTGGCTGGTGATACAGCTGGCTAGAGCACAATTCCATTTGGTGACAACTGTTGAGGTTTCAAAATTTGTTTTTGTTCCACATTGGAATTGAAAACAAAACCTTTCAAACATTTCCGTAAGAGGATATTGTGGCAAAAAGGTCAGGGTTCTGATTTGGTCTCTCGTTCTCTCTTTGAAATAAAATCTTCAAAACAAAAACCAAACATGACAGTCACAATCAGAATGAATCACAGGTTCAAAAAAAAAAACAAAAAACCCCACCCAATTCCCTCCCATTCCAGATTTTCTCCTGAAAACTAGCTGGTCATTCCAGGCCCCCATGCCAACCACCTTTCCACCAAACTCCTTCATTTTTTCCTCCACCATTGCCAGCAACTGAATAACTGCACAAATAGTGTGAACTAGAGTCTCAGGTGCATCGGTCTGTGCCTGAAGATAGACTGAACAGCAGCTCTGCCACTGGTAATATAAAACCAATGCCTTAACAATGGCCAGAGTCTAAAAAAAATGCACTGCAATTATTTGTCCTTTCTTGTCAAGCCCTCTGGTGTCTGAAAAAGTCCAAAAGCCAATTGTCCATAAATTTGGCCATGCAACAGCGAGATTTTCCGTTTTCAAGCCAGCAAATCCCAAATGTGGATGCCAAAGGAGCAGAATAATAAAAAGTATTCTATTGTCTCCTCTGATCCACAGCAGGCTTCCTGAGGGCAGCCTGTATCTACTATGTGCTTCCCTTGTAGGTTACCTCTAACGTACAATGCAGCATGAAATACCCACCGCCGTCTATCCTTGTACTTGAAGGGAACTCTCTTATTTTGAAGACACAACAATGGCCCACTGAGACAACCTTCAGGCAATTCAGTATTGCCAAATGGCGTTCTGAAAAAAATATTCCGTCAGCACCCTCTGGTACAGCGCTCTCCTGAACCAAAAGCCACCCTGTTGGAAGGCTGTTGCCTCAATTTGCCAACAGGAAATGCGTCTTAGAGCAAGTTGTACATAAGAGGGAGCTGCTGGACTGTGGCAGGGAAAAATATATATTTTCAGGGGCTGCATCCCCTTTGCCCACTAGTTGCTCCATTTCTGCCCCTGTGACATATCCCAGTCTTACTGGAAAAATGAGCGGCTATCCCCTGCCCTCAGCCACATGAACCCTATGAAAATTTAAAAAACTAAACCCGATACCACCAAGAAAGCTTCAGGGCATACCGTCCCCAAATCCCTTCTTCAACTGGTGAGTAGACTACACCTCTCTTCACTAGGCTACATTTATTTCCCCAGAGCATCTGAAAAAAATGACCATGAACTGGACGAGTATTTTCCAGGACAATACCCATATGCCATGTAAATTTGAAGGGATAACAAGAACGTTTGCTATACACATTACCCTTTCCATCAAAGCCAGGGTCCATCTCTTCCACCTCATCATCATAATCTACCAGGAGGCAAACCTCTTCTCCCAGTTCAACTCGGCTATTGAATCACCACCAAAGGGGAGGCTCAAATTATCTGTAACCCGAGGCCGGCTCCTCAGAGTCTGCAACTTCTCTGGAAGAGCAGCAGAGTACCTGCCAGCCCCACCCTTAAAGCCTTGCTCTTCTTCATTTTAACCATTGCTCCGGCTGCAGCTGAATAATTATGTAACATGTCAAAAAATGTGTCCCTCTCTCCTGTCCTGCCCACCAGCACTGTGACATCACCCGCATGAGAGAAAATTTTCGACAGACAGAATCAAATGCCCCTCCCTTCCGACCCATGCATTTAAATCCTCTGTTGCTATACATTACCCAAAGAAAAGGGTCCAAAGAGAAACAATACAACAATAGACACAATGCTTTCCACACACTACACAAAGTGTTGGCTACTGTGCAATCATTAACTGCATTAGGCTGAGTAGGGAGCAATAATTTTCCTGCTTTTCCCCCCAACTCTTGACTAGAATGTTCAAAAGTGCAACAAGGCCTCTAATTCCTGATATCTTCCAAATCTCCAATCAAAAGGCCTTCATAAAAGGAAGATCCCAATATGTCTCTAGTCAAGGCATCACTGAAAATACACGAGAGCCCCATAGAAAGGGGATCCATGAACCTCTGATAAAATTCCTCTGTCAAACCGTCTGCCCCCAGGGAAGTTCCCTTCTTCAGTGTCAAAGCTCGCTGCACAAACGTCCATCTTCTCTACTGGCCCCACAAGCAAGTCCTGTTCCTCATCTGCCAATGTTGGAAAACCCGGGGTACTATCCAAAACCTGCAGCTGCTTGAAAGGAGGAACGGCTTGTCCCTGAAAGAGCTCAGAGTAATATTGCTGATCTATCCTCAACATGATAGTTAGGGTCCCTGTGGGTCTGTCCAGTGCTACGATCCCGTAACTCCACCACAGCCCACTGCAGTCTCTGTTCCTTACATCCTGCAAATATAGCAGAGAAGGCCGCCCTATCCTTTGTCCTAAAGTCCTTTGCAAATTTAGCTGCTTCCAGCTTTGTCCTTTGGTACTGAACCTTTTCCTTCTTAACTTTCTTGATGACCCTTATTTCTACGCATTCCCCTGCTTGCACTTGACTATGAAGATCTGTCAAACGACTCTGCAATGCTCAATAACGCTTGTAATTAGAGGTATACAGAGCTTCTGAAACGGAACGTAGAGAGATCACTGGCCTCCTCTTTGTCAGTCCCCACCATTCCATCTGGGATGCATAAAACTCCCAAACTGTTTCTCATTCCAGAAAGATGCCTTCAAGCTTTCTAACTGCCACTGCATTATTAAGTAAACCAGTGTTTAGTGCCAATAACCATGGCCAAATGTCACTGTTCCATTCTCCCTGAGTTCAACGCAGCCCAAACAGAGGTCAGAAAACTCTACAGGTTATACTGCACCTAGTCCAATCACTGACATAGCTTTCACATACACCCTATCCAACTGACTACACAATTTCCCTCTAAAAATGTAAATGCCCGGGCCTTCTTTAAATGAGGATACCCAAAAACATCTTTAACCCAGCGGCATCACGCACAGCTTGTAAGTTTCATCAGCACGTAACCCTTTACATTGCTTTGCTCTGTCAATCACTGCAGCTAAACAATTCCTCCCCCCATTAAAAACAGCTGTTGAGACATCAATAGAAAAGGAGTAACCTCTATAAAAAGATTTCTTTTCTCAACTTCTGATGATGTGGGCCACTGATACCTCACACCCAAACAACAGAAATCAGCTAATAAACCCCTCCTGGCTGCTGTTCTAACACAACTGGTGACCATACTATATAAGTATACAACGGTACCCCTACTCCATGATCAGTATCAGGCCCTGTGGTGCAAAAAGTTGGGCCCCTTCTCCAATCCCTCTGAGCTCCCAAAACGTCATGCCTAGAAGATTGTCTTGTTTCTTGGGTCCCCACTAGCTCCAAATCCTGCCCCTCCAAAAAAGGAACCATCACCTGTCTCCAGTGCACACTCAGGAGGGCGGGCGCATTCCGCGTTGCAGTTTCTAGTACCATCTAGATAAAGACTTAGGTCTAAGTCCATGCAGGTGCGTGATTTCCTTCATCATCGCTTATCTGCAAGAGTGCCCCATTCAGAAAACCCATCATCTGTTTGAACTGTGAAAATGCTGGGTGGTTGGAGAGTGGTAGGCCACCCGCAGTTACTGTTGCCCCAGCGGACTCCTTGGTTCCTCTCTTTCCCTGTCTGATTTCAAGAAACTCTTCTGTTCCTGAAGTTGAGCACATCAAAACCTGCTCCCAGCTACAGGAGCTGCCATACCCTGAGCCTGCCAATCCCTCCCTGGTGGTTGGGATTTCTGCATAACCCATTGCACTTGTGGATATTCCGTCCCCAACTGCTCTTCTTCCCCCTCCCCGTCTCCAGTGGTCTCCCCCCACATTACCAGTGCTCATGTCCCCAACTGTACTGTCCAGGCTCTCAATGGTTCCTACCCTGCCCCCTTCCCAATCCTGTATCCGTAAAGAACAAGGTCAGTCCTTCCCCCGGAAGTACAGTGCCCCTGCCCCTCAAAATGGGGCTTTCATCAATTCTTGCAGGGTTGCTGAGAATCCTGGCTCAGGGAAGGAGGAAGGGTCCTGGCAAGGCTGAACATGGCGTCTTTCCCTATTGTTCCGGGGCCTCTGGGCACTGCCTATGAACATGTCCCATTTCCCCACACATTGCATCTAATGGAGTCCCTGAAGTCCTTGGTCTTGTGTGCCTTCGAACCACAGTGTATATATTTCTGCACACAACAACCCACACTAAAATGCCCTGTAGAGCTGCCGGTAAAACAAGTGCATGGCTGCCCAGGATACCTACAGGAACCCCACTCAGAATAGACTGGGGAGATGTGGCACTGTATTTCTTACCTGAAAACATTCAATGGTGCCTTTAAATTCACCGTTCCATGGATCATCAACGTTAACATGAAACCCACTGCAGAACGCTGCCTCAAGTATATTTCCATTGCAGCAGAAAATAATCACAGGTTTAATAGTGGACTAGAGAAACAGCGACTGTATCATCCCATTCCCGAGTCCCCTTCTCATTCCAAACGACTCCCAGCAAAATGTCATCTTATCGTAAGAGTAAAAGCTGACATCGAGGTCCAGGCTGGCTGACAGGTGGCTCACGGCTCTCAGTTGTGCAGGCGAGAATCCCCTAAAGGTCTGAACAATAGAGTCCCAACAGCAAAATCCCTAGTGGGTCATTTGACCCCGTATCCTGTGTAGCTGTCCCCTCTTTGCGGAGGCTTCCTAGGGTAATGCTTCCATTGTGAGGAGTCTTGCCCAGAAGCCCGATCCTGAACAGCAGCGACAGCTGTGTAGGATTTCTCTCTAGGCAGCCTCTCAGGAGACCCATGGCTGGAAACAGACACCTCAGGCCCTTCCTGGTTGTCACTATTCCTTGGCTGCTCATTCACGACAGGCCTCAGTGCTCCCTCATCAGGTCTGGGGCTTCTCTTTGTGCTGCTGGGAACCTCAGGGGCAAAAGAAACAAAAGACCCCACTTCAGATTCTAAAGAATATCTCTTTGGGGTCACTTTTCCCTCAGTTTGACTCAGACCCTGAGTGGAGTCCCTTAAAGTGAATGGAGCTCCTGCTACAGAATTGCTCCCCGTACCACCCCCACAGCCCCTCTCCAGTTGCAGGGAAAAGGGAGATCACAGGTGTGGCTTCTGAACAGCCCTTTTCCACTCCATTCCTGATACAACCCGAATGTGGTTGCAAAGCAAATTCTTTTTCTTTAGAACACATGCTCCTATCGCTTGTCCTTTCACCCCAAATCCTTCCCCGCCCCGCAGTACAGTTCACCCACAGGTACCATTGGCCTGGGGCCACACACCTGTTGGGAGCAAAGACATATTTAGGCCTGATAAGAAGTCTGTTCTGATAACGGTTAACAACTTACACTTAAGTAGAACGGTGCATGTATAAGAAATTGCAGCGTAATCATGTTTGTGAGGAAAATAAAAGTAGCCACAAAGCTAGGAGACACTGCTTTGAACTAGCACTAAACCTGTACTGACATGGAAGGAGAGTTAACATGGAAATGAGGAACTAATACATATACATGAGAAAAGATAACAGAAGTTAGAAATAAGTCAGCCTAAACAAAGGGAAACTGAAGCTGTGAATAGTCCAGTGCCGGAGACGACTGTGAGGTGTTGTCCTGATGAGCTTCCCACTTGTGAGTAACTGAGCATTATTTACCAATGTTTTACCTTAATAAAGATTTGTTAGACCCATCTGCTCAGTAATGACTCTCTAGCCAACAAAATTGCAGGTGCCACAGGAACAAGGCTCATGACATTGGCTGATAGCGTCCCAGGATCCACCTGTCTGTGCACAGTAACTTCTGCATCAGTCTCTAAACAAACAGCCTTCCACCATCACACCCAACGAACTTACTGGAGACGGACAAAGCCACCTTCAACCCCACTCTTAGCGGGAAGAGGAAGTGAGAACAAACTCGCTCGCTCGCTCGCTGTCTCTCTCTCTGGAGGTGACTAGAGAGTTCACCCTCAGAAATCTTCCTGTTAACAACGTCATTGGAATCTGTACATCTCTGCAAAACATTTCAGCACTGATGAAACAGCATTTTTTGGTGGAAAAACATTTAAACAAAAATGTTCTGACCGGCTCTTGCTGGTGATATATTTACTCTTTCCATGAGATGTTATTCTGTTGCGACTAATAACGTATGTGAAGGAAAAACAAGTTGTTGAAAATCCACAAACGCATTTTTGGAAGTATGGATATAACGGAAGCCACTTCAAGCCGGGGGGATGCAGCAGCACCTCCCGCATACCTCATTCCAGCACCTGTGCCTTCTGTGTTGTTTGGCTTCCATACACCATGGGAGAAGTTGTGCGATTTAATGCATTAAAGCACTTTGGTAGCCAGGGTTATATGGAGCTCTATAAAGACAAAGTATTATTATTACTAGATGTTTTCAAGGACAATGTTTGTACAGGAGATGTTGAAACCTTAACCCAAGAATTTCACCAATAGCATCAGGGGAAGAATATGGAAAGTGTATTACTACTAATGCAATTCTTTCAGTTCTCTTTTCATGTTTGCTGCTCTTATAACAGCTGTGCTCCATCTCTGAAGCAAATTTGTCTTTATCTTTGGCCACTTTGTCAGTGTTGGCAGAAGGCAGAAAGAATCTTAGGTGGGGTTGTTCTTTTAGCAAATTAAACAATGACCAAAACTTCGCTCATTTCTTCCATCATTATTTCAGAGTTCCATGGCTTCATTTTGATTTAGCAATATAGACAGCATGTCTCTGCTCTGAAACATGGAGACCAGAGGGTGGGGCACTCATACACTGTAGTAGAGCTTGTGGCAAGCCATTTCCTCTTGCCTGGGAGGACTCTCCGCTCTTCAGGGCCCCCATGCAAAATACAATCTACCCCTTAAAACGTTTACAGACATAGCAAGGGCCCAATTCTGCAACCGGCACTCATGAGGAGTAGCACATTGGCAAATACGCCCACTGAAGTCAATAGGCCTATGAGAAAGGGTAAATGCTACTCATTGTGAATAAAGGCTGCAGAATAAGGCTTTAAATTAGTTTTCCTATTTGTAAGAGATTTCCTTTGGCATTCGTGTTGCTGGCTCTATTTACACCAGCTCGGGATTTGGCTCAGACAAAGTGTATCCTATTCACAGCCTCCACTTGTGACTGTGGTCTTGGTGCAGGGAGTTCATTCTGAGCACAGACTTGCCTTTCAGCTAGAAAACTTTTTTAAAAAAGCCCAAAACACTGAAATTGGTGAAAATATCCATTTAAATTACCTCTAAAGAAAGGGTCCTTTGAATACTGAGAACCCCCCAAAAATGTTGGCCACAATTTTTAAAATGCCTGGTGATTCTGGGAGCCTCAATTTTTGGTGTGCCTAATAGGAGACACCATTAAGGGCTGGAAAGTAGTGAACACCCAGGCAGAATCCTGGCCCTATTGAAGTCCATAGGGAATGGCCAATGACCTCGAAGGGGCCACAATTTGACTGCCAGTCTCTGAAAACCAGTACACTTCAGGGTGTCTCCCACCAGGCCCCCAAAGTGACAAGTCACTTATGAAAAACCTTGGCCATTTTGTGTGGTTTGCAAAAAATCTAGCTCTGTAAGATGCACCCACTCCTGGTTGGAAATACAGGGGTTTAGTGTCTTCACAGGACAAAAAACGTCCCAAAATCTCTTCCAGCCTAGGGCTCCAATAGCTGGAGTCCCCTATCGCTGCACACACTGATATGCCAAGTTAATGTTATGATGATCTTTTGGCAATCCCGGATGGAAGAAATAGAACACCAATTTAAATCACAAAGAGCGATGCAGTGCATCTATCATGATTAATCTGGCTGTCAGTTTTAATTTTGGGGACATTACCTCACTCAACACTTGCGGGAGAGAGCGGCCAAAAATGATGATGTCATCATCGCCAGGCACATCTGACCCCGGCTGCTGATTGCCAGAGCTGAGTGCAAGTTAATAAATCCCATGGTACCTAGATACACACTGGAGTTTTATTACAATGCAGGCATTCCAGGATACCGCTGGAATTAAATGATCTGGGGAGAAAAAAAAAATAACCACTACTTTTTCCTAGGTAGTAAAACTGTAAAATATAATTGTCCTGATACATTTCCTTCGGCTGTCATATAAAGTTGAGTTTATTCTACCAGAGAGTTAGGCAGAAATGCTTGTGTTTGAGCTAAGCATGCGCTGGGCCTCAAATAAAAATTCCGGATCCGAGGGCTGCTCCGTTTCTCCCACAACTGGGCTGATCTGAATTGTGCAAATTGTCCCCTAACTTGGTGGGTCTGAGGCAATATCTCACATCCAAATGTAACCTGCCGGTGAGAGTGTGTTACCGGTTTGTCTTGGTGCCTGAGGAAATGAATCTGTTACCACCCTGCCTAGAGACCTTGGGCTCTTCAGCTCATGCTGTTAGCGGTGGAGATCCCCCGTTCAGTTGCTGGGGTGTCGGCTGTTGCAGAAGCACTCCCTGAAACGGGGAATGCTTGGAAATGCAGGTCCGGATTGGGCACTGATCTGGCTGGTCACCCCCTCTGACTGCTGAGAGAATGGTGTCTGCGAATTTACACAAAGACACTCATCTCTGCTGGTACCTTGTCCCAAGCAATCTGGGCCCTCGCCGCGTCCTAGTAGCCCCTACCCCAGCTGAGGGTAGGTCAGCAGCCGTGGCCGCTCTCTCTACTCTGCAGTGTAGGAACAGAGTCAGGGTTCTCCTTTCTCCCCTCCCGTCCCCAAGGCATAGCAGGATAACTCCTCCTCTCCCCCAGGGCATTGGCAGAGAGTCTGGTCATCTCTAGGGGTGGAGTCAAGTACGTACGGCTGTAGGCTGTCTGCAGATTCAGTCAGACTTCACGGCATCGGGCTACACCCTGGTCATGGTTTCAAGCTTTTTTTCCGCAACTATGAAGTCTAGAAATTACTTTTCCCTTCCTAATGAAAACTGTGATTCTGGCACCCTTATGTGACTCTGGGAACGGGGGCCCTAGGTACAGGCCTAAAGTGCCTACCTATGACTTAATCCTGCCCTGCTTGTCCTCTTGACCCCTTGTCTGTTCATTCACCTGTTTCACACTGTGAAAATACTAGACTGTGAGCTCTCTGGGGCTGGGATTGTGATTGTTCGGTTTGTTTGATCTCTGATCCCTATGTGGAGTCCGTAGGCACTACTGCAATAGAAATATCAGATAGTATTAATGAACAGTGTGTCTGAATTTTGCCTCTTGGGCCCACCTCCAGACAGAGCCAGAAGACAAGACAGACAAAGTATTCATAGGGTTACCACATTCCTATGTCAGTAGCACCATAACTGCTCACAGGTTTATAGAGAGCTTTGCATAAAAGAGCAATTGAAGGAGGACTCATGTTGACTAACTAAAGCCTTTGAAAGTAGGAGCCTAGCTGGGGACTTTCACACTGGGGAAAACTTTCAAACAGAGCTTCTTTGGAACTTGGCTCCATTTACCTTTCAAGGATTTATAAATAATGTTGCTTGCTACTTTTGCTCACTATTAGAGATGTTTGGTTTGGTGTTGTCTCTTTTTCTCTTCCAGCCCCTCCCTCTTCTCCTCCGTCTGGATACTGCAGTGAAGTTATCAGCCCGAGTGATTTGACATCATCATCATTATCAACACAACCATTTCTATGGCAACAGAAGATGATGCCATAAACACAGGACTCCACAATCTGTGCAGGCTCAGATGGAAGGCGAGGCAGGGCCGAGAGCTCTAATTTCAACACAAATGTCTCTAATAACAGCAAGATGAACACAGAAATTTGCTGGCAAAGGAAAGGACTTTTTGTATAAACATTCTTGTCTTCCAAGTTGTGCTCCAATGGGAAATTCCCTCCTGAAAGTCCTCCTTTAAATACCAGTGAGTTCATGCAGTGATTATTTCAATAAGAGAGTAAGCCAAGTATGATACCAGCAGGAGCTACACAAGCTCCCTAGTGCAGCCAGGTTATACCAGCTGTGGGTCCATCTTGAGCAATGAAGTGCTGCTTAAGTCTTGGTCTTGTAGTTTCACTAAGGTGAGGACTAGTGTGATAGGTTGCACTAAACTCCTTCTTTCACTTCTTACCTAAGGGCACTTGAAGGCATTGAGCATTTTGTTGGATTGGAGGCCAGCAGCAATTTCCTGGTTCAGGCACATTTGATCCCAGGATTCCAATGGAGAGAAGAAGGCTGGTCTTGGGCTTAAGGCACTGGCCTGGAACTTTAGTGATCTGGGTTCAACTCTTCACTCGGCTCTAGACTTCCTCTGGGTCTTTGGACAAATCACCTAATCCCTCTCTGTTCCCCTTCGAATGGGGCTAATACACCCTAACTCACAAGAGGGCTGTGAGGCTAATCCAGGAATGTTTGAGAGGAGTCAGATACCCCAGTAATAGGGGGCCATATAAGTACTGTAAAGCCGCACTCTTGCGTCTCTGAGCTGTGTCTATCCTAAGAATATGGAATGTCTGACTGCACGCAATGCAGGACATGAGTTCAGAATCAATAACTGGGTCCTGTTCTCAGGTTTTCCATTTATGGAGCATTGTCCTGACAGGGCTGTAAAACCTCAATGAATATGGTTTTAATAACCAAATGGTATTTAACGTGCAATCACTGTCTTATTAAGTCTAAATTAAATCCTTACTTGAGACACTTAATTTAAAGTGTGACTGATCTTTTCCTGGCCTGGAAGGAGATACTTAAATGACACTTCTTTAAATTTGGCCTCATGGTTGGGCTGTGTAGGGGGGTGAGGGGGCTGGGATTTAAATAATATATTTTGATGATACAGCTCATCTGATTAAAGCAGAATTTCATCATTTTATGAATATTTGGGGACAGGAACAAATGAAATCTAACATCCCACTGAGCTAGCTCATCAGAGAACCACAGTTCAGCACTGTATTCGAAACACATCTATTGTGACTACCTGCCCTCAGCATCTCATCTGTTTGGTGTTTCAAAAAGGAGGAACGATATTATGCCATGATCTCCTGTTTTTCTACTCATAGTGTCTTGTGGGGTATCTCTTAGGTCAATGACAAGGCTAACATTCTGGTAAGGGCACACTAATCAAATAAACATTGCATGCAAGAGCAATGCTACTAACTCCAAGTTCAGTGTGTAGCTAAAGTGTTATCTACCGATCGACTTAGCATTAATGCCATATGTGGGGTGGCCTCATTTACCGCTTCCCCCAGTTTGCAGAGCATTGACATTTGCTAAATCAACATCACCAGCACTACTTGGGAGTTCCACATGTAATGTCCCTGTGTAGAAAGTTGAAGGGGGGAATACAGCTCATAGATTAATGGGATGCCTGCATTTACTCATGCCAAGACCACAGCTAAAGAATGTCCAGTCTAAAAGGGTTTGCAAGAAAACGTCTAAAAAAATCCCACGGCTAGATGAAGAAAACCAACACGTATATTCCCCTGTGCTTCGTGCTCCAGCTCTCCAGTATGTTGCTGATTTGGGGGAAAGGGGGGTAACACAATCGTTGTAAATTAAGATGGATATAATGAATGACCTTTGCCCAACACACCATTTCAACGCCCAACACACCAAGGGTGCCACCACCATTTCACAG